>NW_028227258.1:100160000-100665000 GCF_978045245.1 Mus caroli
CAAAGAGCCAGACATGTTCTTAGAAAAATTTGTCCCTTACTTATTCATGATTTAATGTAATTAATCTAGGAAGATGGGTATCGTCCCAGGAATCCTGAGCCCATAATATTGGGGTGCCCCTCCTACTAGGCTGGTGATTAATAATTGGTTTTCCTTGACATTATTTTCACAGCAGTTAATGATGAGATGGAGCAAGATGACAAGGGTAGAAGCACAACATGATAGCAGTGTGGACAGTGAGAAACACACTTGATTGTTATTAAAACCTTCTGGGTACTGAGGTTCTATTCAAGTTTTCAGTGATTACAGTAATCTGAAGGAGTCACTAATAACCCCATCTTATATCCTAAGGACTCTTGAGAATGAATGACTTTATATTTCTATTAATTAGCACACACATAACTTTCTTTTTTAGTGTCTTGATAGTTTGAGTAACCATGTTAATTGTTGTTTTTAGGAAGAATTGATGTAAAAGAAATTAGCCTTTGCTTTTTCCATTCTTTCTCAAATTTAAGATACTTGCAAAATGCCACCGTGTATTTTATTCAAAGATATTCTGGAATGAGGCATTGCCTTGGTAAATTTGCTCTCTTTGGTTACTATTATGTTTCTTAACTTGAAAAATTGTCAGGTCTACTTTATGACTCAAAATTATCTTCAAATACAATGTTTAGATATAGAAATATCTAAATAAAAATAAACTGCAAAATGTCAACAACTATTTTGGTTGTTCGGTACGTCAAGAAATTCATTTTCTTTTCAGTTCTCTCTGCTAGGAATATAATTTGACTTACAAATTTGATTCTAAATTAGTAAGGTTAGGTTCCCTTCTCCACCATAGCACCTAGGTGCCCCTTCATGTTTTCTGTGTTTCTTCCTTTGAATTTACCTCTTTGCTTTCTGAATGCAGGTGAGATCAGGGAGACTTCATCCAGCAACTGATGGGAGGAGATTCAGAGTTCCACAGCCAAACATTAGGAAGAGGTTGGGGAGTGGAAGAAGGATTGGAGGAACCAGAGTGACACATTATGAGAACACAGTCCTCAGAATCAAGTGACTGGGACTTGGGGGCTTGCAAAGATCAGGGAGTTTGTAGGGCTCTGGCCAAGGTCGTCTGCATATAGGTTATGGCTGAGTAGCTTGGTGTTTTTCTGGGAATACTAACAGTGGGAGCAGGGATATCTCTGACTCTTTTGCCTACTTGTGGGGCCCCTTTGTCTCCTACTGGATTGCCTTGTCCAGCTTTGATGTAATAGCATTCATCTGGTCTTATTGTAGCTTGTTATGCTATGTTTGGTTGATATCCCTGGAAGACCTGCTCTTTTCTGAGGGATGGCAGAGAGAGGTGTTTCTGGGGAAGAGGGGAGATATGGGGAGAGACTGGAGGGAATGGAGGGCAAACAGTGGTTGGAATGTAATATATGAGAGAAGAATAAAAAAAAAACGAAAGAAAAATATCGCTATGACTTTGAAGGAGAGTGTTGTGGAATACAAGGGAATTTAGAGGGAAGAAAGGCAAGGCAGTGATGTTATGATTATATTTCAAAAAGTAAAAAAGAACTTACAAAAATAAGTCTCCATCAACATTGCATACTGTAAGAAAAATTATTGTGAAAGCAAAAAATGCTTCAGCATATGTCATATGTTCCTAAATGTTGTAGTAATTGTCACTGGTGACTAGGAGTTCCATGAAGAGGATCTGCTGGACATTTGCTTCTATTTATTTTCCTCATCACAGATGGCCTTGAAAGTTCCAATAAGACCCCGAGTTATACGGGTCCTTTGGATAGAGACCTTGTAATTAAGAAGAATGTTAGGCTGAGATCTCTGTGTATACAGCAGGCTTTCCTGCTGTCTTTGGTGTTAAATTCAGACCTTTACCAAACTCTACTGGGAAAATCTGTTTATTCACTGGGCTCCTAAGCATGAGCAGACCTCCTAAACTTTTGTAAGTATCTGAAGAAGTATTTCTAGCTAGAGAAAGTATCTGATGGCTTCAAATTGGTAAAACTAAAAGCAAAACAAAAATCAAACCATGAAAAGTGGAAAAGAATGAATATATGTGCACACCGAACCATACGAGCTTTGATAATTCTTTAAATTTAGTATTCACGAGCATGTCATTACACATGAAAGCAATTTGTCGGTTAGATTTTTTTAATAGTGTGTAAAGAGGTTGCTGAGAAGTCAGTCTGTTAAATGGTAGCTATGGTCATTAATGTGTCTCCTCATGCATGGTACTAGTCTTTCATATTCTCTACGCTCTGTAGAAGCTTGAACTTTTGTCTATCATCTTAGCTTTACTTCCACTGCATGGAATGTGTGGTGAACAGTTACAATAGCTACTCTGTACATGTTTGTTGATAATCACAACAAATACATACACATTTCACAAGCAAGTAGTTATTATACAATGTCCTGTACTTGGAGGAACTCTCTATTTAACTGGAGTAGGGAGATTCTGAAGAGAACAGTCATGAAGTGGGTGAGGAATAGTGACACCTTCTTTAAGCTGCTCCTGCCTGTTGGGTCTCCTGTTGTCAGCTGTGTGTTACACACATATAGGAGGGAAAACCTCAATAGTTAGAAGTTTTTTTTTTTTTCCTCATGTGTTCATGGTTACTAGTAAAGTCCTGGCAATACAGATGATCTGGCCAGCCCATAGAGATAGTGTGTAATGGGCCATCCTAGTGGTGGAGAATATGAAGATTTCAGTGTGGAACAGGCTGATCGAACTGTGTTATGCATGTTAACATTGTATATAAAAAGTTACTTTTGTGTATCTGGGCATCACAATAGAGATAGGCATGAGAGAAGGAGAGATATCCTTGTTTCTTGTTGGTTACAGCATTAGATAAGCTAGCTAGGACAGTCAGTGCTAGAGGCTTCACCCTGGTGGTATTGATGTGGAAGATCTGTCAACCTGACCAGTTTAGCTACCACCCCAGTTCTTTTTTTTTTGTTTGTTTGTTTGTTTGTTTGTTGATTTTTTTTATTAGAATTTTTTTTAATTTTTAATATTTTTATTACATACTTTCCTCAATTACATTTCCAATGCTATCCCAAAGTCCCCCATAGCGCCCCCCACTTCCCTACCCACCCATTCCCATTCTTTTGGCCCTGGCATTCCCCTATATTGGGGCATATAAAGTTTGCAAGTCCAATGGGCCTCTCTTTCCATTGATGGCCGACTAGGCCATCTTTCGATACATATGCAGCTAGAGACAAGAGCTCCGGGGTTCTGGTTAGTACATCATGTTGTTCCAACAATAGGTTTGCAGATCCCTTTAGCTCCTTGGGTACTTTCTCTAGCTTCTCCATTGGGAGCCCTGTGATACATCCAATAGCTGACTGTGAACATCCACTCCTGGGTTTGCTAGCCCCCAGCATCGTCTCACAAGAGACAGCTAAATTTGGGTCCTTTAAGCAAAATCTTGCTAGTGTATGCAATGGTGTCAGCGTTTAGAAGCTGATTATGGGATGGATCCCTGGATACGGCAGTCTCTAAATGGTCCATCCTTTCATCACAGCTACGAACTTTGTCTCTGTAACTCCTTCCCTGGGTGTTTTGTTCCCAATTCTAAGAAGGGGCACAGTGTCCACACTTTGGTCTTCATTCTTCTTGAGTTTCATGCGTTTAGCAAATTGTATCTTATATCTTGGGTATCCTAAGTTTTGGGCTAATATCCACTTATCAGTGAATATATATTGTGTGAGTTCTTTTGTGATTGTGTTACTTCACTCAAGATGATGCCCTCCAGGTCCATCCATTTGGCTAGGAATTTCATAAATTCATTCTTTTTAATAGCTGAGTAGTACTCCATTGTGTAAATGTACCATAATTTCTGTATCCATTCCTCTGTTGAGGGACATCTGGGTTCATTCCAGCTTCTGGCTATTATAAATAGGGCTGCTATGAACATAGTGGAGCATGTGTCCTTTTTTCCGGTTGGGACATCTTCTGGATATATGCCCAGGAGAGGTATTGCTGGATCCTCCCGTAGTACTATGTCCAATTTTCTGAGGAACCGCCAGACTGATTTCCAGAGTGGTTGTACAAGCTTGCAATCCCACCAACAATGGAGGAGTGTTCCTCTTTCTCCACATCCTATCCAGAATCTGCTGTCACCTGAATTTTTGATCTTAGCCATTCTGACTGGTGTGACGTGGAATCTCAGGGTTATTTTGATTTGCATTTCCCTGATGATTAAGGATGTTGAACATTTTTTCAGGTGCTTCTCTGCCATTTGGTATTCCTCAGGTGAGAATTCTTTGTTCAGTTCTGAGCCCCATTTTTTAATGGGGTTATTTGACTTTCTGGAGTCCACCTTCTTGAGTTCTTTATATATATTGGATATTAGTCCCTTATCTGATTTAGGATAAGTGAAGATCCTTTCCCAATCTGTTGGTGGTTTTTTTGTCTTATTGATGGTGTCTTTAGCCTTGCAGAAGCTTTGCAGTTTCATGAGGTCCCACTTGTCAATTCTCGATCTTACAGCACAAGCCATTACTGTTCTATTCAGGAATTTTTCCCCTGTGCCCATATCTTCAAGGCTTTCCCCCACTTTCTCCTCTATAAGTTTCAGTGTCTCTGGTTTTATGTGAAGTTCCTTGATCCACTTAGACTTGACCTTAGTACAAGGAGATAGGCATGGATCGATTCGCATTCTTCTACATGTTAACAACCAGTTGTGCCAGCACCATTTGTTGAAAATGCTGTCTTTCTTCCACTGGATGTTTTTAGCTCCCTTGTCGAAGATCAAGTGACCGTAGGTGTGTGGGTTCATTTCTGGGTCTTCAATTCTATTCCATTGGTCTATTTGTCTGTCACTATACCAGTACCATGCAGTTTTTATCACAATTGCTCTGTAGTAGAGCTTTAGGTCCGGCATGGTGATTCCACCAGAGGTTCTTTTATCCTTGAGAAGAGTTTTTGCTATCCTAGGTTTTTTGTTATTCCAGATGAATTTGCAGATTGCACTTTCTAATTCTTGAAGAATTGATTTGGAATTTTGATGGGGATTGCATTGAATCTGTACATTGCTTTTGGCAAGATAGCCATTTTTACAATGTTGATCCTGCCAATCCATGAGCATGGGAGATCTTTCCATCTTCTGAGATCTTCTATAATTTCTTTCTTCAGAGACTTGAAGTTTTTATTATACAGATCTTTCACTTCCTTAGTTAGAGTCACGCCAAGATATTTTATATTATTTGTGACTATTGAGAAGGGTGTTGTTTCCCTAATTTCTTTCTCAGCCTGTTTATTCTTTGTGTAGAGAAAGGCCATTGATTTGTTTGAGTTAATTTTATATCCAGCTACTTCACCGAAGCTGTTTATCAGGCTTAGGAGTTCTCTGGTGGATTTTTTAGGGTCACTTATATATACTATCATATCATCTGCAAAAAGTGATATTTTGACTTCATCTTTTCCAATTTGTATCCCTTTGATCTCCTTTTGTTGTCGAATTGCTCTGGCTAGGACTTCAAGTACAATGTTGAATAGGTATGGAGAAAGTGGACAGCCTTGTCTAGTCCCTGATTTTAGAGGGATTGCTTCAAGCTTCTCACCAATTACTTTCATGTTGGCTACTGGTTTGCTGTAGATTGCTTTTATCATGTTTAGGTATGGGCCTTGAATTCCTGATCTTTCCAAGACTTTTATCATGAATGGGTGTTGGATCTTGTCAAATGCTTTTTCCGCATCTAACGAGATGACCATGTGGTTTTTGTCTTTGAGTTTGTTTATATACTGGATTACGTTGATGGATTTCCGTATATTGAACCATCACTGCATCCCTGGGATGAAACCTACTTGGTCAGGATGGATGATTGTTTTGATGTGTTCTTGGATCCGGTTACCAAGAACTTTATTGAGGATTTTTGCATCAATATTCATAAGGGATATTGGTCTGAAATTTTCTATCTTTGTTGGGTCTTTTTGTGGTTTAGGTATCAGAGTAATTGTGGCTTCATAGAATGAGTTGGGTAGAGTACCTTCTTTTTCTATTTTGTGGAATAGTTTGTGAAGAACTGGGATTAGATCTTCTTTGAAGGTCTGATAGAACTCTGCACTAAACCCATCTGGTCCTGGGCTTTTTTTAGTTGGGAGACTATTAATGACTGCTTCTATTTCTTTGGGGGATATAGGGCTGTTTAGATCATTAACCTGATCTTGATTCAACTTTGGTACCTGGTATCTGTCTAGGAACTTCTCCATTTCATCCAGGTTATCCAGTTTTGTTGAGTATAGCCTTTGGTAGAAGGATCTGATGGTGTTTTGGATGTCTTCAGGATCTGTTGTTATGTCTCCTTTTTCTTTTTTTTTTTTTTTTTTTCTTTTTGGTTTTTCGAGACAGGGTTTCTCTGTATAGCCCTGGCTGTCCTGGAACTCATTTTGTAGACCAGGCTGGCCTCGAACTCAGAAATCCACCTGCCTCTGCCTCCCAAGTGCTGGGATTAAAGGCGTGCGCCACCACCGCCCGGCTATGTCTCCTTTTTCATTTCTGATTTTGTTAATTAGGATGCTTTCCCTGTGCCCTCTAGTGAGTCTGGCTACGGGTTTATCTATCTTGTTGATTTTCTCAAAGAACCAGCTCCTTGATTGGTTGATTCTTTGAATAGTTCTTCTTGTTTCCACTTGGTTGATTTTGCCCCTGAGTTTGATTATTTCCTGCCTTCTACTCCTCTTGGGTGAATTTGCTTCCTTTTGTTCTAGTACTTTTAGGTGTGTTGTCAAGCAGCTAATGTGTGCTCTCTCTAGTTTCCTTTTGGAGGCACTCAGAGCTATGAGTTTTCCTCTTAGAAATGCTTTCATTGTGTCCCATAAGTTTGGGTATGTTGTGGCTTCATTTTCATTGAATTCTAAAAAGTCCTGAATTTCTTTCTTTATTCCTTCCTTGACCAAGGTATCATTGAGAAGAGTGTTGTTCAGTTTCCACGTGAAGGTTGGCTTTCTATTATTTATTTTGTTATTGAATATCAGCCTTAGTCCATGGTGATCTGATAGGATGCATGGGACAATTTCAATATTTTTGTATCTGTTGAGGCCTGTTTTGTGACCAATTATGTGGTCAATTTTGGAGAAGGTACCATGAGGTGCTGAGAAGAAGGTATATCCTTTTGTTTTAGGATAGAATGTTCTGTAGATATCTGCCAGATCCATTTGATTCATAATTTCTGTTAGTTTCTCTGTGTCCCTGTTTAGTTTCTGTTTCCATAATCTGTCCATTGGTGAAAGTGGTGTGTTGAAGTCTCCCACTATTATTGTATGAGGTGCAATGTGTGCTTTGAGATTTACTACAGTTTCTTTAATGAATGTGGCTGCCTTTGTATTTGGAGCATAGATATTCAGGATTGATAGTTCCTCTTGGAGGATTTTACCTTTGATAAGTATGAAGTGTCCCTCCCTGTCTTTTTTAATGACTTTGGGTTGGAAGTCAATCTTATCAGATATTAGAATGGCTACTCCAGCTTGTTTCTTCATACCATTTGCTTGGAAAATTGTTTTCCAGCCTTTCATTCTGAGGTAGTGTCTATCTTTTTCTCTGAGATGAGTTTCCTGTAAGCAGCAAAATGTTGGGTCTTGTTTGTGTAGCCAGTTTGTTAGTCTATGTCTTTTTATCGGGGAGTTGAGTCCATTGATATTAAGAGATATTAAGGAAAAGTAATTTTTGTTTCCTGTTATTTTTGTTGTTAAAGTTGGCATTCTGTTCATGTGGCTGTCTTCTTTTAGGTTTGTTGAGGGATTACCTTCTTGTTGTTTCTAGGGCGTGGTTCCTGTCCTTGTATTGGTTTTTTTCTGTTATTATCCTTTGAAGGGCTGGATTCGTGGAGAGATAATGTGTGAATTTGGTTTTGTCGTGGAATACTTTGGTTTCTCCATCTATGTTAATTGAGAGTTTGGCTGGGTATAGTAGCCTGGGCTGGAATTTGTGTTCTTTTAGTGTCTGTATAACATCTGTCCAGGATCTTCTGGCTTTCATAGTCTCTGGTGAAAAATCTGGTGTAATTCTGATAGGCTTGCCTTTATATGTTACTTGGCCTTTTTCTCTTACTGCTTTTAGTATTCTATCTTTATTTAGAGCATTTGTTGTTCTGATTATTATGTGTCGGGAGGTATTTCTTTTCTGGTCCAGTCTATTTGGAGTTCTGTAGGCTTCTTGTATGTTCATGGGCATCTCTTTCTTTAGATTTGGGAAGTTTTCTTCTATAATTTTGTTGAAGATGTTTGCTGGTCCTTTGAGTTGAAAATCTTCATTCTCATCCACCCCTATTATCCGTAGGTTTGGTCTTCTCATTGTGTCCTGTATTTCTTGGATGTTTTGAGTTAGGATCTTTTTGCGTTTTACATTTTCCTTGATTGTTGTGGCGATGTTCTCTATGGAATCTTCTGCACCTGAGATTCTCTCTTCCATCTCTTGTATTCTGTTGCTGATGCTCGTATCTATGGTTCCAGATTTCTTTCCTAGGGTTTCTATCTCCAGTGTTGCCTCATTTTGGGTTTTCTTTATTGTGTCTACTTCCCTTTTTAGGTCTAGTATGGTTTTGTTCATTTCCATCATCTGTTTGGATGTGTTTTCCTGTTTTTCTGTAAGGACTTCTACCTGTTTGATTATGTTATCCTGTTTTCCTTTAAGGATTTGTATGTAACTCTTTAGCAGTGTTCTCCTGCAATTCTTTAAGGGATTTTTGTGCTTCCTCTTTACTGTCTTCTACCTGTTTACCAGTGTTCCTTTGTATTTCTTTAAGTGTGTTATTAAAGTCCTTCTTGAAGTCCTCTACCATCATCATGAGATATGCTTTTAGATCCGTGTCTAGCTTTTCCGGTGTGTTGTGTTGCCCTGGACTGGGCGAAGTGGGAGTGCTGGGTTCTGATGATGGTGAGTGGTCTTGGTTTCTGTTAGTAAGATTATTACGTTTACCTTTTGCCATCTGGTAATCTTTGGGGTTAGTTGTTGTCGATGTCACTGTTTAAAGATTGGAGCAGAAGCTGTGTTCCACTCACCAGCAGTCTCAAAATCCTGTGGCGGGGGTCGTGGGTAGCTGGCGGTAAGCTGAAAGAGGCCTGTGGTCCTACTCAGGCCGGTTTTCTGCTTCCCTAACTAATGCAGTCTCAGTTCCCTCATGCAATTGGATTGGAGCAGAAGCTGTGTTCCACTCACCAGAAGTCTTAAGATCCTGTGGCTGGTGTTGTGGGTAGCTGGCGAGTGTCAGCCGACCCTGCGCCCTAGCTTCCCAGGTGCTTTTCTGACCGGAAGATGCTTGTGGCCCTACATAAGCCGGATTTCTGCCTCCCCAACCAAAGCAGTCTCAGGTCCGGCATGATTGGACTGGAGAAGAAGCTGTGTTCCACTCACCAGCAGTCTCAAAATCCTGTGGCGGGGGTCGTGGGTAGCTGGCGGGTGTCAGCCGACCCTGTGCTCTAGCTATGCTGGTGCTGGTCTGGCCGGATCCCACCCCAGTTCTTGATCCAGGGCATTGAGTTGGTCCACTCAAATCTACATTTATGAACTGCTGAAGCATGTGATAGGTTTAGTCCTGCAGATTCAAAGCTCCACAATCTCCATGACACAGGGAAACACCAGGATATTTGAAGGGAATCCCAGCGAGGATCTGTATTGAAAGTGTAGCAGAGGCCAGAGGCCTCAAACTACACCAATGACTCTCTGCAAAGAATATTTGCAAGTAAATTTGTGTGGACAAAAAGGTTTACTGTGGAACATACTGTGACACACCACAGCTTCCATTTTTATGTTTTATTTATTTTTTTATATTTTATTTTTGTTTTTATTTTCTTTTGTGGGGGCAGTTGCAAGGGCAAGGGTGGATAGGAAGAGACATGGAGATGAGTGGGATTCGGGTGTATGATGAGAAACTCACAAATAGTCAATAAAGAGTTAATAAAAAAGTAACTTTTGTAGCAACCCAACATGGGTTTAGAATTCATGGATCTTGTCTTTGTGCATGAGCCAGTGGCTTGCATCCTATCTGCCCCCACCTATATATAGTACTGTCTCTCTGAAGTCTCCAGAATAGGGGAGTTTGGAGAGATGCTTCAGTATCTAGAGTCTTGCCTAGCATGCAGGGAGCTGAAGGCTGGCTCCTCAGCACCGGAGACACTGGGCCTGGGAGCACACATCTTCAATACAAGGGTGCAGGGTGAGGGTGGAAAGATCAGAAGCTCTGGGCTAGGTTGGCCTAACACACACACAAGAATCTTAAAGAAAAACAAGAACAACAAAAAAACTGAAAAATGAAATTTATGCTTTGGGAAAAATTAACTCAAATAATTACTAATTTAAATCTTGCAGGGGATATCTCAAAATTCAAATAGAATATAAACAAATGTTTTCTACTACTAGGTTTTCCAGTTTCTTTCTTCTCTTCTCTTCTCTTCTCTTCTCTTCTCTTCTCTTCTCTTCTCTTCTCTTCTCTTCTCTTCTCTTCTCTTCTATTTTTCTTTTTTGTTTTTGTTTTTTGTTTTTGTTTTTTTGAGACATGGTTTCTCTGTGTAGCCCTGGCTGTCCTGGAACTCACTTTGTAGACCAGGCTGGCCTCTAACTCAGAAATTCGCCTGCCTCTGCTTCCCGAGTGCTGGGATTAAAGGCATGTGCCACCATGCCTGGCGTTTTTTTCCAGTTTCTTATTAATTAACATGTTTTATTTTAGATTTAAATTTTAAATTGTCAAACTTCAATGGGCTTTAATCCTATTCTAAAATTAAAAAGTATTTTTATTCCTTTTAAAGAACTTAATTTGTTTGTGAAAATGTAAATGTAACTGAGATTAATGACTGTAAACAAATGCAAAATTTTCCTTTAAAACAGAAACCAGTAATAGGCAGATTACCACTGGAAACATATTAAGTAGTTTATGGCCTAGAGGAATAGTTTATGTAAATTATCTCTAGTTGCCTTTGGGTAAGAAGTAAAATTGGGCAATTTAAAGTTTCCCACAGGATGGTTTTGGAAAAATCTTTCATAATGTAATTTATAAAATCCAGTAAGTGTGGAGATGGTTGATACGATAAATTGAGTTGATGTTGTGCTTACAACTCGTGCAAGCTTCCTCTCAGTGAGGGTTTGGGGATTCCAAACTTCTTGGGTGTAAAATTGTTTAAATAATGATGTAAAGCTACATTGTGCATTATTCTTGCCAAAACCGACATATGGAGCATTCAAACTGCATTGTGCATCTGGTCCATCACCTCCTAAAGTGACAGGTAGCCTTTTCAACTTCAGCCACAGAATCTGATTAGAGACATACATATATGGAAAGAAAACAAAACTGTCTGTGCATGATTGACAGGAATATTGCTGGGACAGTGGAACAAAATAACTAGAACAAACAGCGTTTAAAAATTAATTTATTAGTTTATGTGTGTGTGAGAGAGAAAGAGAGGAAAGAGAGAGAGAGAGAGAGAGAGAGAGAGAGAGAGAGAGAGAGAGAGAGAGAGAGAGAGAGAGAGAGAGAATTTATCTAGGAGGGAGATGTAGAGGACATAGGTAGTCAGTTCCTTCATTCTGCCTTTTGACACAGGGTCTCTCTTGTTTCTGCTGCTCTGCCTTGTACTATAGCTGGTCTGAAAGCTGTGAGCTTCTGGTGGATTCTTCTTTTCCTATGTCCAAGCTTCTCATAGGTGTGCTGAAATTACAGTTGCATATGTGTGACACAGAATTGGCTTTTTCTGTGGGTTACAGTTACTGAGTGTAGGTCATAAGGCTTATGTGAAAAGTCCTTTATACACTGAGCCATCATCCTCTGTGTCTTGAGAGAAAGGTTTTGACCTTGATCCTGTCAGCAGTGCTGGGAGACACTTGGCCTCTCTGAAGAAGATCAACTTACAGTGTTAACCTCCCTTACATTAGTAAATGTTCATAGGCTTGAAAACTGCAAGTTCTAAGACTAAATCAAGTTTTGAAGTTGAGTCACATCAAACTGCCATGTTCATAGGTGCAGGTGTCAACAGAGGCCTTTGTTCTGTACATTTAAACTTTAAACTGGCCATCCAAAGTACATATTCTCTTGACCTTGATTTTCCAGTATTCCCTTTGAGGCTCCTTCCAGGATGTCCCGAGTAAATTAGGGACCAAATAATGGGCTTGGCAGCTAAAGGGGTGGTTTTGTAGCATAGAGGCTCCATAGCTGATCTGGCTGGTCCTGGGGCAACAAAACCTTCTCTGTATTTGTCACCAGAGGAACTCACTGCACTGTGTCAGGTTCTATTTCCACAACCTTAAGAATTAGAGCGTCTTTTGGCACAGTCTGAGACAGTGGGAATGCTCTGCTGTGTCCTCAAGCAATTTGTAGAAATGATATCTCCAGGGAGGACAATTGAATTACTGCCTCCCACTCCCCGATTTCCTTACCTTCATGTACTATGACTTATGGAAATTTGGAAATTATGTCTTTTCTTTACTTTTCACGAATGGATAAAACTTGACATGGAAGTTTGTATAACTGAAGTGACTAACTGGTGAGATTTTAGAGTTAAGTATGCAAACACTTAAACAGTAAACTAAGGGTGTTTTCTCATGTTGATCCTGGGCCATGACTAAAGCCGGTGTGGATTTCTAGATTTCTGTTTGACAAGGCTATATTCTGACATAGTCTTAAAAAATAGACTTAGACATTGCTGAAAACTAGTACACTTTGATTTGTCTAATTTATATGCTCAAAAATATCATATCAGAAAATAACATCAGAAACCCAGTTGATCTGATGAGAGGAGCTTCTTTGGTTACTTGTTCCCACAAGCTTTCTAGTGCTTGAACTGACCACACTGTGGCACTCTAGTAACTTCTATCTGAGGACGCTTCAACCTGCTGCAGACACTATGTAAGTCAAACACTTCTAGGGAGTTCTTTCTGACAACGTCTTTACCCAAGAGTTCCCCTGTGTAGCTGTGGAGATTCAGGTAACAGTTGTGCATGATCCACAGACACCTTCTCTGTGGAATAAATGCAAATGATTACTAAGCACTTGGATTTTTGAGAAATGTATGGAACAAATCTGGCTCAGGGATTCTGCTTAAGGGTCTGCCAGGAAATCTGTTTCCGACACAGGAAGAGACCCTACTCTAGGAATTTTGATGGGTGAAATTTCCTGTAGTAGGATGTTGGCTCAAAGTAATAGTATTTTTATGACCTACAGCTTGAATATCACCAACTCCAGGGAGAATTAATTGAAAGAATCTGGGAGAGTCAATCCACTGGCCCAGCACAGCAGGGAATGAGGGAGGGCTCTCTGTTTACTGATGGTTTAACACTTTGTTACAAAAACCCAGAATAAAAACATTTATAATCATAAAGCATACTGATTCTAATTTAGGAAGGATTTAAACTTGAAATTTAACCTTGTTACTGGTAGCAGTCAACATGGCTTGTTCCTGATACTGCTTCCTTAGTTACCCATCTTCCCTCTTCTCACTCTTCTTTTGTTTTGGGGCATAAAGAAAAGAAACAGAAAAAGAGAAACATGAAGAAATAATTGAGACTACAATAGTCAGGATGTTTGTTTTCCTATGTCATATTTCCCTCCACTCATGAAACAAAAAATAATGAATTGGCTAAATTCATGGGGAATTACTGGTTGTTTCCCCAAACATTACATTTAGAGGAGGAAATACTTATGTAGGAATTGTAAACAAACACAGTGATAACCCAGAAATAAAATAGACATATAGCATTTTCATATTTGAACATAAAGAGATTGGATTAGGAAGACTGACTTACTTGCTCACACCACTAAGGGTTCTATGACTTTAACAGTTGATTTACATATGGACCCTGCATCCACTGCAGGATTCCTGTGAAGCTCTGATCTGTTCTGTAGGTTCTAACACATTTCTTCCTAGTTTATGTCAACAGATGGACTGAATGGGCTTTATGTCTATAATCCAATCTTTAAAACTTTGTATAACACACTTTGCATATTCACGTGTTTCACTATTGCCCACCACTGAGTATTCTCATTACATCATCTTCCACCTCCAAGCCTCTTTGCTTTAGTTCTGGACTCTACTGAAATATTACCTCTTCTTGTCATACAGACTTCGGAGTCTGGTCTCTTAACCTAATTCTGACTTGCCTTCCACTACAACCTTTCAGATTTGTTTTATTTTGTCTGGCTGTACATGGTGCAGTTCCCTGGGGTCTACTGGGGGCCCTTTAGCTTTCTTTATATCATGTTTTCCTTCACAAGCCTAATGCCCAAGCTTTCTATTTCTCTCAACAGAGTCATTCAAAGCATAGAACCACCAATGTCAGGTTAACTTGAATGAAATTCATCCACTGCTAACTAGCTACTTAATGCACTCATGGCTGTCATCTACTGCAGAGCATCTACAACTAATACCTCCTTCACGGTGACTTATAAGAAGATGAACCCTAATGTATATGATGCATACTAATCATAGTAGCACATACTTTATCTGCATGATGTTAGCTTCTCCCTCTACCCCCTCAAAGGTCATTGCTAGAGAAGGCAGATCTAAGATACTCTAATTCTCATTGCCTAGCAATATGTTAGAAATGTTAAGCATTTTCAAGTTACCTTTATTTTAATCAGTATTTCTGGAGAACACCAACAATAACCTTTAACTTTCTCTTCTTCCTCATTCCTGTCCCTCCTCCTTTCTTCCTTTCACTCCCCTTCCTTTTTTTCTTCCCCCCTTTCTCTACACTTCTTTCTCTCCATCTTTTACTTTCTTTCTTGACAAAGTGGAATGTGGCATAACTTTAGAGGAACTTTTATGTATATCCTCTGTGTCTAGCATCACAGTCATGGTGCAAGTCACTTTCTTCATCCCAGATACCTGCTCATCTGTGTATTCCTCTCATCACTCTCCTGGGTGTGGTTAGTATTGTTCAGTTGTAGACTGTACATGGACATGACCTCACCTGGCAGGTCTTCTGCTTTACTTTGTTCAACACTTTGTGAGATTCGTCCACATTGTGTGTAGCCATGGTTGTTTTGAATTTGTGTCCTGTACTCCATTAAACACATACAATGCATCTATTTTGTTCTGCTTTTCCATTACAGAAAGAAGCTATCAATATGTTCTTAGTTCCTTTGGTGCTGATATATATATTCCTCCACTTTCCTAAAATTTCTTGAAGGTACCACTGTCCTTTTGCCACAACTGCTTTCAGCTACAATTCATATGACTCATTGTCAGCCTTTTCTGGTTGTAATGAGTTCAGGGAGCTCTTGTGACTTGTAATGCCCTGTCCTCAACAATGACTGGTCTGCTGGCAATTATTCCTGACAGCCTAGCCTCACCCCTGAGCTCTCTGGAACCACTACAACCTTTCAGATTTGCATCTGGCATACTTTTCTTTCTTCTTGATGCTTCTTTTGTTAGCCATTACTAGTCCCAACTGACCCAGTCACTTTTTGTCCTCTAGACTATAGAATAGACATCAGTAGGGACAAGGTTTGCAGTAAACAAATCACAATTCAGAAAGGCTTGCAAGCTGTAATTATGTATGCTGTGATTCATTAGTATATGTGGAATCTTTTATAATAGAGAAAGATTCAACCTTAATACTGACTTAAACCATTTGTTTGTATGCATGTTGTATTATGTAAACACAAGCACATATATACATTCATGTTCATTTATATGTCTGAGTAGCTTTATCATATTTATTAAAAATATATACCATGATTAGCTTCAATATTTCTCTCTCTCTGCTGGATATTTTGATTTTTCCTCTCAAAAAATACTTATATTGTCTCTGTACACAAATACTTTTAAAAATATACCTCTATACTATATCTTTTTTCTTTTTAAAATTTAGCTATCTCAAATTTTTTAAAATGTTCATTATATCCATATTCCTCATTCTCTGATTCACTGAAAAAGATTTTCACCTTTTGCCTGTTCACTTAATCATCATCCCTGAAGACAACACTCTGGTCTCTCTCATTGTTGTCTTCTTAATGTTGATTTTTTTCTTCCAAGAGCATTTGGCCCTCTTCTTAATTGTGCATACACTTCCTTTTGCTCACCTTTCCTTACTTTTTTTTTGTTCTAATTTTTTCTACTTTCCATAGTTTTAGAAGTTTCTCTATCCTTGACATTTTACTACATCTTTTTTTTCAGACCCTACATTTTCCCTCTTAAATGTTGGTTTGGGGAGCAGGGGGAGGGGATAGGGAATTTTCAGGGGAGGGCAAACTAGGAAAGGGGATAACATGTAAAATGTAAGTAAGAAAATATCTAATAAAAAAGTGACTTCATTGGCTTCCGGCTCCCACTTGTGCAGGCCAGAAGCAGAGACTGGATCCCACAGAGTCCACACCTCAGTTGCAGCTCAATCCCCTAGGTATTCAGACACATAGAACTTCACATGTGAGATCTTAAATCCCGCCCTGAGACCATGAGTACCCAGACCCCTGTGACCCAGGGAAGTAGATTCTTGCCTAGCCAGAGACCCAGAAGCCTTCTGGTTCCCACCTGTGCCCACTAGGAGCAGAGACCTGATCCCACACAGCACACATGGCAGTTCGACTCCCCAGTTGCAACTTGACTCCCCAGGATCACAGCATCACAGGAAGACAGGCTCCAGTCAGAGACAGGGAGGCCAGATAACACCAGAGATAATCAGATGTTATGAGGCAAGCATAAGAACATAAGCAACAGAAACCAATTTGATTTGGCAATGTCAGAACCCAATTCTCCCACCACAGCAAGTCCTGGATACCCAAACACAACCTTGAAACAAGATTCAGATCTAAACTCTCATTTCATGAAGATGATAGAAGACTTTAAGAAGAACATAAATAACTCCCTTAAAGAAATGCAGAACACAAGTAAATACTATACCCAGTAAAACTCTCAATTACCATAGATGGAGAAACCAAAGTATTCCACTACAAAAACAAATTCACACAATATCTCTCCACGAATCCAGCCCTTCAAAGGATAATAACGGGAAAACACCAACACAAGTACAGAAACTACACACTAGAAAAAGCAAGAAAGTAATCCTTCAACAAACCTAAAAGAAGACAGCCGCAAGAACAGTATCCCAACTTTAACAACAAAAATAACAGGAAGCAACAATTACTTTTCTTTAATTTCTCTTAACATCAATGGACTCAATTACCCAATAAAAAAGACATAGATTAATGGGCTGGCTACACAAACAGGACCCAAGATTTTGTTCCTACAGGAAACCCACCTCAGGGAAAAGGACAGACACTACATCATAGTGAAAGGTTGGAAAACAATTTTCCAAGCAAATGGTCTGAAGAAACAAGCTGGAGTAGCCATTCTAATATCGAATAAAATTGACTTCCAACCCAAAGTTATCAAAAAAAAAAAAAAAAAAAAAAAAAGACAAGGAGGGGCACTTCATACTCATCAAAGGTAAAATCTACCAAGATGAACTCACAATTCTGAAAACCTATGCTCCAAATGCAAGGGAATCCACATTCACTAAAGAAACTTTAATGTAATGTAATCCAATATCTAAACAAACTCAAAGGAAAAAAAATCACATGTTCATCTCATCAGATGTGGAAAAAGCCTTTGACAAAATACAATACCCATTCATGTTAAACATATTGTAGAGATCAGGGATTCAAGGTGCATACCTAAATATAATAAAAGCAGTATACAGCAAACCAATGGCCAACATCAAACTAAATGTGGAGAAACTCAAAGCAATCCCATTATAATCAGGGACTAGATAAGGCTTCCCACTCTCTCCCTACCGATTCATTATAGTACTTGAAGTTCTAGCCAGAGCAATTGGACAACAAAAAGAGACCAAAGGGATATAAATTGGGAAAAAGAAACTCAAGTTATCACTTTGTACAGAAGATATGAGAGTGATCCCAAAAATTATACCAGAGAACAGCTACAGCTGATAAACAACTTCAGCAAAGTGGCCTGATACAAAATTAATTCAAATAAATTAGTAGCTTTCCTATGCTCAAAGGAAAACCAGGCTGAGAAAGAAATTAGGGAAACAACACCCTTCACAATAGTCACAAATTATATAAAATATCTTGGTATGACTCTAATCAAGCAAGTGAAAGATCTGTATGCCAAGAACTTAAAGTCTCTAAAGAAAGAAATTGAAGAAAATTGCAGAAGACAGAAAGATATCTCATGCTCGTGGATTATTATAGTAAAAATGGATATCTTACCAAAAGCAATATACAAATTAAATGTAATCCTTATAAAAATTTTAACTCAATTCTTCATAGACTTAGAAAGAGCAATTCTCAAATTCATTTGGAATAAAAAAAAGCCTAGGATATTGAAAACTATTCTCAATAATAAAAGAACTTCTGGTGGAATCACCGTCCCTGACCTCAACCTGTACTACAAAACAATAGTGACAAAAACTGCATGGTATTGGAACAGAGTTAAGTAGGTAGATCAGTGCAATAGAACTGAAGACCCAGAAATGAAACCACACATGGATGTTCACTTGATCTTTGACAAAGAAGCTAAAACCATTCAGTGGAAAAAAGACATCATTTTTAACAAATGGTGCTGTTTCAACTGGTGGTCTGCATGTAGAAGAATGCAAATTGATCCATTCTTATCTCCTTCCACAAAGGTCAAGTCCAAATGGATCAAGGACCTTCACATAAAACCAGATACACTGAATCTAAGAGAAGAGAAAGTGGGGGAAAATCCTCAAACACATGGGCACAGGGGAAATTTTCCTGAACAGAACAGCAATGGCTTATGCTTTAAGAGTAACAGTCAACAAATGTGACCTCATAAAAATGAAAAGCTTCTGTCAAGCAAGGGACACTATGAGTAGGATAAAATGGCAACCAACAGATCAGGAAAAGATCTTTACCAACCCTACATACGATAGAGGGATAATATCCAAAATATACAAAGAACTCAAGAAGGCAGACTCCAGAAAACCAATTAATACTATTAAAAAATGGAGTAGAGAGCTAAATAGAGAATTCTTAACCAAGGAATCTCAAACGGCTAAGAAACACTTAGAAAAATGTTCAACATCCTTAGTCAGCAGGGAAATGCAAATCAAAACAACCCTGAGATTTCACTTCACACCAGTCAGAATGGCTACGATATAAAACACAGGTGACAGCAGATATTGGTGAGGATGTGGAGAAAGAGGAACATTCCTCTATTGTTGGTGGGATTGCAAGCTGGTACAGTTTGGTGATTCTTCAGAAAATTGGACATAGTACTACCTGAGGAACCAGCTATACCACTCCTGGCCATATACCCAAAAGATGCTTCAACATATAACAAGAACACATGCTCCCCTATGTTCATAGCAGCCTTATTTATAATAGCCAGAAGCTAGAAAAAACCCAGATGTCCCTCAACAGAAGAATGGATACAGAAAATGTAGTATATTTACACAATGGAGTATTACACAGTGATTAAAAACAACAAATTCATGAAATTCTCAGGCAAATGGCTGGAACTAGAAAATATCATCCTGAGGGAGGTAACCAAGACACAAAAGAACACACATGGTATGTACTCACTAATAAGTGGTTACTAACCCAAAATTTCACAATGCCTATGATACAACCTACAGACCATATGGAGCATAAAAGGAAGGAAGATCAGGAGGGTGGATGCTTCAATCCTGTATTGAGGAGGGAACAGGATGATTGTGGGAAATGGAAGGATAATGGGACAAGGGAGGGGAAAGGAGGAGGAAGAAATATGGGTGTCAGTACCATGAGAGAGGTACTGAGGAAGAAAAGGGGACTGAAGGGAAAAGGAGGAGGAAGAAATATGGGTGTCAGTACCATGAGAGAGGTACAGAGGGTCAGGAAATCAAATAAAAATAGGTAGCAGGGATGATGAGGAACTGGGTATAGTCACTGAAGGTTCTCAGACACCAGAAAAAACCGTGAGTCTCTCAGATCTAATGGGAATGACTTTAGCAGTAATGTTCAGAGAAGGGGGAAATAAAACCTGTGGAGACCACATCCAGTATTTGGGCATTATATATATATAATTTTTTTTCGAGACAGGGTTTCTCTGTGTAGCCCTGGCTGTCCTGGAACTCACTCTGTAGACCAGGCTGACCTTGAACTCAGAAATTAGCCTGCCTCAGCCAACCCAGAAATGTTCCTGTCCAAATGAAGAACAGAGACAAAAAATGGAACAAAGACTGAAGGAAGGGGCAACTGGGGAATGGGGATATATGATGTCTATAGACACCAAACCCAACACTTGCTGTGGACAAGAGGCACTTGGGGACAGGAACCTAGTGTGGCAGTTCCTGTGGAGGTATGGCAGCAACTGACCAATGCAGAGGTGGATGCTTGGAGCCAACAATTATTCTGAACTTGGGAAACATGGTGGGGGAGCTGGCAGAAGGACTGGAGGAGCAGAGGGGGATTACAACCCCATTGGAATAACAACATAGGCTAGCCTGACCATCCAGTTCCCCCAGAGACCACACTACCAACCAAGGAGTGTACCTAAAGTGATCATTTGCTCCAGATACATATGGAGCAGAAGATGGTCTTGCCCAACAGAAAAGGAAGGGGAGGACCTTGGTCCTGGGGAGGTTTGATGCACCAGAGTAGAGGGATGCTGGAGCGGTGGAGTGGGAGAGCATGGATGGGTGGGGAGCACTCTCATACAGGCAAAAGGGATGGGGAGATCAGTCGTGGGATGGGAGGGTGACAGAGGGGTAAATGGGAAGTGGGGTATGATGGGATGGGGGGTTGGTGAAGGGAGTAACTGGGAAGTGGGATATCATTTGAGATGTAAATGAATGGAATGATTAATAATAATACAATAAAAAAGTGACGAACAAAAAATGACTTTATTGGATGTCTCTCCTTTATTCTTTGGTTAGCTGCAGCAGTCCACGTTTCCCTGCAATTTACATCAGTGTATGTGCATCACCATCATCTGTTGCCACTTCTCTTATGAGCTTCACTTTGGGATTGTCATCTTGCTGATGGATTTTGTGATGCAAATGTCACATGAAAACACTTACCCTATGTCTGGGATAGATTCTCCTTTGCTATTGAGTTTAGATGTATTTAACTTCTTTATTCGAGTGACTGATTCTCTGAAATTCAAAATTACTATGTTATTTTATACTTTCTGGCTTTCCTGCTTTAAATTGTTTGTCAAGGCCCTATAGACTATATTTTGATCCCAGTGCCTTGTATATGCTAGGGAAGGGCTCTCCTTCAGTCCTGGAGTTTCCCTTATGTGTGTGCAATTATTTCTCCTCTTTTCTTCCTTACTGAATGAACTTCCACAGTCAATATCAATGACTTCACTTCAAAAAAAAATATTCTCTTAAGTCATCTGGTGACCCTAACGACCTTTAATTGATATTTCCAATCCACTTGTCATACAGCTGGCCCTGGATCACAAAATGGTGCCAAATCTGGGAAAGGGACTGACTGGGATGGTGGGGATTACAAGAGAGGAGGTAGAGACAAGAAGTAGTGCAGAAGTAGTGCAGAAAACACAATCAGAATGTATGTGTGTGTATGCAATTGTCATGTAACAAAATTGATCAATAAAAGAAGGAGTTGAAGCTAAGACATGGCTCTGGAATCCTAAACCAGAATTATTCTGGAGAAAAAAAAATCTTGGAGACATTGGCCTTTCTGCAATTTGCAGCATAATGAGTTCTGAAAATATTCATTTCTCAAAATGACAGGTTGATGTTTAGTTTATAGACTAATCCAGTCTTGCACGAGTGTTTGTGTGTGTGAGGGCTATATAAAGTAAAGCATTGTATACATGCCATTATTCTCCTCTTTGATTATAGCAACAGAGGGAATTTTTCCATTGTGAGAAGCAAACAAATACAAAGGGCACTGCTTCCTGGTTTGCAGCATGCTAATGTCTTATCTCTCTGTCTTAGATATATGCCAACCTTTGGCATATTTCTTAGCATTCAGATCTTTGCTTTCCTCCTGTTCCAAACCATCATAGAGCATATTCCTTGCAAGGTTATGCAAAGCACAGCATCTGGAAGCAGCTAAGTGTTTAATTAATTGTAAGTGTTGCCATTATTGCTTTTATTAATGAGAACTGGCCCTGCTTGCACTACTGTTCTTGACTTACCTCATATAGTACTACAGTGACCTCACAAGGTCAATGGCACTGTCTATATCTTACAGTTGGAGAATTGGAAAACAGAATGGTTGCCAGTATTCCCAGTGTCAAAGAATTCAATTCAGGATATGACATCAAGCAGAGCCTTAAATAGTTAGTTTGGTGTAGGGGGAAAGGTATAGGGATAATTTTGGTGAACATTCCTGGTGAAGGGCCTTAACAAGATAGGATCATCAGGGTTTACTTATGATCAAAAGCCCGAATACTCGTGGTGACTAGGATGGGAAGGGAGTTGTTAATAATGGATGAAACCTGTGAAGAGAAGCAACATGAATAAGAGGGAATGGGGCTTAGATGGCAGACAACACTTGTAGGTGCAATGGAAGTAAGCTTGGAGAAGTGTTTACTGCTTTTAAGCTTTGAGAATATCATAAGGCTTCGAGTACAGTGGAAGGATCAATAGATTTTTCTAATTCACTAAATACACTAAAATGGCACATCCTGGATCACATGAGGGCAAACTTAATGACTTAGTCCTTTATGATAACTGAACATTTTTTCCCCTAAGAACATATAACAGATAATCAGGCAGGCAGTTTTCTGGGAGCAGTCTGTAACAAAGGCACACAGATCATTGTCATACACTCAACAGGTTGAAGTGAATTCTTTTTTTTTTTCTTTGAAATTTTTTTAATTAGGTATTTTCCTTGTTTACATTTCCAATTCTATCCCAAAAGTCCCCCATACCCATACCCCCAATTGCCTACCCACCCAGTCCCCCTTTTTGGCCCCTGTGTTCCCCTGTACTGGGGCATATAAAGTTTGAAAGTCCAAAGGGCCTCTCTTTCCAGTGATGGCAGAATAGGCCATCTTTTGATACATATGCAGCTAGAGACAAGAGCTCCGGGGTACTGGTTAGTTCATATTGTTGTTTCACATATGGGGTTGCAGTTCCCTATAGCTCCTTGGGTACTTTCTCTAGCTCCTCCATTGGGGGCCGTGTGATCCATCCAATAGCTGACTGTGAGCATCCACTTCTGTGTTTGCTAGCCCCCGGCATAGTCTCACAAGAGACAGCTGTATCTGGGTCCTTACAGCAAAATCTTGCTAGTGTATGCAATGGTGTCAGCGTTTGGAAGCTGATTATGGGATGGATCCCTGGATATGGCAATCACTAGATGGTCCATCCTTTAGTCACAGCTCCAAATTTTGTCTCTGTAACTCCTTCCATGGGTGTTTTGTTCCCATTTATAGGAAGGGGCAAAGTGTCCACACTTTGGTCTTCGTTCTTCTTGAGTTTCATGCATTTAGCAAATTGTATCTTATATCTTGTGTATCCTAAGTTTCTGGGATAATATCCACTTATCAGTGAGTACATATTGTGTGAGTTCCTTTGTGATTGGGTTACCTCACTCAGGATGATGCCCTCCAGGTCCATCCATTTGCCTAGGAATTCCATAAATTCATTTTTTTAATAGCTGATTAGTACTCCATTGTGTAAATGTACCACATTTTCTGTATCCATTCCTCTGTTGAGGGGCATCTGGATTCTTTCCAGTTTCTGGCTATTATAAATAAGGCTGCTATGAACATAGTGGAGCATGTGTCCTTCTTACCGGTTGGGACATCTTCTGGATATATGCCCAGGAGAGGTATTGCGGGATCCTCCTGTAGTACTATGTCCAATTTTCTGAGGAACCTCCAGACTGATTTCCAGAGTGGTTGTACAAGCTTGCAATCCCACCAACAATAGAGGAGTGTTCCTCTTTCTCCACATCCTTGCCAGCATCTGCTGTCACCTGAATTTTTGATCATAGCCATTCTGACTGGTGTGAGGTGGAATCTCAGGGTTGTTTTGATTTGCATTTCCCTGATGATTAAGGATGTTGAACATTTTTTCAGGTGCTTCTCTGCCATTCGGTATTCCTCGGGTGAGAATTTGTTGTTCAGCTCTGAGCTCCATTTTTTAATGGGGTTATTTGATTTTCTGGAGCCCACCTTCTTGAGTTCTTTATATATATTGGATATTAGCCCCCTATCTGATTTGGGATAGGTAAAGATCCTTTCCCAATCTGTTGGTGGCCTTTTTGTCTTATTGACGGTGTCTTTTGCCTTGCAGAAGCTTGGCAATTTTATGAGGTTCCATTTATCGATTCTCGATCTTACTGCACAAGCCATTGCTGTTATATTCAGGAATTTTTCCCCTGTACCCATATCTTCAAGGCTTTTCTCTACTTTCTTCTCTATAAGTTTCAGTGTCTCTGGTTTTATGTGGAGTTCCTTAATCCACTTAGATTTGACCTTAGTACAAGGAGATAGGAATGGATCAATTCCCATTCTTCTACATGATAACCGCCAGTTGTGCCAGCACCATTTGTTGAAAAGGCTGTATTTTTTCCACTGGATGGTTTTAGCTCCCTTGTCAAAAAACAAGTGACCATAGGTGTGTGGGTTCATCTCTGGGTCTTCAATTCTGTTCCATTGGTCTACTTGTCTGTCACTATACTAGTACCATGCAGTTTTTATCACAATTGCTCTGTAGTACAGCTTTAGGTCAGGCATGGTGATTCCACCAGAGGTTCTTTTATCCTTGAGAAGAGTTTTTGCTATCCTAGGGTTTTTGTTGTTCCAGATGAATTTGCAGATTGCCCTTTCTAATTCGTTGAAGAATTGAGTTGGAATTTTGATGGGGATTGCATTGAATCTGTAGATTGCTTTTGGCAAGAAAGCCATTTTTACTATATTGATCCTCCCAATTCATGAGGATGGGAGATCTTTCCATCTTCTGAGATCTTCTTTAATTTCTTTCTTCAGAGACTTGAAGTTCTTATCATACAAATCTTTCACTACCTTAGTTAGAGTCACACCAAGGCATTTTATATTATTTGTGACTATTGAGAAGGGTGTTGTTTCCCTAATTTCTTTCTCAGCCTGTTTATCCTTTGTGTACAGAAAGGCCATTGACTTCTTTGAGTCAATTTTATATCCAGCTACTTCATTGAAGCTGTTTATCAGGCTTAGGAGTTCTCTGGTGGAATTTTTAGGGTCACTTATATATACTATCATATCATCTGCAAAAAAGTGATATTTTGACTTCATCTTTTCCAATTTGTATCCCCTTGATCTCTTTTTGTTGTCGAATTGCTCTGGCTAGGACTTCAAGTACAATGTTGAATAGGTAGGGAGAGAGTGGGCAGCCTTGTCTAGTCCCTGATTTTAGTGCGATTGCTTCCAGCTTCTCACCATTTACTTTGATTTTGGCTACTGGTTTGCTGTAGATTGCTTTTATCATGTTTAGGTATGGGCCTTGAATTCCTGATCTTTCCAAGACTTTTATCATGAATGGGTGGTGGATTTTGTCAAATGCTTTCTCTGCATCTAACGAGATGATCATGTGGTTTTTGTCTTTGAGTTTGTTTATATACTGGATTACGTTGTTGGATTTCTGTATATTGAACCATCCCTGCATCCCTGGGATGAAACCTACTTGGTCAGGATGGATGATTGTTGTGATGTGTTCTTGGATTCGGTTAGCAAGAACTTTATTGAGGATTTTTGCATCCATATTCATAAGGGAAATTGGTTTGAAGTTCTCTATCTTTGTTGGGTCTTTTTTGTGGTTTAGGTATCAGAGTAATTGTGGCTTCATAGAACGAGTTGGGTAGAGTACCTTCTGTTTCTATTTTGTGGAATAGTTTGTGAAGAACTGGGATTAGATCTCCTTTGAAGGTCTTATAGAACTCTGCACTAAACCCATTTGGTCCTGGGCTTTTTTTTTGGTTGGGAGACTATTAATGACTGCTTCTATTTCCTTAGGGGATATAGGACTGTTTAGATTATTAACCTGATCTTGATTTAACTTTGGTACCTGGTATCTGTCTAGAAATTTGTCCATTTCATCCAGGTTTTTCAGTTTTGTCGAGTATAGCCTCTTGTAGAAGTATCTGATGGTGTTATGGATTTCTTCAGGATCTGTTGTTATGTTTCCCTTTTCATTTCTGATTTTGTTAATTAGGATGCTTTCTCTGTGTCCTCTAGTGAGTCTGGCTAAGGGTTTATCTATCTTGTTGATTTTCTCAAAGAACCAGCTCCTCGTTTGGTTGATACTTTGAATAGTTCTTCTTGTTTCCACTTGGTTGATTTCACCCCTGAGTTTGATTATTTCCTGCCTTCTACTCCTCTTGGAAGAATTTGCTTCCTTTTGTTCTAGAGCTTTTAGGTGTGTTGTCAGGCTGCTAATGTGTGCTCTGTCTAGTTTCTTTTTGGAGGCACTCAGACCTATGAGTTTTCTTCTTAGAAATGCTTTCATTGTGTCCCATAAATTTGGGTATGTTGTGGCTTCATTTTCATTAAACTCCAAAAAGTCCTTAATTTCTTTCTTTATTCCTTCCTTGACCAAGGTATCATTGAGAAAAGTGTTGTCCAGTTTCCATGTGAATGTTGGCTTTGTATTATTTATTTTGTTATTGAAGATCAGCCTTAGTCCATGGTGATCTGATAGGATGCATGGGACAATTTCAATATTTTTGTATATGTTGAGGCTTGTTTTGTGACCAATTATGTGGTCAATCTTAGAGAAGGTACCATGAGGTGCTGAGAAGAAGGTATATCCTTTTGTTTTAGGATAAAATGTTCTGTAGATATCTGTTAAGTCCATTTGTTTCATCACTTCTGTTAGTTTTACTGTGTCCCTGTTTAGTTTCTGTTTCCATGATCTGTCCATTGATGAAAGTGGTGTGTTGAAGTCTCCCACTATTATTGTGTGAGGTGCAATGTGTGCTTTGAGCTTTACTAAAGTTTCTTTAATGAATGTGGCTGCCCTTGTATTTGGAGCATAGATATTCAGAATTGAGAGTTCCTCTTGGGAGATTTTATCTTTGATGAGTATGAAGTGCTCATCCTTGTCTTTTTTGATTACTTTGGGTTGGAAGTGGATTTTGTTAGATATTAGAATGGCTACTCCAGCTTGTTTCTTCACACCATTTGCTTGGAAAATTGTTTTCAAGCCTTTTACTCTGATGTAGTGTCTGTCTTTTTCCCTGAGATGTGTTTTCTGTAGGCAGCAAAATGTTGGGTCTTGTTTGTGTAGCCAGTTTGTTAGTCTATGTCTTTTTATTGGGGAGTTGAGTCCATTGGTATTCAGAGATATTAAGGAAAAGTAATTGTTGCTTCCTGTTATTTTTGTTGTTAAAGTTGGCATTCTGTTCTTGTGGCTGTCTTCTTTTAGGTTTGTTGAAGGATTATCTTCTTGCTTTTTCTAGGGCATGGTTTCTGTCCTTGTACTGTTTTTTTTCTGTTATTATCCTTTGAAGGGCTGGATTTGTGGATAGATAATGTGAGAATTTGGTTTTGTCGTGGAATACCTTGATTTCTCCATCTATGGTAATTGAGAGTTTGGCTGGGTATAGTAGCCTTGGCTGGAATTTGTGTTCTCTTAGTGTCTGTATAACATCTGTCCAGGATCTTCTGGCTTTCATAGTCTCTGGTGAAAAATCTGGTGTAATTCTGATAGGCTTGCCTTTATATGTTACTTGATCTTTTTCCCTTACTGCTTTTAGTATCCTATCTTTATTTAGTGCATTTGTTGTTCTGATTATTATGTGTCAGGAGGAATTTCTTTTCTGGTCCAGTCTATTTGGGGTTCTGTAGGCTTCTTGTATGTTCATGGTCATCTCTTTCTTTAGATTTGGGAAGTTTTCTTCTATAATTTTGTTGAAGATATTTGCTGGTCCTTTGAGTTGAAAATCTTCATTCTCATTCACTCCTATTATTCATAGGTTTGGTCTTCTCATTGTGTCCTGGATTTCCTGGATGTTTTGAGTTAGGGTCTTTTTGCATTATCCCTTTTCTTTGATTGTTGTGCCGATGTTCTCTATGGAATCTTCTGCACCTGAGATTCTCTCTTCCATCTCTTGTATCCTGTTGCTAATTCTCGCATGTATGTTTCCAGATTTCTTTCCTAGGGTTTCTATCTCTAGCGTTGCCTCCCTTTGGGTTTTCTTTACTGTGTCTACTTCCCTTTTTAGTTCATTTCCATCACCTGTTTGGATGTGTTTTCCTGTTTTTCTATAAGGACTTCTACCTGTTTGGTTGTGTTTTCTTGTTTTTCTTTAAGGACTTGTAACTCTTTAGCAGTGTTCTCCTGTATTTCTTTAAGTGAGTTATTAAAGTCCTTCTTGATGTCCTCTACCATCATCATGAGATATGCTTTTAAATCCAGGTCTAGCTTTTTGGGTGTGTTGGGGTGCCCTGGACTGGGCGAAGTGGGAGTGCTGGGTTCTGATGATGGTGAGTGGTCCTGGTTTCTGTTAGTAAGATTCTTACATTTACCTTTCCCCATCTGGTAATCTCTGGAGTTAGTTGTTATAGTTGTCTCTGTTTAGAGATTGTTCCTCTGGTGATTTTGTTACCCTCTATCAGGAGACCTGGTAGACTACCTCTCTCTTCTGAGTTTCAGTGGTCAGAGCAGTCTCTGCAGGCAAGATCTCCTCTTTCAGGGAAGGTGCACAGTTATCTGGCGTTTGGACCTCCTCCTGGCCGAAGATGAAGGCCCAAAACAGGATATTTCTGAGACGCTGTGTTGCTTTGGCCTGTCACAGAAGCAGTTGTTTCTGTAGTCCACACTCTCACCTGTGTAGACTACTTTCTGCGGAGTCCCAGAACAAAGGTGGCTCCCGTGGAACCTGAGGCAGAAGCCTCCTGGGCCGGGCGGACACCTGTCCTCTGGCCCCGAAGGTGGCTGGTTGTCTGGAGCCGAAAATTGCGCAGCCTCAGGAGCTCTGTGGCTCTCGCCTGTCCCAGAAGCTGCTAGCCTCTGTAGTCCACACTCTCACCTGCAGACTGCCCACCACGGAGTCCCGGAACCGTGAATTCTTTATTTAAAAAAAAATTAGATATTTTCTTTGTTTACATTTGAAATGTTTTCCCCCTTCCTCATTTTTCCTCTGGAAACCCCCTCCTTAGCACCCCCTCCCCAGGCTCACTAACCCACCCACACCCTCTTCCCTGTCCTGGCATTCCCCTATACTGGGGCATCAAGCTTTCTCAGGACCAAGGGCCTTTTCTCTCACTGATGTCATCCTCTGCTACATATGCAGCTAGAGCCACAAGTCTCTCCATGTGTCCTCTTTGGTTGGTGGCTTAGTCCCTGGGGACTCTGGGGGGTACTGGTTGGTTCATGTTATTGTTCCTCCTCTGGGGCTGAAAACCCCTTCAGCTCATTGGGTCCTTTTTCTAGCTCCTTCAATGGGAACTTTGTGCTCAGTCCAATAGATGGCTGTGAGCATCCAACTTCTGTATTTGTCGGGCACTGGTAGAACCTCTCAGGAGATAGCTATATCAGGCTCCTGTAAGCAAGCACTTGTTAGCATCCATAGTAGTGTCTGAGTTTGGTAACTGTATATGGGTTGTATCCCCAGGTGGGACAGTCACTAGATGGCCTTTCCTTCAGTTTCTGTATCTCCTCCCATGGGTATATTGTTACCCCTTTTAAGAAGGACCAATGTATCCGAACTTTGGTCTTCCTTCTTGACTTTCATATGCTCTGTGAATTGTATCTTGGGTATTCCGAGCTTCTGGGCTAATATCCACTTATCAATAAGTGCATACCATGTGTGTTCTTTTGTGATTGGGTTACCTCACTCAGGATGATATTTTCTAATCCCATCTTTTTGCCTAAGAATTTCATGAATTCATTGTTTTTAATAGCTGAATAGTACTCCATTGTGTAAATGTACCACATTTTCTTTTGAGGGACATCAGGGTTCTTTCCAGCTTCAGGCTATGACATATAAGGCTGCCATGAACATAGTAGATATGAGGAATAGACTACCAGGATAGAAATCTGGGAGGAAGGAGCCAGCACCCCAAATGGATTAATCCTACCTAAAAGCTATGCACATTTTAGCGTCTCCAGCTTTGCCTACATACCCTGACTACTGTTCTGTCAGTAGAACTTTCAGCTCAGGGATACTTTACAACTCTGAACTGCATCAATGAACCTCATCAAATGATCTTTTCTCTCTTTCATAACTTTTTGGTTATGTTTCTGGTAATAAGAATCATCAACCCATATGTTGTGGATGGCTCTGTGCTGCTTGTATTTTTATGTTCATTCTGCTCTCCCCAGGAGGGTTTGTCTGGAATGAGGGATGAGTCACGTACTCAGGTGACTTCTTGTGAATCCATCCCCTAATGAATAAAGGAGCCAATCGCTGGGTGAGTAGATGTGACTTCCGGGTGCAAAAGGGATAGCAATGAGGACAAAATAGCTATGAGTGTCTCCCGGTTTCAATGGCGGATCTGTCAGGATTTGTCACTGGATGTTTAGATTTAATAAGTCTTACTAGATTAGAATTTTAGTTGTTGCACCCAGCAATTGAGTTACTATTGCTTCAGAACAAAGTTTGTGTTGTGTCTTCCTTCATGCAGTGGCTTGTCTGGGTTCAAGAGAGAAAGGTACAGCATAGGATTGTCAGATGTGAACTGCAAAGACCATGGGGGATTTGAAGCAAGGGGCTGGCATGGTAATGACACACCAGTGGGAACCTAGTGAGCTGGGTGGAGAGATTTTGCAGCTCTGAGTCAAAAGAAGTCGTCCATTGCCCACCAGTACATGGCCAGCCAGGCCACTGGGGCAGGAAGTTGTAGGTACAAGCGTGGGAACATGTTGGTTATTCTTTTTAATATTTCCCGCAACACCCGTGCACCTTCTACTGCCTTTGAGATGAATAAAGTAATAAGTGCTTCATTTATCTTTATTTCCAGATGAAGAAGATCAGCCCCTTTTAAATCCCCGGTCACTCTTTTTGATTTAATCCTAGCTGAATTTCACAGAAAAGGAGCCCTGTGTTTTCCCATGGCCCTGCAGTTACCCTTTCTTGGATTATTCATGGGCTGCAGCCGCAGAGCCCACCAAACTTGCATCTGGCCCGAGGAAGAAACTGTGTTAATAAGTAAATACAATGATCTGAAGAGAAGCTGCACAGGAAGTGGAGGCAAGGAGTCACAGGAATACATATTTTGAGATACTGCTGACCTTAGTCCACCAGTTGTCTTGATTAATGTGTACAATTAATGGCACAGGATTAGTTTTTCTTGGTTCTCTTTTATTGGTTGATTTCACTTATGTGGCAATTCTTCCTAACAAAATCTATGCTTAAAAAAAGATTGCATTTGCTGCATTTTACACTGACAAATACTTGTAGACTTCATATTTTAAGCAGTGTAAAATGCAGTAATTCCACTGTAGGATGGAAGCTGACTTTCCAGAATGTATCCTATTTATGCATCAGATTAATTATTCAGAACACCATAAAAATAGGAACTATAGTTATTGGAGTAATAGTTTTCCTTTTTCTGAAAGAACTATTGTCTCTGACAAAAGATTTTAAGCACTCGGTTATGTCTTATAGCTCTAGCTCTAAGAAACTTTGGAAATAATTTTATTGTGATGACAGTGTTTAATTTTATTCTTTAACATTAATTTATACCTTGAATGATAAAAAGTAAAATCCATTAATGAAAAACTCAGCTCTTACTAGAGTCGAAAATGCATTTGACAAACCTGTTACAAGATTAATAACTACCTAGAAGATTTCTTTTCCCAAATGAGTTCTGCTGTCTCTCCCTAAAAATCAAAAGAAATGGCATTCCTAAATAGAAGTTAAGTTTTACATAAAATACATCTAGCATAAGTTTTAGTCAATAGTTTATATTTAGAAAGTCATAATTGGTGACATAACAGATGAACCAATATTCCTTTTCTCACTGATGAGTTGTATAAGTTTTATGATTATTTCAGAGTATACATCAGTGTTGGTGAACAGAGACAGGTAGAGGAACTTCTGGGTTCACCAGCACAGCCTCAGAGATCTCACTATCTTCTTCCTGTGGAGAGCTGATGAATGTCAGTCAGACTCTGGCAGCTCTTCTCCTACTCTAGTAGAAAGATCCCAGATAAGACTTCAGCTTGGTTCCTTCCTAATTCTTTCCTGAGACGTCCCTGAGCTCTGAAAATGCTTCTCAGAGATTCATAGTTTTGTGGTTTTTATCCAAGGCAGTATAAATTCAAAAGATGTGGGGCTGGAGGAGGAGAGGTTTTTACTGTGGACTATTAATAGGAAAGAGATGTAGGGAAACAGATTTCATTTTTTCTGCCCCTTTCTCTGTTTCTTTCTCTTATTCTGTTTACTCTTAGTCTCTGTCACTCTGTCTTTCTATCTCTGTCTGTTTCTGTGTTCCTGTCTGCGTCCATCCATCCATCCTACCTACTGTGCTTTATACTTTGGAGTCACTGAGGTGATAATAATAAAGAGTCAAGTTTCAGAGTACTTAAAAAAACAACTCTTTACAAAGTTTATAAAGAGCTTTGACATTATTTGACATTTGAAGTATTGAAAACTTAAATGTATTAATCAGCTAAACCTCTTGTTAAGGAATTTATCTACCCTAGTTGTCAAAGGAGAGATTTAATCCTGGATTTAAAAAAAAAAGAGGAAGAAGAAGAAAAAACAAAGACAAGGATTTATTAAAAATAGTTAAATTTACACTGTATAAGTATTATGCACTGTCTGATGATTTTGGTCAAACTTCAGACTATCAAGAAGTTGATAAGAAGTTATAATTTAGTGGGACCTTGAAATTGGCCATGTTGTTTTCTGACATTTAGGAAAGATATTGTCACCTTCTATACACAGGAAATAGAAATTATTTTGATTTCCTATGAATCACTCAACTGATTCATGGTAAATCTTCCCTCATTTTTCTACTATACATGAGATGGCTCTCCTTTTAAGACCAAGCCAAACTATCCTGGTAAATATTTAACAAGTTTTCTTAAAAGAGAAAAATAATACTTATCTGTGGGATTTGAAGATTCCAGTTGTGTCAATACTTCTGCTAGGTAGAATTGGTTAGGTAGAACTAACTCGAAGTGGTATTAATGAACAAGCCTCACAGAGCAGGGGATGGTGAAGACAACTTCTCTCCTCACCTCCTCTCTTCTCCCTTCCCCTGTCTCTCCTCACCTCTTGTCTTCTCCCTTCCCCCTCTCTCCTCACCACTCCTATTCTCTCTTCCCTCTTTTCCCTTCCCCACCTGTCTTAGTTAGGGTTTTGCTGTGAATAGACACCATGACCAAGGCAAGTGTTGATATCAATTACAATAATTTTTTGGATTGGAGAATAATATTTTTCTAATCCAAGCACAAGCACCAGCCTTTGAGATAGAGATCATAACTCTAACTCATTTTCATTTTTAGGATAAGAACATTGAGGCATTTCTCCTATAGCTATTATACTACTATGCTTTTTAAAGATGTATTTTTAGTTTTTATTTATGTGACTGTATGTGGGTATGTGAACACGGGCACAGGTACCCAAGATGGCTAGAATTTATGTCAGAGTCCCTGGAGCTAGACTTGGAGGCAACTCTGAGACACTTGCTACAGGAGCTGCAAACTGAAAACAGGTCCTCTGAAAGAACAGTATTTGCTCATAACAACCGAGCTATCTTCTTAAACTTTTGCTATAATTACTTCAATATTGCTTTTTAAAAAAATATTGGCGGGACCTGAGACTGCTTTGGTTGGGGAGGCAGAAATCCGGCCTGAGTAGGGCCACAAGCCTCTTCCGGCCTGAACAGCACCGGGGTAGCTAGGGCGCAGGGTCTGCTGACACTCGCCAGCTACCCACAACACCCGCCACAGGATCTTAAGACTTCTGGTGAGTGGAACACAGCTTCTGCTCCAATCCGATTGCGCGCGGGACCTGAGACTGCATTAGTTATTGAAGCAGAAAACCGGCCTGAGTAGGGCCACAGGCCTCTTCCGGCCGGACCAGCACCAGAGTAGCTAGAGCGCAGGGTCTGCTGACACCCGCCAGCTACCCACGACCCCCGCCACAGGATTTTGAGACCGCTGGTGAGTGGAACACAGCTTCTGCTCCAGACCAATCACGCGGGACCTGAGACTGCTTTGGTTGGGGAGGCAGAAATCTGGCCTGAGTAGGGCCACAGGCCTCTTCCGGCCTGAACAGCACTGGGGTAGCTAGAGCGCAGGGTCAGCTGACACCCGCCAGCTACCCACGACCACCACCACAGGATTTTGAGACTTCTGGTGAGTGGAACACAGCTTCTGCTCCAATCTTTAAACAGTGACAACGACAACAACTAACCCCAGAGATTACCAGATGGCGAAAGGTAAACGTAAGAATCTTACTAACAGAAACCAAGACCACTCACCATCATCAGAACCCAGCACTCCCACTTTGCCCAGTCCAGGGCACCCCAACACACTGGAAAAGCTAGACACAGATCTAAAAGCATATCTCATGATGATGGTAGAGGACTTCAAGAAGGACTTTAATAACACACTTAAAGAAATACAAAGGAACACTGGTAAACAGGTAGAAGACATTAAAGAGGAAGCACAAAAATCCCTTAAAGAATTGCAGGAGAACACAGCTAAAGAGTTACAAATCGTTAAAGAAAAACAGGATAACATAATCAAACAGGTAGAAGTCCTTAAAGAAAAACAGGAAAACACATCCAAACAGATGATGGAAATGAACAAAACCATACTAGACCTATAAAAGGGAAGTAGACACAATAAAGAAAACCCAAAATGAGGCAACACTGGAGATAGAAACCCTAGGAAAGAAATCTGGAACCATAGATACGAGCATCGGCAACAGAATACAAGAGATGGAAGAGAGAATCTCAGGTGCAGAAGATTCCATAGAGAACATCAGCACAACAATCAAGGAAAATGTAAAACGCAAAAAGATCCTAACTCAAAACATCCAAGAAATACAGGACACAATGAGAAGACCAAACTAATAGGAGTGGATGAGAATGAAGATTTTCAACTCAAAGGACCAGCAAATATCTTCAATAAAATTATAGAAGAAAACTTCCCATATCTAAAGAAAGAGATGCCCATGAACATACAAGAAGCCTACAGAACTCCAAATAGACTGGACCAGAAAAGAAATACCTCCCGACACATAATAATCAGAACAACAAATGCACTAAATAAAGATAGAATACTAAAAGCAGTAAGAGAAAAAGGCCAAGTAACATATAAAGGCAAGCCTATCAGAATTACACCAGATTTTTCACCAGAGACTATGAAAGCCAGAAGATCCTGGACGGATGTTATACAGACACTAAAAGAACACAAATTCCAGCCCAGGCTACTATACCCAGCCAAACTCTCAATTAACATAGATGGAGAAACCAAAGTATTCCACGACAAAACCAAATTCACACATTATCTCTCCACGAATCCAGCCCTTCAAAGGATAATAACAGAAAAAAACCAATACAGGACAGGAACCACGCCCTAGAAACAACAAGAAGGTAATCCCTGAACAAACCTAATAGAAGACAGCCACAAGAACAGAATGCCAACTTTAACAACAAAAATAACAGGAAACAACAATTACTTTTCCTTAATATCTCTTAATATCAATGGACTCAACTCCTCGATAAAAAGACATAGACTAACAAACTGGCTACACAAACAAGACCCAACATTTTGCTGCTTACAGGAAACTCATCTCAGAGAAAAAGATAGACATTACCTCAGAATGAAAGGCTGGAAAACAATTTTCCAAGCAAATGGTATGAAGAAACAAGCTGGAGTAGCCATTCTAATATCTGATAAGATTGACTTCCAACCCAAAGTCATTAAAAAAGACAGGGAGGGACACTTCATACTCATCAAAGGTAAAATCGTCCAAGAGGAACTATCAATCCTGAATATCTATGCTCCAAATACAAAGGCAGCCACATTCATTAAAGAAACTTTAGTAAATCTCAAAGCACACATTGCAACTCATACAATAATAGTGGGAGACTTCAACACACCACTTTCACCAATGGACAGATCATGGAAACAGAAACTAAACAGGGACACAGTGAAACTAACAGAAGTTATGAATCAAATGGATCTGGCAGATATTTACAGTACATTCTATCCTAAAACAAAAGGATATACCTTCTTCTCAGCACCTCATGGTACGTTCTCCAAAATTGACCACATAATTGGTCACAAAACAGGCCTCAACAGATACAAAAATATTGAAATTGTCCCATGCATCCTATCAGATCACCATGGACTAAGGCTGATCTTCAATAACAAAATAAATAATAGAAAGCCAACATTCACGTGGAAACTGAAAAACACTCTTCTCTATGATACCTTGGTTAAGAAATCAATAAAGAAAGAAATTAAGGACTTTTTAGAGTTCAATGAAAATGAAGCCACAACATACCCAAACTTATGGGACTCAATGAAAGCATTTCTAAGAAGAAAACTCATAGCTCTGAGTGCCTCCAAAAAGAAACTAGAGAGAGCACACATTAGCAGCTTGACAAGACACCTAAAAGCACTAGAACAAAAGGAAGCAAACTCACCCAAGAGGAGTAGACAGCAGGAAACAATCAAACTCAGGGGTGAAATCAACCAAGTGGAAACAAGAAGAACTATTCAAAGAATCAACCAATCAAGGAGCTGGTTCTTTGAGAAAATCAACAAGATAGATAAACCCTTAGCCAGACTCACTAGAGGGCACAGGGAAAGCATCCTAATTAACAAAATCAGAAATGAAAAAGGAGACATAACAACAGATCCTGAAGACATCCAAAACACCATCAGATCCTTCTACCAAAGGCTATACCCAACAAAATTGGAGACCCTGCATGAAATGGAGAAGTTCCTAGACAGATACCAGGTACCAAAGTTGAATCAAGATCAGGTTAAAGATCTAAACAGCCCTATATCCCCCAAAGAAATAGAAGCAGTCATTAATAGTCTCCCAACCAAAAAAAGCCCAGGACCAGATGGGTTTAGTGCAGAGTTCTATCAGACCTTCAAAGAAGATCTTATCCCAGTTCTTCACAAACTATTCCACAAAATAGAAACAGAAGGTACTCTACCCAACTCATTCTACGAAGCCACAATTACTCTGATACCTAAACCACAAAAAGACCCAACAAAGATAGAAAACTTCAGACCAATATCCCTTATGAATATTGATGCAAAAATCCTCAATAAAGTTCTTGCTAACCGAATCCAAGAACACATCAAAACAATCATCCATCCTGACCAAGTAGGTTTCATCCCAGGGATGCAGGGATGGTTCAATATACGGAAATCCATCAATGTAATCCAGTATATAAACAAACTCAAAGACAAAAACCACATGGTCATCTCGTTAGATGTGGAAAAAGCATTTGACAAGATCCAACACCCATTCATGATAAAAGTCTTGGAAAGATCAGGAATTCAAGGCCCATACCTAAACATGATAAAAGCAATCTACACCAAACCAGTAGCCAACATCAAAGTAAATGGTGAGAAGCTTGAAGCAATCCCTCTAAAATCAGGGACTAGACAAGGCTGTCCACTTTCTCCATACCTATTCAACATTGTACTTGAAGTCCTAGCCAGAGCAATTCGACAACAAAAGGAGATCAAAGGGATACAATTGGAAAAGATGAAGTCAAAATATCACTTTTTGCAGATGATATGATAGTATATATAAGTGACCCTAAAAATTCTACCAGAGAACTCCTAAACCTGATAAACAGCTTCGGTGAAGTAGCTGGATATAAAATTAACTCAAACAAATCAATGGCCTTTCTCTACACAAAGAATAAACAGGCTGAGAAAGATATTAGGGAAACAACACCCTTCTCAATAGTCACAAATAATATAAAATATCTTGGTGTGACTATAACTAAGGAAGTGAAAGATCTGTATAATAAAAACTTCATGTCTCTGAAGAAAGAAATTATAGAAGATCTCAGAAGATGGAAAGATCTCCCATGCTCATGGATTGGCAGGATCAACATTTTAAAAACGGCTATCTTGCCAAAAGCAATCTACAGACTCAATGCAATCCCCATCAAAATTCCAACTCAATTCTTCAACGAATTAGAAAGTGCAATCTGCAAATTCATCTGGAATAACAAAAAACCTAGGATAGCAAAAACTCTTCTCAAGGATAAAAGAAGCTCTGGTGGAATCACCATGCCGGACCTAAAGCTTTACTACAGAGCAATTGTGATAAAAACTGCATGGTACTGGTAAAGTGACAGACAAATAGACCAATGGAATAGAATTGAAGACCCAGAAATGAACCCACACACCTACGGTGACTTGATCTTCGACAAGGGAGCTAAAAACATCCAGTGGAAGAAAGACAGCATTTTCAACAAATGGTGCTGGCACAACTGGTTGTTAACATGTTGAAGAATGCGAATCGATCCATTCCTATCTCCGTGTACTAAGGTCAAGTCTAAGTGGATCAAGGAACTTCACATAAAACCAGAGACACTGAAACTTATAGAGGAGAAAGTGGGGAAAAGCCTTGAAGATATGGGCACAGGGGAAAAATTCTTGAATAGAACAGCAATGGCTTCTGCTGTAAGATCGAGAATTGACAAGTGGGACCTCATGAAACTGCAAAGCTTCTGCAAGGCAAAAGACACCATCAATAAGACAAAAAAACCACCAACAGATTGGGAAAGGATCTTCACGTATCCTAAATCAGATAAGGGACTAATATCCAATATATATAAAGAACTCAAGAAGGTGGACTCCAGAAAGTCAAATAACCCCATTAAAAAATGGGGCTCAGAACTGAACAAAGAATTCTCACCTGAGGAATACCGAATGGCAGAGAAGCACCTGAAAAAATGTTCAACATTCTTAATCATCAGGGAAATGCAAATCAAAACTACTCTGAGATTCCACCTCACACCAGTCAGAATGGCTCTGATCAAAACTTCAGGTAACAGCAGATGCTGGCAAGGATGTGGAGAAAGAGGATCACTCCTCTATTGTTGGTGGGATTGCAAGCTTGTACAACCACTCTGGAAATCAGTCTGGTGGTTCCTCAGAAAATTGGACATAGTACTACCGGAGGATCCCGCAATACCTCTCCTGGGCATATATCCAGAAGATGTCCCAACTGGTAAGAAGGACACATGCTCCCCTATGTTCATAGCAGCCCTATTTATAATAGCCAGAAGCTGGAAAGAATCCAGATGTCCCTCAACAGAGGAATGGATACAGAAATTATGGTACACTTACACAATGGAGTACTACTCAGCTATTAAAAAGAATGAATTTATGAAATTCCTAGCCAAATGGATGGACCTGGAGGGCATCATCTTGAGTGAAGTAACACAATCACAAAAGAACTCACACAATATGTATTCACTGATAAGTGGATATTAGCCCAAAACTTAGGATACCCAAGATATAAGATACAATTTGCTAAACGCATGAAACTCAAGAAGAATGAAGACCAAAGTGTGGACACTGTGCCCCTTCTTAGAATTGGGAACAAAACACCCAGGGAAGGAGTTACAGAGACAAAGTTAGTAGCTGTGATGAAAGGATGGACCATTTAGAGACTGCTGTATCCAGGGATCCATCCCATAATCAGCTTCTAAACGCTGACACCATTGTATACACTAGCAAGATTTTGCTGAAAGGACCCAAATATAGCTGTCTCTTGTGAGACGATTCCGGGGCCTAGCAAACACAGGAGTGGATGCTCACAGTCAGCTATTGGATGTATCACAGGGCTCCCAATGGAGAAGCTAGAGAAAGTACCCAAGGAGCTAAAGGGATCTGCAACCCTATTGTTGGAACAACATGATATCCAGTACCCCGGAGCTCTTGTCTCTAGCTGCATATGTATGGAAAGATGGCCTAGTCGGCCATCACTGGAAAGAGAGGCCCATTGGACTTGCAAACTTTATATGCCCCAATATAGGGGAATGCCAGGGCCAAAAGAATGGGAATGGGTGGGTAGGGAAGTGGGGGGTGCTATGGGGGACTTTTGGGATAGCATTGGAAATGTAATTGAGGAAAATATGTAATAAAAATATTAAAAATTAAAAAAATATTCTCTCTTTTTATCTAGTCATCACTGCAATACCATTTGATATCAGAGGCTACTATATAGGTAGCTACTATAGTATGTAGCAATAACATTGTATCCTAGGTTGATTCTAAAATCTGTCCATTACAGATTTATATGTAAGACTCTTTTTGGATTATGCTTTAAGGGAAGAGGAATTAAGACTAGGGAAAAGGAGAAACCGGTATAATTGTGGTGCTTATTTCTCTGAAGCTCTGGTACTGAGATACTTTATCCACACTGTTCTGAACTGTGGTTAAGATACAGCTCCTTTGTTCCCTATTAAGCAGTCACTGATATAGCAGGCAAGAATCAACCTCCAAACACGTTCCATTTTGTGCTTTCCAGAGAGAAGCTGTGCATCTTTAGCATCTGAACAATCCATCAGCTGGAACAGTGAATGTCTCTATGTAAAGAAGACCTACGTAGATGCATTGTGCTGCTTAGACATATTTATTTTGTAATGGATTCACACTATTCATAATTGTTTCTTTTTTTGGAAAACCTTATAAGATTAATGCTATGACGATAAATTATATCTTCATCCCCAAGATTGCAATGTGTTTTCATTATTTATTTCTTTTTAAATTTTTTTTTATTTTTAAAATTTTTTATTAGATATTCTTTATTTACATTTCAAATATTAACCCCCTTCCTGGTTTCCCCTGAACGCCTTCCCCCAACCCCATCCCCCAAACCCCTGCCACCAATATACCCACTCCTTCTTTCCTATCTTGGCATTCCCCTACACTGGAACATTGAGCCTTCTCAGGATCAAAGGCCTCTCCTCCTATTGATGTCCAACAAGGCCATCCTCTACTACGTAAGCTGCTGGGGCCATGGGTCCCTCCATGTGTACTCTTTGGTTGGTGTTTTAGTCCCTAGAAGCTCTCAGGGTACTGGTTGGTTCATATTGTTGTTCCTTCTAAGGGGCTACAAGCTCCTTCGGCTCCTTAGGTCCTTTCTCTAGCTCCTCCGTTGAGGACTTGGTGCTCAGTCTAATGGTCTAAAGCCTCCACTTCTGTATTTCTCAGGCACTGGAAGAGCCTGTCGGAAGAGAGCTACATCAGGCTTCTCTAAGCAAGCACTTGTTGGCATCCATAGTAGTGTCTGGGTTTGGTGAGTGTATGTGGGATGGATCCCCACAGGGTGGGGGAGAGTCTCTGGATGTTCCTTCCTTCAGTCTCTGCTCCACACTTTATCTCTGTATCTCCTGTCACAGGTATTTTGTTCCCCCTTCTAAGAAAGCACACTTTTGTCTTCCTTCTTGAGCTTTATGTGGTCTGTGAATTGTATCTTGTGTATTCCAAGCTTCTGGGCTAATATAGACTTATCAGTGAGTGCATACCATGTGTGTTCTTTTGTGATTGGTTACCTCATTCAGGATGATATTTTCAAGTTCCATCCATTTGCCTAAGGGTTTCATAAATTTATTGTTTTCAATAGCTGAGTAGAATTCCATTGTGAAAAAGTACCACATTTTCTGTATCCATTCCTCTTTTGAGGGACATCTGGGTTCTTTTCAGCTTCTGGCTATTATAAATAAGGCTCCTATGAACATTGTGGAGCATGTGTTTTTATTACATGTTGGAGCATTTTCTGAGTACATGCCCAGGAGTGGTATAGCTGGGTCCTCCAGTAGTACTATTTCCAATTTTCTGAGGAACTACCAAAGTGATTTCCAGAGTGGTTATACCAGCTTGCAATCCCACCAACAAAGAGGAGTTTCCCTCTTTCTCCATATCCTCACCAGCATCTGTCACCTGAGTTTTTTATCTTAGCCATTTTGACTGGTGTGAGGTGGAATCTCAGGGTTGTTTTGATTTACATTTCCTTGATGACTAAGGATGTTGAACATTTCTTTAGGTGCTTCTCGGCCATTCAATATTTCTCAGTTGAGATTTCTTTGTTTGCTCTGTACTCCATTTTTAATATGGTTATTTGATTTTCTGGAGTCTAACTTCTTGAGTTTTTTTTATATATTGGATATTAATCCTCTATTGGATGTAGGGTTGGTAAAGATTCTTTGCTCCTTTTGTCTTTTTGACAGTGTCCTTTGCCTTACAGAAGCTTTGCAATTGTATGAGGTCTAATTTGTCAATTTTTGATCTTAAAGCATAAACTATTGGTGTTCTCTTCAGGAAATTTTCCCCTGTGCCCATGAGTTCAAGGCTCTTCCCCACTTTCTCCTCTGTAAGTTTCAGGGTATCTGATTTTATGTGGAAGTCCTTGATCCACTTGGACTTGAGCTTTGTACAAGGAGATAAGGGTGGATCAATTTGACTTCTTCTCTATGCTAACTGCCAGTTGAAACAGCACCATTTGTTTAAAATTCTGTCTTGAAGACCCAGAAATGAATACATACATGTTCAGTTGGTTGTTGACAAAGAAGCTAAAAATCATCCAGTGGGGGGGGGGGGGAAACATTTGCTGGATTGTGAGGCAACTGACACAAGCTGGCTGACATCAATTATCTGCAGTATTCTGCCTACTTGTTTTATTAGGACTTCACCCTAGAAGTTGGATAGATTTTAATATTTGATAAAGAAAGTTCACAGGGAACAGTCTTGCAGTCTCTTTTCAATTTGGTAGGAGGAAAGGTATGGAGCCAAATAAAACCAAAATGTGACTTCTAGAGAAACATCTCCAGAACCACAAGGCAAAGACAGGGTAGGTATGTGGCTTGCAGCTAAGAGATACTTCACAAAATAACTATGGTAGATGAGGATGGCCACTCTGCATTCTTCAGTTCATGGTTGCGGTATTTCTCTCTGACCTCTGACCATATTCACTGTGGTAGTGTTTTGTGATTATGATGTTGGTCTGGATTTGAGTCTGCCCTGGAAGTTTTCCCTATGGTTTGGCAACTCCAGAATCTTCTACCTAACAGGTTAATGAATTGATGCAGAGTTCATGACAACCTCCCACTGTATATTCACACAGTGGACCAAAGATTATGAATCATATATAGAATGGGGCTATACTTACTGATCATCAGTTCCTGTCATAGACCCTCTGGGTCCCGTGTCTGTGTAAAACGGTTCTCTAGAGTAGGTGGGCAAATCTTAGGATGGAGTGACAGACAGACACACACACACACAAGAGAGGTGTTGAATCTGAATATAATTTTCTGGTAAAACATGAGACTATTATATTACAGCAAATTATCAGGAGCTACAAATCACAAGTAAGACAAGGTACACTGAAATTTACCAGATACAACAGAAAAGAATTTGTAGGAACTAGTTAAATGTTTACATTAGGGATAACAAGCCCTTCCTGGGAAAAGCCTAATGCCAGGCAGGAACCTTACACTTTAGAGTTAATAGCACCAGGGGGTTTAACTGTTTGACAGGCCTCAAGAATAATGGGGTATCACGGAGCTCTAAATTCTAGGTCTTGTAAAACTTTATCTTGTCTGGAGACTTTCTTACTTATCAGGATAGTATATTAACTCAGTCCTGACATGGAATATAACCTGTAGTAAAGATTTCTATCTCAGTGAGATTCCCAGTCTCTTAATAGCTGTGTTTCATTGTTTTATGGTAGTGCTTAATTAGTTACTGAATAGGTTAAACTCCTTGTTGCTATCTGGAATCTAAGAACACTGGGAAAAGGCTTTAGCTATGTTAGAATACAACCTTAAAAGGCATTTATTATAAGGTAATGTTTAATAGAGTGCACGTGAATCTATACATTAGACTAATGCGGTGGAAATTTGATTATTATGGGTTAAGAGAAAACGCCAAATCTCCGGGAGGGGAATTTCCATGGAACTCTTATCCTCGTGAACAGCTTCCAGGCTTTTCGCCTGTCAAACTGACCCAAACTGGAGAGCTGACTTTCGTCAGACTTCCAGGAGGAGAGTCCTAGAAATCCATTTCTCATGAGCAGCTTTTTGGCATTTCTGCTTCACAAGCTGACTCCACCGGAGATCTCTGGCAAGTTTCCTTGTTTTTCATTTTCTTTCTTGAAAGTCACGATATTTATTTTTCTTTTTTTGCAGTTCCTGGAAATCAGTATCAATTCAAACTCTTCCCAGCATTTACAAATTTCCTCGTTATTATTTTTCCTATATGAGTCTACCATGGTCTTGAGTACTTGGTGAAAACTAGAGTGGATTCTTGCCTTATGGACTTTATGTAGAGTTAATGAATACTTTTCCATGAGAATGCAATGAGATTTTGTTTAGTTAAGATGTTTGAAGGTAGAAACTGGATAAGTTATCATTGCTTTTTATGGGTCATCTACCCCATCACTTCTCTACTTTTTTCTTTTGACCATAGCATATTACATAAACTTCAGAGGTAAATTTCCCCCTGGAATACCACATTCTATTATTTGCACATTGGGGCTCTAAGACTTTGTTACACATTCTAATAACTCTACCAGCTTGAAGTAACTAGATCCTGTTGTTTTGGGGGGTCTTTTAATCCTCAATTTTGGTAAGAGTATCCATTACCTTGAAACTTTAATTTAATGAAGCAGATAGTCTCCCATGAACTTCTGAAGTATTTCTGTACACTCTCCTTAAGCTGTTTAAAAAAAATCATTAGTTTGGTAAATAAAGTATCTGATTCATGGTCATACTTGATGGGTCTTATGGATCAAATAGCATTTGATTGTTATGAGATGGAGAAATCTCTGATATTGGCTCTGGTATTATTAACACCACAACTTCATCGCTTCGATACTACCTGGGGTGTCTACCAGAATGTTAAGTATTTCATCACCGTATCCAAGGTCTTGTTCTAATCTCTAAATTCCACCTTGATTAAGCACTTTCAAGTTCTCATACATATTCTTCCAACTCTTGCTGGTTCTTGCTTCTTTGTCCTGGAGCTTCATAGATAACGAAAACTTCGTATTTTACAATGTTTTCTAAAGATATGCTGTGAGTTTGTCCTAGATATTGTATTTGGAGTCCAGGAGGGGAAGCAGGGCTAAATCATCATGGGCAGCATATATGATGTGCTTTGTGATGGGCAGTTTTATGTGCCAACCTAACCAGGCTATATTATCATTACTTGAACAAACACTCATGAGTATTGGGTATGAGGCTATTTTATAGTTGTGATAAAAGTCAAAATAACTCATGTGAGAAACATGAAACACCTACATAGAGTGAGTGAGCCTGATCTAATGCATAGAGTGAGCTTAATAGCTCTACAAGTTTCATGTGCAAACTGATGCCACCAGTGGAACACTGAAGGACATACCTAAATTCATGATTTCCAGAAAAAATCCAACTTTTGGACAATAGCATCACACTATCTTCTTAGTTCCAATATGCCCTTTATGAGGGCATGTCCTGTGGTTTTGGCCATACCTAGCCAATCTCTACAGTTGGCTATATGAGTCTCTTGAAATAAATCTGCTTTGGTGTGTTTCTGACTACTCATATTTTTGGTAGTTGTTGTATCTTTCAATACAGCAGCCTGCTTCCTTCCAGGAAAGCAGCCTTAACATTCTTAAAATTTCTGCAGCCACAGAGGGTTTGAGGATAGTAGAGAGACATATTTCTCAGTACATATACACAACTGCTTTCATTTAAGTTTTATAATCAATGATTTTTTTTTTAATGAGCCTCATTTTGGTGCAGAAAACTTGAGAGGTTTGAGAGAGAATTCAACATTCTTTGCAATCTCTCCATTGTTAAATTAAGTTTAAGGCCTGATATTTATCTTATCTTCTTCTTAACATGTGGGGTAGGAACTGTTTTTATTTATTTATTTATTTATTTATTTATTTTTTTTACTATTCACTAATTTTTTGCAAGTGCTCACTGAAGCACCGAAAACTGGTCTGGGACTAAGAATGCATCTTGGTTTATTTATTTATTTATTTATTTATTTATTTATTTATTATTAGGTAATTTCCTCAATTACATTTCCAATGCTATCCAAAAAGTCCCCAATACACTCCCCCCTCCAGTCCACCACCCACCCACCCCAACCCTTGGCCCTGGCATTCCCCTGTACTGGGGCATATAAAGTTGGCAAGTCCAATGGGCCTCTCTTTCCAGTGATGGCCTACTAGGCCATCTTTTGATACAAATGCAGCTAGAGTCAAGAGCTCTGGGGTACTGGTTAGTTCATAATAATAATCCATCTATGGTGTTGCAGTTCGCTTTAGCTCCTTGGGTACTTTCTCTAGCTCCTCCATTGGGGGCCCTGTGATCCATCCAATAGCTGACTGTGAGCATCCACTTCTGTGTTTGCTAGGCCCCGGCATTGTCTCACAAGAGACAGCTATATCTGGGTCCTTTCAGCAAAATCTTGCTAGTGTATGCAATGGTGTCAGCGTTTGGAAGCTGATTATGGGATGGATCCCTGGATATGGCAGTCTTTAGATGGTCCATCCTTTCTTCACAGCTCTAAACTTTATCTCTGTAACTCTTTCCATGGGTGTTTTGTTCCCAATTCCAAGAAGGGGCACAGTGTCCACACTTTGGTCTTCATTCTTCTTGAGTTTCATGCGTTTAGAAAATTGTATCTTATATCTTGGGTATCCTAAGTTTTGGGCTAATATCCACTTATCAGTGAGTACATATTGTGTGAGTTCCTTTGTGAATATGTTACCTCACTCAGAATGATGCCCTCCAGATCCATCCATTTGCCTAGGAATTTCATAAATTCATTCCTTTTAATAGCTGAGTAGTACTCCATTGTGTAAATGTACCACATTTTCTGTATCCATTCCTCTGTTGAGGGGCATCTGGGTTCTTTCCAGCTTCTGGCTATTATAAATAAGGCTGCTATGAACATAGTGGAGCATGTGTCCTACTTACCAGTTGGAACATCTTCAGGATATATGCCCAGGAGAGGTATTGCTGGATCCTCTGGTAGTATTATGTCCAATTTTCTGAGGAACCACCAGACTGATTTCCAGAGTGGTTGTACAAGCTTGCAATCCCACCAACAATGGAGGAGTGTTCCTCTTTCTCCACATCCTCGCCAGCATCTGCTGTCACCTGAATTTTTGATCTTAGCCATTCTGACTGGTGTGAGGTGGAATCTCAGGGTTGTTTTGATTTGCATTTCCCTGATGATTAAGGATGTTGAACATTTTTTCAGGTGCTTCTCTGCCATTCGGTATTCCTCAGTTGAAAATTCTTTGTTCAGTTCTGAGCCCCATTTTTTAACGGGGTTATTTGATTTTCTGGCGTCCACCTTCTTGAGTTCCTTATATATATTGGATATTAGTCCCCTATCTGATTTGGGATAGGTAAAGATCCTTTCCCAATCTGTTGGTGGTCTTTTTGTCTTATTGACAGTGTCTTTTCCTTGCACAAGCTTTGCCACTTTATGAGGTCCCATTTATCGATTCTCGATCTTACAGCGCAAGCCTTTGCTGTTCTATTCAGGAATTTTTCCCCTGTACCCATATCTTCGAAGCTTTTCCCTACTTTCTCCTCTATAAGTTTCAGGGTCTCTGGTTTTTTTGTGGAGTTCCTTAATCCACTTAGATTTGACCTTGGTACAAGGAGATAGTAATGGATCAATTTGCATTCTTCTACATGATAACCGCCAGTTGTGCCAGCACCATTTGTTGAAAATGCTGTCTTTTTTCCACTGGATGGTTTTTGCTCCCTTGTCAAAGATCAAGTGACCATAGGTATGTGGGTTGATCTCAGGGCCTTCAATTCTGTTCCATTGGTCTACTTGTCTGTCGTTATACCAATACCATGCAGTTTTTATCACAATTGCTCTGTAGTACAGCTTTTGGTCAGGCATGGTGATTCCTCCAGAGGTTCTTTTATCCTTGAGAAGAGTTTTTGCTATCCTAGGTTTTTTGTTGTTCCAGATGAATTTGCAGATTGCCCTTTACAATTCGTTGAAGAATTGAGTTGGAATTTTGATGGGGATTGCATTGAATCTGTAGATTGCTTTTGGCAAGATAGCCATTTTTACAACGTTGATCCTGCCAATCCATGAGCATGGGAGGTTTTTCCATCTTCTGAGATCTTCTTTAATTTCTTTCTTCAGGGACTTGAAGTTCTTGTCATACAGATCTTTCACTTCCTTAGTTAGAGTCACGCCAAGGTATTTTTATATTGTTTGTGACTATTGAGAAGGGTGTTGTTTCCCTAATTTCCTTCTCTGCTTGTTTATCCTTTGTGTACAAAAAGGCCATTGACTTCCTTGAGTTAATTTTATATCCAGCTACTTCACCGAAGCTGTTTATCAGGCTTAGGAGTTCTCTGGTGGAATTTTTAGGGTCACTTATATATACTACCATATCATCTGCAAAAAGCGATATTTTGACTTCTTCTTTTCTGATTTGTATCCCCTTGATCTCCTTTTGTTGTCTAATTGCTCTGGCTAGGACTTCAAGTACAATGTTGAATAGGTAGGGAGAGAGTGGGCAGCCTTGTCTAGTCCCTGATTTTAGTGGGATTGCTTCCAGCTTCTCACCATTTACTTTGATGTTGGCTACTGATTTGCTGTATATTGCTTTTATCATGGTTAGGTATGGGCCTTGAATTCCTGATCTTTCCAAGACTTTTATCATGAATGGGTGTTGGATTTTGTCAAATGCTTTTTCAGCATCTAACGAGATGATCATGTGGTTTTTGTCTTTGAGTTTGTGTATGTACTGGATTTTGTTGATGGATTTCTGTATATTGAACCATCCATGCATCCCTGAAATGAAACCTACTTGGTCATGATGGATGATTGTTTTGATGTGTTCTTGGATTCGGTTAGCAAGTACTTTATTGAGGATTTTTGCATCGATATTCATAAGGGAAATTGGTCTGAAGTTCTCTATCTTTGTTGGATCTTTTTGTGGTTTAGGTATCAGAGTAATTGTGGCTTCATAGAATGAGTTGGGAAGGGGACCTTCTGTTTCTATTTTGTGGAATAGTTTGTGAAGAACTGGGATAAGATCTTCTTTGAAGGTCTGATAGAACTCTGCACTAAACCCATCTGGTCCTGGCCTTTTTTTGGTTGGGAGACTATTAATGACTGCTTCTATTTCTTTAGGGGATATGGGACTGTTTAGATCATTAACCTGATCTTGATTTAACTTTGGTACCTGGTATCTGTCTAGAAACTTGTCTATTTCATCCAGGATCTCCAGTTTTGTTGAGTATAGCCTTTTGTAGTATGATGTGATGGTGTTTTGGATTTCTTCAGGGTCTGTTGTTATGTCTCCCTTTTCATTTCTGATTTTGTTAATTAGAGTACTTTCCCTATGCCCTCTAGTGAGTCTGGCTAAGGGTTTATCTATCTTGTTGATTTTCTCAAAGAACCAGCTCCTTGATTGGTTGATTCTTTGAATTGTTCTTCTTGTTTCCACTTGGTTGATTTCACCCCTGAGTTTGATTATTTCTTGCTATCTACTCCTCTTGGGTGAATTTGCTTCCTTTCGTTCTAGAGCTTTTAGGTGTGTTGTCAAGCTGCTAATGTAGCTCTCTCTAGTTTCTTTTTGGAGGCACTCAGAGCTATGAGTTTTCCTCTTAGAAATGCTTTCAGTGTGTCCCATAAGTTTGTGTATGTTGTGGCTTCATTTTCATTAAACTCCAGAAAGTCCTTAATTTCTTTCTTTATTCCTTCCTTGACCAAGGTATCATTGAGAAGAGTGTTGTTTCGTTTCCACGTGTGTGTTGGCTTTTATTATTTATTTTGTTATTGAAGATCAGTTTTAGTCCATGGTGATCTGATAGGGTGCATGGGACAATTTCAATATTTTTGTATATATTGAGGCTTGTTTTGTGACCAATTATGTGGTCAATTATGGAGACGGTACCGTGAGGTGCTGAGAAGAAGGTATATCCTTTTGTTTTAGGATAGAATGTTCTGTAGATATCTGCCAGATCCATTTGATTCATAATTTCTGTTAGTTTCTCTGTGTCCCTGTTTAGTTTCTGTTTCCATGATCTGTCCATTGGTGAAAGTGGTGTGTTGTCGTCTCCCACTATTATTGTATGAGGTGCAATGTGTGCTTTGAGATTTACTAAAGTTTCTTTAATGAATGTGGCTGCCTTTGTATTTGGAGCATAGATATTCAGGATTGATAGTTCCTCTTGGAGGATTTTACCTTTGATGAGTATGAAGTGTCCCTCCCTACCTTTTTTAATGACTTTGGGTTGGAAGTCAATCTTATCAGATATTAGAATGGCTACTCCAGCTTGTTTCTTCATACCATTTGCTTGGAAAATTGTTTTCCAGCCTTTCATTCTGAGGTAGTGTCTATCTTTTTCTCTGAGATGAGTTTCCTGTAAGCAGCAAAATGTTGGGTCCTGTTTCTGTAGCCAGCCTGTTAGTCTATGTCTTTTTATTGGGGAGTTGAGTCCATTGATATTAAGAGATATTAGGGAGAAGTAATTGTTGCTTCCTTTTATTTTTGCTGTTAGAGTTGGTGTTCTGTTTTTGTGGCTGTCTTCTTTTAAGTTTGTTGAGGGATTACCTTCTTGCTTTTTCTACGAAGTGGTTTTCGTCCTTGTATTGGTTTTTTTCTGTTATTATCCTTTGAAGTGCTGGATTCATGGAAAGATAATGTGTGAATTTGGTTTTATCGTGGAATACTTTGGTTTCTCCATCTATGGTAATTGAGAGTTTGGCTGGGTATAGTATCCTGGGCTGGAAATTGTGTTCTCTTAGTTTCTGTATAACATCTGTCCAGGCCCTTCTGGCTTTCATAGTCTCTGGTGAAAAATCCAGTGTAATTCTGATAGGCTTGCCTTTATATGTTACTTGACCTTTTTCCTTTACTGCTTTTAGTATTCTATCTTTATTTAGTGCATTTGTTGTTCTGATTATTATGTGTCGGAAGGAATTTCTTTTCTGGTCCAGTCTATTTGGAGTTCTGTAAGCTTCTTGTATTTCATGGGCATCTCTTTCTTTAGGTTTGGGAAGTTTTCTTCTATAATTTTGTTGAATGTTTTTGCTGGTCCTTTGAGTTGAAAATCTTCATTTTCATCCACTCCTATTATCCGTAGGTTTGTTCTTCTCATTTTGTCCTGGATTTCCTGGATATTTTGAGTTAGGATCTTTTTGGATTTTGTATTTTCTTTGATTGTCGTGCCGATGTTCTCTATGGAGTCTTCTGCACCTGAGATTCTCTCTTCCATCTCTTGTATTCTGTTGCTGATGCTCGTATCTATGATTCCAGATTTCTTTCCTAGTGTTTCTATCTCCAGTGTTGCCTCAATTTGGGTTTTCTTCATGGTTTCTACTTCCCTTTTTAGGTCTTGGATGGTTTTATTCAATTCCATCACCTGTTTGGTCTGGTTTTCCTGCAATTCTTTAATGGATTTTTGTGCTTCCTCTTTAATGTCTTCTACCTGTTTAGCAGTGTTCTCCTGCAGTTCTTTAAGTGATTTTTGTGCTTCCTCTTTAATGTCTTCTACCTGTTTAACAGTGTTCTCCTGCAATTCTTTAAGGGATTTTTGTACTTCCTCTTTAATGTCTTCTACCTGTTTAGCAGTGTTCTCCTGCAATTCTTTAAGGGATTTTTTGCTTTCTCTTTAATGTCTTCTACCTGTTTACCAGTGTTCTTTTGTATTTCTTTAAGTGTGTTATTAAAGTCCTTCTTGATGTCCTCTACCATCATAGTGAGATATGCTTTTAGAACCGGGTCTAGCTTTTCCGGTGTGTTGGGGTGCCCTGGACTGGGCGAAGTTGGAGTGCTGGGTTCTGATGATGGTGACTGGTCTTGGTTTCTGTTAGTAAGATTCTTATGTTTACCTTTCGCCATCTGGTAATCTCTGGGATTAGTTGTTATTGTTGTCACTGTTTAAAGATTGGAGCAGACTCTGTGTTCCACTCACCAGAAGTCATAAAATCCTGTGGTGGGTTTCGTGGGTAGTTGGCGGGTGTCAGCAGACCCTGTGCTCTAGCTACCCAGGTGCTGATCAGACCCGAAGAGGCTTGTGGCCCTACTCCGGAACTGTTTTTATATGCTATCATACTCTATTATGTGTTCTAAGGATACTTGAACATTATCATACCCAAGTAAATATACTTATTTGTAAATCTTACCTCCTTTCACTATTACACAATGCTATGAATGACTACCATCTATTCAATTCTGTAGTCTAGAAACACAGAAGTTATGGATATGTACTTTCCTTTATCACCCTTACATTAGAGACTTATGAGTCCTGTAGTTTCTGTTCAAATATTTCTTGAGTCTCTTGAGTAGTTCCACTTCCTTGCATCTCTACTACCACAAGTATTATACCTTAAGTGCCAAAATGTCTGTTAGGTTTCTGTTTTAACTCAAGATGATTTCTACTGCTCCACTCTAACTTTATAATTTCCAGAATATTCCTCAGAAAATTCCACTCTATTTATGTTACTCTTTAATACTTAAAATGCTGATATAACTTTTTAAGTCTCCCTAAATGTTGTCTAAAAGTTATAACTTGCCTAAGCCTGTTTCACCCAATTACTGTAGAGTATCCATCATGCCTATGCCTGCAACTAAGTTTCAGTTCATTGAAATTCCCATTCTCCTTTGACTATGAAGCCTTTGTCCCGTTCAGTGTTGACACATACTGTTTCTTCTCTCTGAAATATTTTTTTTCACACACCTCTTACTCAGTATCAGCACTTTATGGAAATGTTCTCCTTGAGATAATTAATGTAAGAGGGTTAGAAGGCATTAGTGCATGCTTAATCTCTTCCTATTTGGAGCTGACTGAAAATGGATTGCTCATTTGTGAGGGTTACAAAACTGAGCATCTCCAGACAGCAGTAGAAAAGGTCATTAATAATCTTTATTAAAATCATGTGGCTTAAAGCTCACCTCAATGCTCAAGACAAATACTGATTTTTAGTAATATTTATGTCATATGACAGAAGCCCCTGTTTTCCATGTGGCTAAATATACTATTAACTCTTTTATAAAGCGGGGGAATAGAAGGGGAAATAAAATCTTGTTTTTATGATTCTTCCTTTTGTTCATGTTGAACCCTGCTTAATCATTTGTGTTTTGACTTGGGTTTCTATACTTGATAAAATTCACACTGTTTCCTCTGCCTAGATATCTTCTATTTCTCAGCCCTGATTTGGACCACTGTCTCTGCACACATGCTGGCTTCCCAGATACTGTCACTATTTAGCTTTTTCATGAAACCTTGCTTCATTCCATGCATTGCACTTATCATCACTCAAGCACTCCTTAAGATATAATTTACTTTGTGATTCTGATTTACTCTCGTTTGCACATATTTTGTTGTTGTTGTGCTACAGGCTTCTAAGAAGTTAATAATGTTTGATTTTTAAGAATACTTCACTGTTCCTAGCAAAATGTTTTGCTCAAAGAGTGATGAAAAGATATTTGCTGAATATGTAATTCAGTTCAATGATTGACAGTTTTTTAGAGAACAGTGAGTAACCAAGGAACCAGGTGTCAGAGTATCAAAAATAATCTGGTAAGACAGTGGGTTAAAAACCAAAGACTAAGAGAACAAATAAAAACTCTTCAAGGAAAGAGGAATTTGAGTCTCAGTATTATTTGATTAAAAGGATAAAATTATTTTAGTGATTAATGTGATGTGTCTCAAAGACCTCTGTGCTTGAGAGAAATATGCTACTATCAAGTGCTTTTCATTTTAGCTTAAAGTTAATAATGAAAAATTATGACTTCAATCTGGAGAGGTAGAATGCATGTTTAAATAAGAAACAATGTCAGGGAAAGAATCTTAGCCCACTGCACAAGAGGACATGCAATTTTTTTACTCAGAAAAAAAATTGAAATACCAAATATAGATTCTCAAGAAAACAGCCTTAGCAGAGCTCAATAAGATGGTGCCTTGGGAGTCACAAAGAGTTGAGTAAATAAAACTGAAACACAGAATTTTTGTGGACTTTAGTATTTCATTAGCTCTCATCTGTGTTTTTATATAATGTGGTCAACAGTTTTTGGTTGACTGATTTCAATTTTTATTCTGTGGTATTGATATTATATTGACATGGTTTTCAAATCCACCAGAAATAATGCTAAATAAATCTTTAAAGGCAGTGTAGTTCATCGATGTTTTCTTTTGAATATAGTACTCACTTTGAAGAGAAGTATTAAAATTTAGAAAACTCGAATGTTAGTTGGCTGAAACAAAATCATTCAATCTTGAAGTCCTTATTATTCAAAGAGTCAAGAGAGATGAAGATCTCCATTTGACATCAAGGCATACCAATCTTCAATACCTCACTTCACACTGATACATTTCATGCATGAGCTCATCTCTTCTTTTATATTATGTGCATTCCATGGTGCTTGTAAAAGGAAATTTCAACACAAGACTCATTGTATTCCATCACTCTTACATTCTGAAATTCCAGCCACCAAACAGAAATGTTCTCATACTTGATGAATCAAGTCTCAGATGTAGGATGAAAAGGACTGATCATGGCTAGGAGAATCAGGGACAAGAAGTGTGATGGTCTTTTGAATTTTGTATTAGACCCCCATCAACAAAAGAAGTTCAATTTTTTACCATCACTCTGATTACACATAGGCAGGCTTTCCTTTTCCTTTCAGGCAGTCTTAGTAGCATGCACTGTATTTGCTTACCAAAGTAAAAATGTAAAGCCTTAAATACAAATCAAAGAGCTGCAGTAATTATTACAAAAAGTACTCTATATTGCAAAGTAATTTTCAGAAATAAGAAAGCCCTGATTGTAGCTTGGCATTCAGTATAGTTGGACAGAACACCATGAATCTGTTCAGTGTAAAAATAGAATGAGACTTTTCTTGGTTTGCTGCACATTATTTTCTATTTGGTGTTTTATATTTTCCTACTATTAATATAAAAATTCTATTTGTCTTTTCACTTGATAATAAGTTAAAGAACTATGTTTTCTTTTTCTTTCTTTTTTGGTTTATTTTATAGGTTGAGCAATTGAATCAAAATCAATGTAGTAGTAACATGAACATGTACTTGTGATTTCATGAGAAATAATTCCCAGAATATCTATTAAGTTTAAGTATCATAGTTGTGGTGGTGTTTGACTTATTACATCACAACTGTTTATGATCAGGAGACAAAGATCCTGTGAGTCAGTTATATTGGGTAATTTTCTAACCAGGACGTGGTTGAGAATTAAATGCACATGGACAGCCCATTGTCTGGGGCTGGAAACTTTCACAGTTGACTGTGGGTATTTTATGAAGATATTTTTATAATATGCCAAACTAAAAATCATTCAGTTAGCATATTATTTGTGCTTAAGAACTGAATAAACATGGTGATAAAGTTAAGTCCTCCCCCCACCCCCTCTATTCAGAGGTGTACACTGTGACCTTTTTTAGGCAATACTTAAATTTCAAAGTATTTTCAGTTGTTGATACCTGACTTTTCTGTTTTTGGCCATTAGCTATTGGAACTTACCCATTGAGCTCTTCTTTCTTCTAAACTTGTAATGTCTTCCCCAATCATAATCTTGCACAGAGAAATTAAACATTTATACCATTGTCTATGCATTTACAAGATGTTCATTACTGATTCATGTTGTATAGTTTAAAATTTTCCTTTTCTACACAACAATTGTTTTCAGTGTGGTTATTTGTCAGTCTTCATCTTCTTTTACATACTGGTTTCACACAATAATGTGATTATTGCTATTCCAACTTCAAATGCTTTTGGCAAGTAGTTCTAGAACTATAAATCTCTTAAGCTTTTAATCCTCTAGACCCTGTGGCCCCTGCTCTGCTGTTCTGGATGAAGCCCCAGGATAGTTCTACCACCCCAGACTTGTGCAGCTCCTCAGAGATGTTCAGATGTTGATATAAGCTATCATCTGCTTCTGTTTTCATACTGAAACCTGGGGCCTCCTCCGCTTCTCTGTCACAATGACTGTGCTGGCTCTCCTTCTCTTGTCCTGGGGTTATCTCTTCCTCCTGTCTTTTACTGACTCTTTTGCTTCCTGTACCACATTACTTCGTTTTTCTTGGCTAATTTTCTCACTTTAGTGGGAAAAATTTCCAGAAGCTTTTAGAACAAGGATATATTTGAGATAATGCAAATTTGTACACATAGTTTTTTGAGAATTTACTGTGTCATGAGAATAAAATATTTCTCTGTTTGCTTTCCTGCCACCATTTCACTGGACTCTGAACTTGACTAAGAAACTTTAATAAATCAAGAGGAATTTTATTTGACTTTATTTTGCTTATTTTTAGTGAGATTATGAAACCAAAAGAATAAGATGTCTGGGACTTGTAGCTACAATACTCTACCAATATATTACAATTGATTTGTTCTTGTTGTTTGTTTATTTTTAATCTTGTCTTTTCTTTCCTTTCTTTTCTTTTTTGTTTGTTTATGTTTTCCGAGACACGAGACACTTCTTCAAGTATCCTTGCTGGCCTGGAATTCACTCTGTGGAACATACTGGTCTTGAACTTTCAGGAATCCCCTAGCTTCTGCCTCTCAAGCACTGGAGTCAGAGACACGTACTGCCATACTTGGTTCTAATCACTCCTTGGTGAAAAATATCTCTCCAACAGTTTGTAAATTAGAAAACTGAGGAAGATATAATTGACTCGTGAAAACCAAGAGTCCTATAAAATACAGATAAAATAGCCCCACACTTTAATGATATTATGTACAGAATGTAAACTCATAGTAAGAAGCAGGTGAAGACCCCTCAAAGGGTAGTTTTGAAAATGGCAAAATAAAGAGGTAGGTGAAGACTAGTTCTTTAGAAACTTCTGAATTATAGCATCATCTAACATCACTTTTGTTTGGCAGAAAACTAAAAGCAGACTGAGCTGTGATAAAGGTTTAAGACATGAGGGAAGTTTTAGGTATTTTCTGACTTGGCACTCTTAGGGGAAGCTGGAGGCTGCTTTATGAAAACAGGATATTCCATGATTTATTAGGGGAATATATCTTGCTTTTCGACAACTGTCATTTATATGTTATATTAGTTAGTATTCTGTCACTATGCCTAAAGCAGGAAGCTTAGTAAGAAAGAAGGTATGTTTTGACACACAGCCTTGTAGGTTTTAGTCAGGGATCATTTCACCCTCTTGCTTTGGGTTTGTGTAGAACATTGTAGAAGCATACTGTAGTGAAACTGTTCACTTTGTGTCCAACAATCAAAGAGAGGAGGGACAAAAGAAGTTTCCATAATCCTTTTTAACCTCTCCTCAGAGATATAAAAACCTCTCTGTAGGGGTCTGCCTTTTAAAGGTCATAGTAATTCCCAAAAGTAGTACTCTAGTACAAGCCTTTGACCCTTAGACTTTAAGGGCCATGCAAGATCCAAATTACAGATATAGAGGCAAACATGAGGAACATTGCTAGTTAGTGATCAAGACTTGCTAATAGCTATAACAGTTGGAATTTAACTTCTCAAACTTCTTGTTGCCAATTGTGTTCTAAAGTTTATTTCAATATATGATCAACCTGTGGTGTGCTCATATGTTGAGTATTATATAAGAAATCAGAAATGTGAATCATCATATGAAAATGAAACAACTAATTTATGAAAACTAACTCAATTCTCATTTTCCAATCACCATACTGTTCCAGGCATTTAAGGAAGATTATTGACAATGATCTTAACCAATTACATGGTAAAAAAATCAAATTTTATTTGGTCAAGTATTGAATCAGTAAAGTATTAATCACAAAAATCTTTTCCTTGATTCTGAGAAAGACTGAAGGCCACCCTTAAAGCTAATGTTTCTGAGTTTATAAACACAGCGTGTTTTGAATTCCTCCAAGAAAACTTATTTTGGTTAGGGCAAGTAAAGGCTCTCTATATACTTTTAAAACTTTGCATTGGCTTCAAGGTTAAGAAAAAAATAATAAAAGCAAGTTTTCTTTCTCAAATTACAGATTTTATTTAGAGGAGAAAAATTTTTCCTAGGTGGTACACATTCATTATTTGAACTGTATGTAGTTTAAAGAGTAAATTAAGAACTAAAACAAAAGGACTGGAACACTAACTGCTTTCCTGGAGGACTTGGGTTCAATTACCAATACCCACATGGCAGTATACCATTATCTATAACTCTAGTTCCTGGGGATCTGAAAACCATGAGCACTACATGCACAAGGTGCACAGACATACACAGACTAAACATACAGACACACAAAATAAATAAAAAGGAAATACAAAAGAAGAGAACAGACTATCTAGAGACTTTGATGACCCTACATGCCAATCTACTAGCCAAGAAAATATCTCTACTACAACTCACTAACAGTATTACTGAAGGCAAAAAGAAATGCAGTGTATTCCTGAGAAACAAACATATAAGAGCAACTTTTATTCCTCATTGGGCATGATGCAGTGTTTGACCATTTTAGTATAACAAGCATTGAGCTGTTTTCTAATTGCATTCTTATGTGCCTTAGTCTTACAAAATGGGCTTGTTCTCATACACTCCACGAAGGTAAGGTCCTGATAGCTTACAGTTCTCAATATGCCATATCATCATAATTCCTTCAATGTATGTTTTTGCATATGGCAGCCAGGGGGCAGGGAGATCAAGCTAGTCTTGTTTCTTAACAGAATCTGCTTCTTGTGGAGCAGGCTAGATCTTGCCATTCATCCTGTAAGTCATGTACCCAGGGAATCAATCCTAGGCACTATTCTATACTTATTAACTGAACTCTTTTCCTCAACTGTGAAGACCTTAGACACTGGTTCTGAGCCCATTGCTTCTCTCAATTACATGCCTAACAGTTCCTGGAACCATCTTTTAGTTAATAAACCTTATGTTCTTTGTTATTGTTACTAACAGGGCTACAATGACGATTCTTATGTAGGAGTAGGCAGAGTCATCACACTATATGGTTCCACAGTGGTGGAGACTTTTTTCTTTTCTTTTTTTTTTTTTTTCTTTTTATAGGTATTTTCCTCATTTACTTTTCCAATGCTATCCCAAAAGTACCTCATACCCCCCCCCCACTTCCCTACCCACCCACTCCCACTTTTTGGCCCATGGAATTCCCCAGTACTGGGGCATATAACGTTTGCAAATCCAATGGGCCTCTCTTTCCAGTGATGGCCGACTAGACCACCTTTTGATACATATGCAGTTAGAGTCAAGAGCTCCGGGGTATTAGTTCATAATGTTGTTCCACCTATAGGGTGGCAGATCCCTTTAGCTCCTTGAGTACTTTCTCTAGCTGCTACATTGGGGGCTCTGTGATCAATCCAATAGCTGACTGTGAGTATCCACTTCTGTGTTTGCTAGGCCCCGGCCTAGTCTCACAAGAGACAGCTGTATCAGGGTCCTTTCAGCAAAATCTTGCTACTGTGTACAATGGTGTCAGCATTTGGAAGCTGATTGTGGGATGGATCCCTGGATATGGCAGTCTCTAGATGGTCCATCCTTTGGTCACAGCTCCAAACAATTTTGTTCCCACTTCTAAGAAGGGGCAAACTGTCCACACTTTGGTCTTCTTTCTTCAGTTTCATGCATTTAGCAAATTGTATCTTATATCTTGGGTATCCTAAGTTTCTGGGCTAATATCCACTTATCAGTGAGTACATATTATGTGAGTTCCTTTGTGATTGGGTTACCTCACTCAGGATGATGCCCTCCAGGTCCATCCATTTGCCTAGGAATTTCATAAATTCATTCTTTTTAATAGCTGAGTAGTACTCCATTGTGTAAATGTACCACATTTTCTGTATCCATTGCTCTGTTGAGGGGCATCTGGGTTCTTTCCAGCTTCAGGCTATTATAAATAAGGCTTCTATGAACATAGTGGAGCATGTGTCCTTCTTACCAGTTGGGACATCTTCTGGATATATGCCAGAATGATTTCCAGAGTGGTTGTACAAGCTTGCAATCCCACCAACAATGGAGGAGTGTTCCTCTTTCTCCACATCCTTGCCAGCATCTGCTGTCACCTGAATTTTTGATCTTAGCCATTCTGACTGGTGTGAGGTAGAATCTTAGGGGTGTTTTGATTTGCATTTCCCTGATGATTAAGGATGTTGGACATTTTTTCAGGTGCTTCTCTGCCATTCAGTATTCCTCAGGTGAGAATTCTTTGTTCAGCTCTGAGCCACATTTTTTAATAGGGTTATTTGATTTTCTAGAGCCCAACATCTTGAGTTCTTTATATATATTGGATATTAGTCCCCTATCTGATTTAGGATAGGTAAAGATCCTTTCCCAATCTGTTGGTGGTCTTTTTGTCTTATTGATGGTGTCTTTTGCCTTGCAGAAGCTTTACCACTTTATGAGGTCCCATTTATCGATTCTCAATCTTACTGCACAAGCCATTGCTGTTCTATTCAGGAATTTTTCCCCTGTACCCATATCTTCGAGGCTTTTCCCTATTTTCTCCTCTATAAGTTTCAGTGTCTTTGGTTTTATGTGGAGTTCCTTAATCCACTTAGACTTGACCTTAGTACAAGAAGATAGGAATGGATCAATTCTCATTCTTCTACATGATAACCGCCAGTTGTGCCAGCACCATTTGTTGAAAATGCTGTCTTTTTTCCACTGGATGGTTTTAGCTCCCTTTTCAAAGATCAAATGACCATAGGTGTGTGGGTTCATCTCTGGGTCTTCAATTCTATTCCATTGGTCTACTTGTCTGTCATTATACCAGTACCATGCAGTTTTTATCACAATTGCTCTGTAGTACAGCTTTAGGTCAGGCATGGTGATTCCAACAGAGGTTTTTCATCCTTGAGAATAGGTTTTGCTATCCTAGGCTTTTTGTTATTCCAGACGAATTTGCAGATTGCTCTTTCTAATTCCTTGCAGAATTGAGTTGGAATTTTGATGGGGATTGCATTGAATCTGTAGATTGCTTTTGGCAAGATAGCCATTTTTACTTTCTTGATCCTGCCAATCCATGAGCATGGCCGATCTTTTCCATCTTCTGAGATCTACTTTAAGTTCTTTCTTCAGAGACTTGATGTTCTTTTCATACAGATCTTTCACTTCCTTAGTTAGAGTCACGCCAAGGTGTTTTTTTTTTTTTTTTTTTTTTTAAGATTTTATTTATTTATTATATGTAAGTACACTGTAGCTGTCTTCAGACACTCCAGAAGAGGGCGCCAGATCTCGTTGCGGATGGTTGTGAGCCACCATGTGGTTGCTGGGATTTGAACTCTGGACCTTCGGAAGAGCAGTCGGGTGCTCTTACCCACTGAGCCATCTCACCAGCCCCCGCCAAGGTGTTTTATATTATTTGTGACTATTGATAAGGGTGTTGTTTCCCTGATTTCTTTCTCAGCCTGTTTATTCTTTGTGTACATGAAGGCCATTGACTTCTTTGAGTTAATTTTATATCCAGCTACTTCACAGAAGCTGTTTATCAAGTTTAGGAGTTCTCTGGTGGAATTTTTAGGATCACTTATATATACTATCATATTGTCTTCAAAAAGTGATATTTTGACTTCTTCTTTTCCAATTTGTATCCCCTTGATCTCCTTTTGTTGTTGAATTGCTCTGGCTAGGATTTCAAGTACAACGTTGAATAGGTAGGGAGAGTGGACAGACTTGTCTAGTCCCTGATTTTAGTGGGATTGCTTCCAGCTTCTCACCATTTACTTTGATGTTGGCTACTGGTTTGCTGTAGATTGCTTTTATCATGTTTAGGTATGGGCCTTGAATTCCTGATCTTTCTAAGACTTTTATCGTGAATGGGTATTGGATCTTGTCAAATGCTTTCTCTGCATCTAATGAGACGATAATGTGGTTTTTGTCTTTGAGTTTGTTTATGTACTGGATTTTGTTGATGGATTTCTGTATATTGAACCATCCATGCATCCCTGAAATGAAACCTACTTGGTCATGATGGATGATTGTTTTGATGTGTTCTTGGATTCGGTTAGCAAGAACTTTATTGAGGATTTTTGCATCGATATTCATAAGGGAAATTGGTCTGAAGTTCTCTATCTTTGTTGGATCTTTTTGTGGTTTAGGTATCAGAGTAATTGTGGCTTCATAGAATGAGTTGGGAAGGGGACCTTCTGTTTCTATTTTGTGGAATAGTTTGTGAAGAACTGGGATAAGATCTTCTTTGAAGGTCTGATAGAACTCTGCACTAAACCCATCTGGTCCTGGCCTTTTTTTGGTTGGGAGACTATTAATGACTGCTTCTATTTCTTTAGGGGATATAGGACTGTTTAGATTATTAACCTGATCTTGATTTAACTTTGGTACCTGTTATCTGTCTAGAAACTTGTCCATTTCATCCAGATTTTCAAGTTTTGTTGAGTATAGCCTTTTGTAGAAGGATCTGATGGTGTTTTGGGTTTCTTCAAGTTCTGTTGTTTTGTCTCCCTTTTCTTTTCTGATTTTGTTAATTAGGATGCTTTTCCTGTGCCCTCTAGTGAGTCTGGCTAAGGGTTTATCTATCTTGTTGATTTTCTCAAAGAACCAGCTCCTTGACTGGTTGATTCTTTTCATAGTTCTTCTTGTTTCTACTTGGTTGATTTTGCCCCTGAGTTTGATTATTTCCTGCTGTCTACTCCTCTTGGTTGAATTTGCTTCCTTTTGTTCTAGAGCTTCTAGGTGTGTTGTCAAGCTGCTAATGTGTGCTCTCTCTAATTTCTTTTTGGAGGCACTCAGAGGTATGAGTTTTCCTCTTAGAAATGCTTTCATTGTGTCCCATAAGTTTGGGTATGTTGTGGCTTCATGTTCATTATACTCCAAAAATTCACTGATTTCTTTCTTTATTCCTTCCTTGACCAAGGTATCATTGAGAAAATTGTTGTTCAATTTCCACATGAATGTTGACTTTTTATTTTTTATTTTGTTATTGAAGATCAGCCTTAGTCCATGGTGATCTGATAGGATGCACGGGACAATTTCAATATTTTTGTATATGTTGAGGCTTTTTTTGTGACCAATTATGTGGTCAGTTTTGGAGAATGGCTACTCCAGCTTGTTTCTTCATATCATTTGCTTGGAAAATTTTTTTCCAGCCTTTCATTCTGAGGTAATGTCTATCTTTTTCTCTGAGATGAGTTTCCTGTAAGCAGCAAAATGTTGGGTCTTGTTTGTGTAGCCAGTCTGTTAGTCTATGTCTTTTTATTGGGGAGTTGAGCCCATTGATATTAAGAGATATTAAGGAAAGGTAATTGTTGCTTCCTGTTATTTTGTTGTTAAAGTTGACATTTTGTTCTTGTGGCTGTCTTTTTTTAAGCTTGTTGAGGGATTACCTTCTTGCTTTTTCTAGGATGTGGTTTCTGTCCTTGGATTGGTTTTTTTTTTTTTATTTTATTTTTCTGTTATTATCCTTTGAAGGGCTGGATTCGTGGAAAGATATTGTGTGAATTTGGTTTTGTCCTGGAATACTTTGGTTTCTCCATCTATGGTAATTGAGAGTTTGGCTGGGTATAGTAGCCTGGGCTGGAATTTGTGTTCTCTTAGTGTCTGTATAACATTTGTCCAGGCTCTTCTGGCTTTCATAGTCTCTGGTGAAAAATCTGGTTTAATTCTGATAGGCTTGCCTTTATATGTAACTTGACCTTTTTCCCTTACTGCTTTTAGTATTCTATCTTTATTTAGTGCATTTGTTGTTCTGATTATTATGTGTTGGTAGGATTTTCTTTTCTGGTCCAGTCTATTTGGAGTTATGTAGGCTTCTTGTATGTTCATGGGCATCTCTTTCTTTAGATTTGGGAAGTTTTCTTCTATAATTTTGTTGAAGATATTTGCTGGCCCTTTGATTTGAAAATCTTTATTCTCATCTACTCCTATTATCCGTAGTTTTGGGCTTCTCATTGTGTCCTGGATTTCCTGGATGTTTTGAGTTAGGAACTCTTTGTATTTTCCATTTTCTTTGATTGTTGTGCTGATGTTCTCTATGGAATCTTCTGCACCTGAGATTCTTTCTTCCAGCTCTTGTATTCTGTTGCTGATGCTCACATCTATGTTTCCAGATTTCTTTCCTAGGGTTTCTATCTCCAGCATTGCCTCACTTTGGGTTTTCTTCATTTTGTCTACTTCCCTTTTTAGGTCTTCGATGGTTTTGTTCATTTCCATCACCTGTTTGGTTGTGTTTTCCTGCAATTCTTTAAGGGATTTTTGTGCTTCCTCTTTAATGTCTTCTACATATTTAGCTGTGTTCTCCTGTATTTCTTTACTCGAGTTACTAAGGTTCTTATTGATGTCCTCTACCATCATCATGAGATATGCCTTTAAATCCAGGTCTAGCTTTTCGGATGTGTTGGGGTGGCCTGGCCTGGGCTAAGTGGGAGTGCTGGATTCTGTTGATGGTGAGTGGTCTTGGTTTCTGTTAGTAAGATTCTTAGGTTTACCTTTCGCCATCTGGTAATCTCTGGAGTTAGTTGTTATAGTTGTCTCTGTTTAGAGATTGTTCCTCTGGTGATTCTGTTACCCTCTATCAGCAGACCTGGGAGACTAGCTCTCTCCTCTGAGTTTCAGTGGTCAGTGCACTCTCTGTAGCAAGCTCTCCTCTTACAGGGAAGATGCACATATATGTGGCATTCCGACCTCCCTTCTGGCCGAAGATGAAGGCCCCAAACAGAACCTTTTCCAGAAGCTGTGTTGCTTTGGCCTGTCACAGAAGCTGTCTGCTTCTGTGTGCACACTCTCACCTGTGTAGACTACTTTTCGGAGGAGTCCCTGAACCGAGACTTTTTTTCTTTCTTTTTTTTTTTTTTTTTTTTGGATGTAAATATTAATTTATTGCACTGAAATTGAACATCTGAGTTAGCATCTGAGTGGTGAACAAGGCTGATTTGTCTAATGACAAGATCTGTCTTTTTTGACTTTTTAATTATAAATACTTAATAGACTGAAAGGATGCTACAGAAACAGTTCAGAAAGACTCACTTAGCTTTCTCTTGATTATATCTTACATAACCATAGTACAATATCAATATCAAAAGGAGCCATTGGCATAGGTACAACACACTTAATCTAGGCCAGTCTATCAGTTGTGTGTTTTTTTAGCCAACATAATAAATATACAGAGTGATAGCATTTCCACAAAGAACCCCCCTCATATCCCACCTTCTCTCAGGTCAGGAGCCTTCTTCTCGGAATCTCTGACTCCTGGCAATCACTTATCCATTGTCTGTCCCTATCATTTTGTCATTTATAGACTGTTACATAATTAGAATCACATATGAACTTTGAGAATATCAAGAGCACAAGACTGCTATGTTTCTTCTTACATAGGATTCTATTGTATGGCTGTGTCACCAGTGACTTTACTAACCATATTTTAAAGAAGATATGATTGTCCACAGTCTTTGGCCATTGCAAATAATTAGTATGCTCATTCACATGTGAGTGTTTTCACACATGTATCTAACTAGATTTGTATGTTACCTGCTATCCTTTTGAGTAAATTAATGTGTTTATGCTGTTTGGCCATTTTTCATTTTTTTTCTTTTTTTTTAATATTTTTTATTACATATTTTACTCAATTACATTTCCAATGCTATCCCAAAAGTCCCCCATACCGCCCCCCACTTCCCTACCCACCCATTCCCATTCATTGGGCCCTGGCATTCCCCTATATTGGGGCATATAAAGTTTGCAAGTCCAATGGGCCTCTCTTTCCAGTGATGGCCGACTAGGCCATCTTTCGATAAATATGCAGCTAGAGAAAAGAGCTCCGGGGTACTGGTTAGTTCATCATGTTGTTCCAACTATAGGGTTGCAGATCCATTTAGCTCCTTGGGTACTTTCTCTAGCTTCTCCATTGGGAGCCCTGTGATACATCCAATAGCTGACTGTGAGCATCCACTCCTGTGTTTGCTAGGCCCCTGCATAGTCTCACAAGAGACAGCTATATTTGGGTCCTTTCAGCAAAATCTTGCTAGTGTATGCAATGGTGTCAGCCTTTGGAAGCTGATTATGGGATGGATCCCTGGATATGGCAGTCTCCAGATGGTCCATCCTTTCCTCTCAGCTCCAAACTTTGTCTCTGTAACTCCTTCCATGGGTGTTTTGTTCCCAAATCTAAGAAGGGGCATACTGTCCACACTTTGGTCTTCATTCTTCTTGAGTTTCATGCGTTTAGCAAATTGTATCTTACATCGTGGGTATCCTAAGTTTTGGGCTAATATCCACTTATCAGTGAATACATATTGTGTGAGTTCCTTTGTGATTGTGTTACCTCACTCAAGATGATGCCCTCCAGGCCATCCATTTGGCTAGGAATTTCATAAATTCATTCTTTTTAATAGTTGAGTAGTACTCCATTGTGTAAATGTACCATAATTTCTGTATCCATTCCTCTGTTGAGGGGCATCTGGGTACTTTCCAGCTTCTGGCTATTATAATTAGAGCTGCTATGAACATAGTGGAGCATGTGTCCTTCTTACCAGTTGGGACATCTTCTGGATATATGCCCAGGAGAGGTATTGTTGGATCCTCCGGTTGTACTATGTCCAGTTTTCTGAGGAACCACCAGACTGATTTCCAGAGTGGTTGTACAAGCTTGCAATCCCACCAACAATAGAGGAGTGATCCTCTTTCTCCACATCCTCGCCAGCATCTGCTGTCACCTGAATTTTTGATCTTAGCCATTCTGACTGGTGTGAGGTGGAATCTCAGGGTTGTTTTGATTTGCATTTCCCTGATGATTAGGGATGTTGAACATTTTTTCAGGTGCTTCTCTGCCATTCGGTATTCCTCAGGTGAGAATTCTTTGTTCAGTGCTGAGCCCCATTTTTTAATGGGGTTATTTGACTTTCTGGAGTCCATCTTCTTGAGTTCTTTATATATATTGGATATTAGTCCCTTATCTGATTTAGGATAGGTAAAGATCCTTTCCCACTCTGTTGGTGGTTTTTTTGTCTTATTGATGGTGTCTTTTGCCTTGCAGAAGCTTTGAGGTTCATGAGGTCCCACTTGTTAATTCTCGATCTTACAGCACAAGCCATTGCTGTTCTATTCAGAAATGTTTCCCCTGTGCCCATATCTTCAAGGCTTTTCCCCACTTTCTCCTCTATAAGTTTCAGTGTCTCTGGTTTTATGTGAAGTTCCTTGATATACTTAGACTTGACCTTAGTACAAGGAGATAGGAATGGATCAATTCGCATTCTTCTACATGCTAAAAACCAGTTGTGCCAGCACCATTTGTTGAAAATGCTGTCTTTCTTCCACTGCATGTTTTTAGCTCCCTTGTCAAAGATCAAGTGACCATAGGTGTGTGGGTTCATTTCTGGGTCTTCAATTCTATTCCATTGGTCTATTTGTCTGTCACTATTCCAGTACCACGTAGTTTTTATCACAATTGCTCTGTAGTAAAGCTTTAGGTCCGGCATGGTGATTCCACCAGAGGTTCTTTTATCCTTGAGAAGAGTTTTTGCTATCCTAGGTTTTTTGTTATTCCAGAAGAATTTGCAGATTGCACTTTCTATTTCGTTGAAGAATTGAGTTGGAATTTTGATGGGGATTGCATTGAATCTGTAGATTGCTTTTGGCAAGATAACCATTTTTACAATGTTGATCCTGCCAATCCATGAGCATGGGAGATCTTTCCATCTTCTGAGATCTTCTATAATTTCTTTCTTCAGATACTTGAAGTTTTTAATTATACAGATCTTTCACTTCCTTAGTTAGAGTCACGCTAAGATATTTTATATTATTTGTGACTATTGAGAAGGGTGTTGTTTCCCTAATTTCTTTCTCAGCCTGTTTATTCTTTGTGTAGAGAAAGGCCATTGATTTGTTTGAGTTAATTTTATATCCAGCTACTTCACCGAAGCTGTTTATCAGGTTTAGGAGTTCTCTGGTGGATTTTTTAGGGTCACTTATATATACTATCATATCATCTGCAAAAAGTGATATTTTGACTTCATCTTTTCCAATTTGTATCCCTTTGATCTCCTTTTGTTGTCGAATTGCTCTGGCTAGGACTTCAAGTACAATGTTGAATAGGTATGGAGAAAGTGGACAGCCTTGTCTAGTCCCTGATTTTAGAGGGATTCTCACCATTTACTTTGATGTTGGCTACTGGTTTGCTGTAGATTGCTTTTATCATGTTTAGGTATGGGCCTTGAATTCCTGATCTTTCCAAGACTTTTATCATGAATGGGTGTTGGATCTTGTCAAATGCTTTTTCCGAATCTAACTAGATGACCATGTGGTTTTTTACTTTGAGTTTGTTTATATATTGGATTACGTTGATGGATTTCCGTATATTGAACCATCCCTGCATCCCTGGGATGAAACCTACTTGGTCAGGATGGATGATTGTTTTGATGTGTTCTTGGATTCGGTTAGCAAGAACTTTATTGAGGATTTTTGCATCAATATTCATAAGGGATATTGGTCTGAAGTTTTCTATCTTTTTGGGTCTTTTTGTGGTTTAGGTATCAGAGTAATTGTGGCTTCATAGAATGAGTTGGGTAGAGTACCTTCTGATTCTATTTTGTGGAATAGTTTGTGAAGAACTGGGATTAGATCTTCTTTGAAAGTCTGATAGAACTCTGCACTAAACCCATCTGGTCCTGGGCTTTTTTTGGTTGGGAGACTATTAATGACTGCTTCTCTTTCTTTGGGGGATATAGGGCTGTTTAGATCATTAACCTGATCTTGATTCAACTTTGGTACCTGGTATCTGTCTAGGTACTTCTCCATTTCATCCAGGTTCTCCAGTTTTGTTGAGTATAGCCTTTGGTAGAAGGATCTGATGGTGTTTTGGATGTCTTCAGGATCTGTTGTTATGTCTCCTTTTTCATTTCTGATTTTGTTAATTAGGATGCTTTTTCTGTGCCCTCTAGTGAGTCTGGCTAAGGGTTTATCTATCTTGTTGATTTTCTCAAAGAACCAGCTCCTTGATTGGTTGATTCTTTGAATAGTTCTTGTTTCCACTTGGTTGATTTTGCCCCTGAGTTTGATTATTTCCTGCTGTGTACTCCTCTTGGGTGAATTTGCTTCCTCTTGTTCTAGTGCTTTTAGGTGTGTTGTCAAGCTGCTAATGTGTGCTCTCTGTAGTTTCTTTTTGGAGGCACTCAGAGCTATGAGTTTTCCTCTTAGAAATGTTTTCATTGCGTCCCATAAGTTTGGGTATGTTGTGGCTTCATTTTCATTGAACTCTAAAAAGTCCTTAATTTCTTTCTTTATTCCTTCCTTGACCAAGGTATCATTGAGAAGAGTGTTGTTCAGTTTCCACGTGAAGGTTGGCTTTCTATTATTTATTTTGTTATTGAAGATCAGCCTTAGTCCATGGTGATCTGATAGGATGCATGGGACAATTTCAATATTTTTGTATCTGTTGAGGCCTGTTTTGTGACCAATTATGTGGTCAGTTTTGGAGAAGGTACCATGAGGTGCTGAGAAGAAGGTATATCCTTTTGTTTTAGGATAGAATGTTCTGTAGATATCTGCCAGATCCATTTGATTCATAATTTCTGTTAGTTTCTCTGTGTCCCTGTTTAGTTTCTGTTTCCATGATCTGTCCATTGGTGAAAGTGGTGTGTTGTCGTCTCCCACTATTATTGTATGAGGTGCAATGTGTGCTTTGAGATTTACTAAAGTTTCTTTAATGAATGTGGCTGCCTTTGTATTTGGAGCATAGATATTCAGGATTGATAGTTCCTCTTGGAGGATTTTACCTTTGATGAGTATGAAGTGTCCCTCCCTACCTTTTTTAATGACTTTGGGTTGGAAGTCAATCTTATCAGATATTAGAATGTCTACTCCAGCTTGTTTCTTCATACCATTTGCTTGGAAAATTGTTTTCCAGCCTTTCATTCTGAGGTAGTGTCTATCTTTTTCTCTGAGATGAGTTTCCTGTAAGCAGCAAAATGTTGGGTCTTGTTTGTGTAGCCAGTTTGTTAGTCTATGTCTTTTTATCGGGGAGTTGAGTCCATTGATATTAAGAGATATTAAGGAAAACTAATTGTTGTTTCCTGTTATTTTTGTTGTTAAAGTTGGCATTCTGTTCTTGTGGCTGTCTTCTTTTAGGTTTGTTGAGTGATTACCTTTTTGTTGTTTCTAGGGCGTGGTTCCTGTCCTTGTATTGGTTTTTTTCTGTTATTATCCTTTGAAGGGCTGGATTCGTGGAGAGATAATGTGTGAATTTGGTTTTGTCGTGGAATACTTTGGTTTCTCCATCTATGTTAATGGAGAGTTTGGCTGGGTATAGTAGCCTGGGCTGGAATTTGTGTTCTTTTAGTGTCTGTATAACATCCGTCCAGGCTCTTCTGGCTTTCATAGTCTCTGGTGAAAAATCTGGTGTAATTCTGATAGGCTTGCCTTTATATGTTACTTGGCCTTTTTCTCTTACTGCTTTTAGTATTCTATCTTTATTTAGAGCATTTGTTGTTCTGATTATTATGTGTCGGGAGGTATTTCTTTTCTGGTCCAGTCTATTTGGAGTTCTGTAGGCTTCTTGTATGTTCATGGGCATCTCTTTCTTTAGATTTGGGAAGTTTTCTTCTATAATTTTGTTGAAGATGTTTGCTGGTCCTTTGAGTTGAAAATCTTCATTCTCATCCACTCCTATTAGTTTGGTCTTCTCATTTTGTCCTGGATTTCCTGGATGTTTTGAGTTAGGATATTTTTGCATTTTCCATTTTCCTTGATTGTTGTGCCAATGTTCTCTATGGAATCTTCTGCACCTGAGATTCTCTCTTCCATCTCTTTTATTCTGTTGCTGATGCTTGTATCTATGGTTCCACATTTCTTTTCTAGTGTTTCTATCTCCAGTGTTGCCTCATTTTGGGTTTTCTTTATTGTGTCTACTTCCCTTTTTAGGTCTAGTATGGTTTTGTTCATTTCCATCATCTGTTTGGATGTGTTTTCCTGTTTTTCTTTAAGGACTTCTACCTGTTTGATTGTGTTATCCTGTTTTTCTTTAAGAACTTCTACCTGTTTGATTGTGCTGTTTTTCTTTAAGGACTTGTAACTCTTTAGCCATGTTCTCCTGTAATTCTTTAAGTGAGTTATTAAAGTCCTTCTTGATGTCCTCTACCATCATCATGAGATATGCTTTTATATCCGTGTCTAGCTTTTCCGGTGTGTTGGGGTGCCCTGGACTGGGCGAAGTGGGAGTGCTGGGTTCTGATGATGGTGAGTGGTCTTGTTTTCTGTTAGTAAGATTATTACGTTTACCTTTCGCCTTCTGGTAATCTCTGGGTTTAGTTGTTATCATTGTCACTGTTTAAAGATTGGAGCAGACTCTGTGTTCCACTCACCAAAAGTCTCAAGATCCTGTGGCGGGTGTCGTGGGTAGCTGGCAGGTGTCAGCCGACCCTGTGCTCTAGCTACTCAGGTGCTGTTCTGACTGGAAGAGCCTGAGACTTTTTTTCAATGAATTATTTTGTTTGGAGAGATTGGCATTGTGTATATTCATATCCTCTACTAAAGCTCACACAAAACTTCCAAAAGGGAAAAAGGCATAAAGAAACACCCATAATGCATAATGAAGATCATCAAAGATGAAAGTAAAAGAATGCTGAATAGTTGTGATCTGCAATGTTGATATGCTGGAGCTTTGTCAAGCAGCAGTTATCGCCATGTGGTCCACATCATATTATAGCTTTCAATTTTGTGTTTTTATGTTTTGATATTTTTTGCGTGCTTCTTTTGTTTTTTTCTATTTATTTATTTATTTATTTATTTATTTATTTATTTATTTGTGTCTGATTTATTTCATTTTTTTAATTTTCCACTTGCTTTCTAAGGAAAGAAAGAAAGAAAGGAAGGAAGAAAGAAAAGAAAAGAAGGAAGAAAGGAAGGAAGAAAGAAAGCATGAACTTGGATTGGTGGAGATATGGATCGAAACTGGGAGGAGGTGGGGGAGGGGAAACTGTGATCAGAGCTTTCCTTAATTTTTCATTTAAAAAAGAGAAGAAAATAAGATACACAAAGGAATAGAATGGAATATGTAATAGGTTTTGTTCAAGTATAATGTTCTAATGTGGTAGTTGACAGTAATTAGTAAGTAATAAACAAAATAATAAAATGTCAGTGTGCAAAACAACCTTGTCAGGCTCCTGACCTTGCTCTGCCTCCTATCAATCTGCCCTACCAATTACCAGCATCACAAACCCATTAATATGTTTCTGCTTGAGAGGAAAGTGGCATGTGAGAATCTTGTAGAGTTCAAGGGGCAGCACTGAGGTGTAAATATCCTGTGGAAGAAAACCAACAGTAAAAGAGAAAATGATTTCCCACATGTTTCTGCATAGGTTGCTGGTAGTTGGTCCTTCTTCTAATAATGTATGATTCAGAATCTATCACATTAGTGACTCAAGGGAACCACTGGATATAACTACTCCAGTTACTCAATTTATTTTTAAAAGTGGAATTTTATACCAAATATGAAGTATTTCCATGTTATGAATTTTTAGGTGGCTTATAATAATAATTATTAAAAATCATATTTGCAATTTCTTATCTCTGATGCATCTTATTTTAGGAATGAAGTATTCATATTTTTGTGTTTATATAAAGAAGTAAAAATAATTGGACTGACAAGTTGGCACGACAGGAAAAGACACTTACCAATAAACTTGTCATAGAAGTTTGAGCTCTGGAACTCACATGGTAGAAAGATTGAATAAACTTATCCCTGCAAGTGGTATTATTCAGACCCCTAAATTAATTTATAAGTTTTAAAACAAAACAAGAAGCCCCAAATCAATAATTCAATAATGAATAATCAGAAAATATAATTTTCTAGTATGCTTTTGATTCATTGTTGCCCTAGTGCGTTAGCTGAATCACTTCATTTTCAACATGGAAAGTTCACTTCAAAAGCAATGCATATGTTTTGGCATTAGTCCCAACTTTGAACTTTTGCAGTATACAGAGAAAACGTGTTAATGAAGAGAACTGCCAATCTCAGTAACTGACAGAGTTCTGGCTATAGCATGGGGGAAGGCTTGACCTTCTATATCAATAAGGTACTTCAATGATCTCAATTTGGTCTCAATTTGGAATTATGATTATGGGATAATGAGACTATGTGGGGGGGAAGATGATCAAGGAATCTGTATTAACTCAGTCACGACTTCTAATTTGTTTATAAATACTGTCAGGCAATGTTTAATGAGAGGCTTCTCAAGAATATGAAAGAAATAGAGGTCATGCTATTTTTTTAAGTCTAATGCATTTCAAGTAAGTTTTTTTTTTTTTTTTTTGTGAAGTTCTTCCTGAATAATCTGCATTGGGTACAAGCATACACTTAGTCTTATTTAGCTCACCCACATCAGCTCAGAAGGGAGATTGGATTTGGTGGGGAGCTGGGGTTGAGGATTACAGTCATGTGTGGCCAAATTTGACATTCAAGGAACCCTGTATTCAGCAATGCCATAGGTTACAGCAATTCAAACCTACAACCTTCAATCAGGCAATTCTACTTTTAATACTACCTTGGTATTACATTTCTGGGGACTCTTTCTTATTTAAAGAATGCTTTTGCCACACACCTTTAATCCCAGCACTTGGGGGGCAGAGGCAGGCAGATTTCTTTTTTTTATTATTGGATATTTATTTCATTTACATTTCCAATGCTATCCCAAAAGTCCCCCACACGCTCCCCCACTCACTCCCCCACCCACCCACTCCCACTTCATGGCCCTGGCGTTCCCCTGTACTGAGACATATAAAGTTTGCAAGACCAATGGGCCTCTCTTTCCACTGATGGCCGACTAGGCCATTTTCTGATTCATATGCAGCTAGAGACACGAGCTCCAGGGGGGTACTGGTTAGTTCATATTGTTGTTCCACCTATAGGATTGCAGATCCCTTTATCTCCTTGTGTACTTTCTCTATCTCCTCCATTGGGGGCCCTGTGATTCATCCAATAGCTGACTGTGAGCATCCACTTCTGTATTTGCTAGGCCCCGGCATTGTCTCACAAGAGACAGCTATATCTGGGTCCTTTCAGCAAAATCTTGCTAGTGTATGCAATGGTGTCAGCGTTTGGAAGCTAATTATGGGATGGATCCCCGGATATGGCAATCTCTAGATGGTCCGTCCTTTCCTCTCAGCTCCAAACTTTGTCTCTGTAACTCCTTCCATGGGTGTTTTGTTCCCACTTCTAAGAAGGGGCAAAGTGTCCACACTTTGGTCTTCGTTCTTCTTGAGTTTCATGCATTTAGCAAATTGTATCTTATATCTTGGGTATCCTAAGTTTCTGGGCTAATATCCACTTATCAGTGAGTACATATTGTGTGAGTTCCTTTGTGACTGGGTTACCTCACTCAGGATGATGCCCTCCAGGTCCATCCATTTGCCTAGGAATTTCATAAATTCATTCTTTTTAATAGCTGAGTAGTACTCCATTGTGTAGATGTACCACATTTTCTGTATCCATTCCTCTGTTGAGGGGCATCTGGGTTCTTTCCAGCTTCTGGCTATTATAAATAAGGCTGCTATGAACATAGTGGAGCATGTTTCCTTCTTACTGGTTGGAATATCTTCTGGATATATGCCCAGGAGAGGTATTGCGGGATCCTCTGGTAGTATTATGTCCAATTTTCTGAGGACCCGCCAAACTGATTTCCAGAGTGGTTGTACAAGCTTGCAATCCCACCAACAATGGAGGAGTGTTCCTCTTTCTCCACATCCTCGCCAGCATCTGCTGTCACCTGAATTCTTGATCTTAGCCATTCTGATTAGTGTGAGGTGGAATCTCAGGGTTGTTTTGATTTGCATTTCCCTGATGATTAAGGATGTTGAACATTTTTTTCAAGTGTTTCTTTGCCATTCGGTATTCCTCAGATGAGAATTCTTTGTTCAGCTCTGAGCCCCATTTTTTAATGAGGTTATTTAGTTTTTCTGGAGTCCACCTTCTTGAGTTTTTTATATATATTGGATATTAGTCCCCTATCTGATTTAGGATAGGTAAAGATCCTTTCCCAATCTGTTGGTGGTCTTTTTGTCTTATTGACGGTGTCTTTTGCCTTGCAGAAGCTTTGCAACATTATGAGGTCCCATTTATTGATTCTCGATCTTACAGCACAAGCATTCCTGTTCTATTCAGGAATTTTTCCCCTGTACCCATATCTTCAAGGCTTTTCCCTACTTTCTCCTCTATAAGTTTCAGTGTCTCTGGTTTTATGTTGAATTCCTTAATCCACTTAGATTTGACTTTAGTACAAGGAGATAGGAATGGATCAATTTGCATTCTTCTACATGATAACCGCCAGTTGTGGCAGGCAGATTTCTGAGTTCGAGGCCAGCATGGTCTACAGAGTGGGTTCCACGACAGCCAGGACTACACAGAGAGACCCTGTCTCGAAAAAAAAAAAAAAAAAAAAAGAATACTTTTGCTTGATGCAGTGATCCAAGCACTATTTAGTCACAACACGGAATTAAAAAATCTCTGAGATTTTAAAAACGTTTGGGAATCTAGACAATTGTCTGAGTATACTCTTCCAAAGGCATCAGAGCCCTCAATCTGTGAGAATAAGAAATTCTTCAATGGTGCTCTTACTGCAGGTGACTTTCTGCCTTTGGACAGTTTGCCCTCCTTCTTAAGAATAGTTCAGGCTATGTATAGTGAGGCAGGACAAAAGTCTTATGGTGGAAATGACTGACATTTATTGAAGATCCAGTGTGGGTAAGCACAGTTGTATGATAAACCCACTTTCAGTCATCATGATGATTTCAGTAGGTAAGTTAAACAACTTTGTTATGTTTTTTAAAAAAATGTAGAGTCATGAATGGTGTGAGAACAAATTCTATCCAAAGGTCAAGTATTAGGAATCAACGTTTATGCCCAGATTCACTCTGGGATCCCTTTTGATTGTTTCTTCTAACTTAAACTCCAGACACTTTGGCTTTGATTTAGTATCATATGTCATAGTCTGTTTCCAAAATCATAAAAGTCTCTACCTATTTCCAGTAACTCCAGCATGACTGACTGAATAAAATGAGCAGTTCTATATACAGTCAACACAGAGAGAAAGAGAGTGGGACTCTTTCTCTGTACTGGGCCACAGGATAGGGATTCATGACCTAGAGACCCTCCCCTAAATAAATTATAGCTACAAGAGACTATAATTTGCACAGAATAGAAAATGTATTGTTTATAGTTCTGAAGACCAGGAAATCCAAAAGTCCAAGATAAAGGATCTGCTGTCATGTCATGAAAGAAGAGACAAGAGGGATAGGAGGGAGGGAGGGAGGGAGGGAGGGAGGGAGGGAGGGAGGGAGGGAGGGAGGGAGGGAGGGAGGGAGAGAGACAGAGAGAGGCAGACAGAAAGAGGGGAATAAATCTCATGATTTTTTTTTAATTCTTTAATTATTTTTTTATAGTCCAGACTTTATTCCCCTCCCAGTCCACCCTCTGACTGTTCCACATCCCATACCTCCCCCCACTCCCACCCCCGTCTCCAAGAACATATTCTCATCCTCACCCCACCAGACCTCCCTACTCTCTGAGGCCTAAAAAGTCTCTTGAGGGTTAGGTGCATCTTCTCTGACTGAGTCCATACCTGGTAGTTCTCTGCTGTATATGTGTTGGGGGCCTTATTTCAGCTGGTGTATGCTGCCTGGTTGGTGGATCAGTGTATGAGAGATCTCTGGGGTCCAGGTTCATTGAGACTGCTAGTCTTCCTAGAGGGTCGCCCTCCTCCTCAGCTTTTTTCCAACTTTTCCTAATTCAACCACCAGATTCCCCAGCTTCTGTCCATGATTGTTTAAAAGTAGAAATTATGTCACTCAGTAATTACATTCATCCACCCATGATTTTTGGGGAAAAATACTTACTTAACATTATAGATATCAATGTAGGTTCTAGAAAGTGTATTCATTCCTCTGGGATTGACAGGTGAGTTATCTTCAGGTGAATGGTAGAACCCTAAGACAAAACAGTTAAATTTAGATTCATGGTCTCACCAAAAACATTTTTATGAGCTATGGCTGATGACCAATAACAGTAAATTTATAGTGCCTTTTTAAAACTCTCATGTCAAAGGATACAGATACTTCTGTCTATCTTTTCCAAGGTTGCTTCTATGAACTTGGGGATAAACTTCCTTGTAATTAAAAATATTTCATACTCTAACTTCTCCATTGGGGACCCCACACTCAGTCCAATGGTTGGCTGTGAGCACCCACCTCTGTATTTGTCAGGCACTGGCAGAGCCTCTCAGGAGACAGCTACGTCAAGCTCCTGTCAGCACGCAGGACTGAGGAAACCTAAAGGGTTTGCAACCCCATAGGAAGAACAATATTAACCAACCAGAACACCCCCCTGCCCCATGCCCCAGAGCTCTCAGAGACTAAACCACCAACCAAGGAGAACACATGGAAAGACCCATGGCTCCAGCTGCTTATGTAGCTTGTAGCAGATAATGGCTGTGTAGGACATCAGTGGGAGGAGAGACCCTTTGTTCTGTGAAGGCTCAATGCCCCAGTGTAGGGGAATGCCAGGGCAGGCAAGTAGGAGTGGGTGAGTGGGTTGGGGAGCACCCTCATAGATGCGGGGGTGGGGAATGGAATATGGGTTTCCTGGAGGGAAACTAGGAAAGGGGATAACATTTGAGATGTAAATAAAATATCCAATAAAATATTTATACTATATTTAGGGTGAGGCTGCTGTGATACCAGAAAATATGTTTGTTCTGGTTTAACTTTCATAGAATCTTGAAGAAAAGAAATGGCATTGTGTATTTTTTTTTTTTTTTGCCAGACCTAGCTATTGTAACTCAATAGGTAATTCACAGAAGGGAAGGCATGAATAGACATCTTGATGGGTTTACCCTCTTGTTCAAGAGCATTAGCCCCAAACCCCGGAAACAAGTGTATTTTGGCACAGTGCCCATGGATGGGTGCAAAGATTTTCTCTACCTCATTTCTTTAAAGCAGCATGTTCGAAACCAACTGTACTCATGATTCCCTTCTAAATATGCTCAACATGACTCTTGAAGTTATTGTTTTTAGGATAAGATAGTCATTATAGTATTTAAAGGAACATTTCTCTCATTTTTGATTAAGTTGTTCTATAGCAATAAATTTTCTTAAATAGCAAAGCTTTAAAGTTTGGTTTTCAGAGGAACGTGTCTGACACGTACTTTATGCTATCATGTCCACTTGAAGGTGATACAGCCAGCAGGACTTCCTGTAAAATAGTTGGCATCATCATTGTCATCATTGATATGAATCCCTTTGGCTTTTAATGTATGATATATCCCAAAGTCTATTGGTTCAGGTAATTCTATTCTTTGCATTGTAAATGGTCTCACTTTGCTATACTCTCAGGATTGTCTGCATGCTTTCCTCTCTGTACCCTAGACACCTGCTTGTGCCTCACAGTTCATCCTTTGTTCTTCATAAGTAAATTTTAGGTGTGTGAAATGATGCTTTATGCTTGTCAGTATTACTTCCCAAGATGTGAACTATGTAGTATCCGAGTTCTATAAAATGTTAATTGTTGCCTAAAGTATCACTTGAATGATTGAAAAGCATAGGAGACATCAGGGTAAATGTTAAAGTAGCTCACACAACTAAAAAGCCTCAGGTATCCATCATGGTATATGAGAACTTTTTATGTTTTCTCCATGAGTGAAATCACTGTAGTAGATAATCTCATGAGGCACATTATAAAATCCTGGTATGACTTATGTTGTTATGTTAACTCAGGAGTTATATGAAGTGGATATATTAAACACTAAAAGTTCTGCCCCAAAACCTTAGTAGTGAGTAAGATAAAGTATGGATCCATAACTTTTAAAAGAGATAACATTAATATTTATGAATTGATGTCATCACATTTTAGAGATAGTCTTTATAGTATAGACCATCATGTGCAAATCTTGGGACATTGATGGACAGCTTTCTCTCTTAGAAGTGAGGGTTAATTTTCTGATTGTTAATGCATCAGAAATAAGAAGCATGTTATGGTTTAGAGCTAATTAAACTTAGCCTGCTTGTTTAATTAGTGACAGAAGCCTGCTTGCTCTCTGATGAGATGATTTATCTAAAGACTCAATGTCATAAATTATCATCTTTTTATGATCAAAACTGTTGCTTTTTTTTTTTTTTTTTTTTTTTTTTTGTCCTCCTAGAAAGTACTGCAGGTGACTGCTTAGGAAATGACTCAGTGAATATGACGACCTGTGTTCAAATCCCCAAAAGTCATGTAAAAAGCTAAGCATGTTATCTGATGTCATCCTATAGTTTCTTTGTGTGCACATGGGAACACACACACACACTACACAATATGAATGTTAAAATAAAATATTTTTAAATTCCTTGACACTTTTGAAGTTGTTATTGTCAAGTGTTCAAAGAAATGTCTGTTCTATTTGTTGAAAAGAGAAGCTTAATGTTTGATTTCAATACGTGTGCATCCCATTCATATCAGTCCCATTACAGTCACCTAAGCAAATACAGTTCCCTTTAGATTTTGTTCTGTTTCTGGACCTAGCATCATAAATAAATATGTATTCATGGTTTAGGATCAATTATAAATTATAACTTGGCTGTTTGATCTTTGTTTATACATCTGACCACAAAAACATGCTCTAAACTGCCTTCATACTTAGTGCCTCTAATATGACCTCTGTGGGAGGGTTAATAATTATAATTACTAGTAATAACTAGCACATATGTCAAACATATTTTAAAGTGGTTTACATACATCATTTTCGTGATAGAGTGAGATGGATACTAGCACTTTTACAAGGGAGAAAATGAAGGCACACCCAGAGTCCCATGATTCTAGAAGTAGAACATGAATGTTAACTCAAGTGGCCTTCTTGGAGCAGCTGTTATTAATAACCATTAAAAGTGGAAAGGCATTCACTCTGCATGTTACTAGTGCATGTATTTTCAGGGCTGACCATTTGTATTAGATAACCATTTGAGATCTCTACCTTGGGGGAGACTGTTTCTCCTACTGTCAGTATTTCCTAATTGCTGATATATAGTTTTTAGTTTTTTGTATAGGGTTGTGTTTTGCAATATATATATATATATATATATATATATATATATATATATATATACACACACAGAGATATGTACATTCATGTAATAACTTTTAATGAGAAGAGTCCCTAAATTTGAAATAGAGCAGGGAAAGGGCTATGATAAGGTTTGAAGGGAGGAAAGGAAAGAGTTAAATGATGTAGTTATATTATAATCTCACAAATAAATAAAACTTAAAAATTAATAATAGTTATATTTGAGCTAAAGTAGTCAAGAAAGGCCTATCTATGACACTTAGGCAGAAACAAATTAAAAAGGAAAAAAAAAAAAGAGATCTAAGCTGAGATTCACAAAGAAACACCCATTGATGACCAAGGGGTAAAAACAGGCTAGATTGTGTTCTGCTGAGAAACAGGAATGCTCTTGGTACAGGAGAGAACACTGAAGAGTAGGATTGCTGCTTTGCACTGTTCTTCATGCTCTAAACTTGGGAATGAACTGCATCCTCTTTTCTGTAATGGTAAAACTGAAATAAAAAGTATGCAAGGTCACATTTTTCCCATCATATCCTCATCAATACTTGTAATCTGAGGCCTCCTAAAAGATAACTAACTAAATACATAAATAAAAATAAGTTTTTGTTTTGATATTAGAAAAGCAAGTTGGGATTGAAGCTTAGGCACTTCCACATGGGTCTACTCAGCTCCTTGCAGCATACCATTTGTTTTCCTAAGGCAAAACACTACTGAGAAGTAGAAAAACCATGGCTTCTTTTTTTTTTAATTAGGTATTTATTTCATTTACATTTCCAATGCTATCCCAAAAGTCCCCCACACGCTCCCCCCCCCACTCCTCCACCCTTCCCCCCCACTCCCACTTCTTGGCCCTGGCATTCCCCTGTACTGAGGCAGATAAAGTTTGGAAGACCAATGGGCCTCTCTTTTCACTGATGGCCGACTAGGCCATCTTCTGATACAAATGCAGCTAGAGACACCTGCTCCAGGGGGTACTGGTTAGTTCATATTGTTGTTCCACCTATAGAGTTGCAGATTCCCCCAGCTCCTTGAGTACTTTCTCTAGCTCCTCCATTGGGGGTCCTGTGATCCATCCAAAAGCTGACTGTGAGCATCCACTTCTGTGTTTTCTAGGCCCCGGCATAGTCTCACAAAAGAGAGCTATATCTGGGTCCTTTCAGCAAAATCTTGCTAGCATATGCAATGGTGTCAGCATTTGGAAGCTGATTATGGGATGGATCCCCAGATATGGCAGTCTCTAGATGGTCTGTCCCTTCCTCTCAGCTCCAAACTTTGTCTCTGTAACTCCTTCCATGGGTGTTTTGTTCCCACTTCTAAGAAGGGGCAAAGTGTCCACACTTTGGTCTTCGTTCTTCTTGAGTTTCATGTGTTTCACAAATGGCTTCTTAATAAAGTGAAGTGCTGACTTTATGGTTAATGCCTTTTTGTTCTGCAATGTGAACTAAGATTGTCCTTAATCCTCCCAGTGCATTTCAATTGCTTCACTCTTCCTTACTATTTCACAGTACTAAACTACAGAACCAAGTATACAGTACTCCTGGACAAAGATGTGGAAAACGAGTATCACTTTATTGATGAAACTGTGGCCCAGGGATTGGGAGCCTCGATGACAGCCTCATAGTCTATGGTCGAGGTTCTATCTGCAGTTGAAGGCCTATTGGTTTGTGTTCTACCACACAGCTCTCCAGCATTTGCTGAATAAGTACAACAGTTCACAGCAATGCTAAATCATTGGATTTAATAATCCCCATATTGATTTATGAGATCTATGGTGGAGAGATTAGCACATGCATAAATATATTCCTTATATTGAGTACAGTAACTGTGCTGGAATCACAATTTGCTAAAGCTGTTGGCTTTACAAATGTGTCATGCCATATTCCTGGCATGGAATTTTTAATTTCTTTCCAGGACACACCTACCTTAATGCAACCTAGGCCATAACCCGATAAACTAATAAACTACCACTTCCCCTATTTTCTTCACAAACATAAATAAATAAATAATTATGACTAAGTGTTAAGGGTTGAAGGGTCCTCACATCATGCTTTCCTCCATAAGTTTGAAAATCTTTGTTTTTATAATAGAACTGTATATATGAGAATATTCTGTCAGAAGTGAAGGTTGTTTCCTGGTAAGCATGAAGAATGAACTCAAGCACAAGACTCCTATAGAAGTGACATGTGGTGGTATGTGCTTGCAATCCCAGTGCTAGAGAGACAGAGACACATGCATGGATCTCCATGGCTCATTGGACATTCAAGCAAGACTAGGCAAGTGTGATGCTTTCTATATACTTGGTTCAGGGAATGGCATTATTAGGAGCTATGGTCTTTCTAGAGTAGGTGTGGCCTTCTTGGAGTAGGTGTGTCATTGTGGGTATGGGCTTTAAGAACCTCATCCTTCCTAGCAGCCTTTGGAACAAGAGGTGGACTTTTCAGCTCCTCCTGCACTATGTCTGCTTGGATGCTGCCATGCTCCCACCTTGTTGAAAATGGACTGAAACTCTGAACCTGTAAGCCAGCATCAACTAAATGCTTTCTGACGTTGTCTTTTGGTCTTCACATACATGCCCCCAGAAATGTACACATACAAACACATAGCTTTGTACCAGCACACATGATCGTATGCTCTCTCTCTCTCTCTCTCTCTCTCTCTCTCTCTCTCTCTCTCTCTCTCTTTCTCTCTCTCTCTCCACACACACAGCAATTAAACTGAAGGATATATATATATATATATAATATTTTTTATTAGGTATTTTCCTCATTTACATTTCCAATGCTATCCTAAAAGTCCCCAATACACTCCCCCCCCCACTCCCCTACCCACCCACTCCCACTTTTTGGCCCTGGCGTTCCCCTGTACTGGGGCATATAAAGTTTGCAAGTCCAATGGACCTCTCTTTCCAGTGATGGCTGACTAGGCTATCTTTTGATACATATGCAGCTAGAGTCAAGAGCTCTGGGGTACTGGTTAGTTCATAATGTTTTTCCATCTATAGGGTTGCAGATCCCTTTAGCTCCTTGGGTACTTTCTCTTGCTCCTCTATTGGGGGCCCTGTGATCCATCCAATAGCTGACTGTGAGCATCCACTTCTGTATTTGCTAGGCCCCGGCATAGTCTCACAAGAGAGAGCTATATCTGGGTCCTTTCAGCAAAATCTTGCTAGTGCATGCAATGGTGTCAGCGTTTGGAAGCTGATTTTGGGATGGATCCCTGGATATGGCAGTCTTTAGATGGTCCATCCTTTCGTCACAGTTCCAAACTTTATCTCTGTCACTCCTTCCATGGGTGTTTTGTTCCCAATTCTAAGAAGGGGCACAGTGTCCACACTTTGGTCTTCATTCTTCTTGAGTTTCATGCGTTTAACAATTTGTATCTTATATCTTGGGTATCCTAAGTTTTGGGGCTAATATCCACTTATCAGTAAGTACATATTGTGTGAGTTCCTTTGTAATTGTGTTACCTCACTCAGGATGATGCCCTCCAGGTCCATCCATTTGCCTAGGAATTTCATAAATTCATTCTTTTTAATAGCTGAGTAGTACTCCATTGTGTAGATGTACCACATTTTCTGTATCCATTCCTCTGTTGAGGGGCATCTGGGTTCTTTCCAGCTTCTGGCTATTATAAATAAGGCTGCTATGAACATAGTGGAGCATGTTTCCTTCTTACTGGTTGGAACATCTTCTGGATATATGCCCAGGAGAGGTATTGCGGGATCCTCTGGTAGTATTATGTCCAATTTTCTGAGGACCCGCCAAACTGATTTCCAGAGTGGTTGTACAAGCTTGCAATCCCACCAACAATGGAGGAGTGTTCCTTTCTCCACATCCTCACCAGCATCTGCTGTCACCTGAGTTTTTTATCTTAGCCATTCTGACTGTTGTGAGGTGGAATCTCAGGGTTGTTTTGATTTGCATTTCCCTGATTATTAAGGATTTTGAACATTTTTTCATTTTTTTTTTTTTTTTTGGTTTTTCGAGACAGGGTTTCTCTGTGTAGTCCTGGCTGTCCTGGCACTCACTTTGTAGACCAGGCTGGCCTCGAACTCAGAAATCCGCCTGCCTCTGCCTCCCGAGTGCTGGGATTAAAGGCGTGCGCCACCACGCCCGGCTTTTTTTCAGGTGTTTCTCTGCCATTCAATATTCCTCAGGTGAGTATTCTTTGTTCAAACTGAAGGATATTTTAATTTGCTTACTATATTGATATTTATAACTTCAGCAGCCTACAAACCTGGTTCATAGTCTGTGACTCTAGCAGGGGCTTGGAGGAGAGAGTATTTATTACAGGGTGAATAAGGAGTAAAGCAAAGATGAAAAGCTGGCTTCTGTTATGAAACCACCGTAGCTGTACTATCCAGGAGGAAAGTCTTTGTATGTAATTCACAGTAAGCTGAGAACTTCTGATAGGTTCACCATAGGCTTGCTACACTTAACTGAAACACATGTGAGTTAGACTTTTATCTTGCTGATGTAGGATCTTTAGGCATCAAAGTCCCAAAGTCTTTATTTAATTGCTTAAAAATGTCTTAATTTTTGGCTAACCTAAATCTTGAGAGTTCTACTTTTCTATGTATTCACTATTACCAATGCACATACACTTTCAATACAAACACATACATAGTTATATTTGGAAAGAAAATGGAACCAGGAAACTCTACACCTTCCTATTTGTATGTAAAAAGAAGAAATATTAGAAACAAGAATGACTTAGTGCTAATAGTCAGGACATATGTATAACAGCACATTAGGGCCATTCTCAGTCTGGATACCTAGCTTTATTATACAAATGTCCTTGGTTCTTAGGCTGAGAGTATCAGCACTTTAAACTCCATAGATTAGCTCTTATGTCTGTCCTTCTTGACCCCTGTTTGAGATCTCCTCCTGTTTTATTTTATATTTTGAGGCTCAATTGAGTTGCTATCAGAGTCTTTTAGCAAACTTGCCTCCATATAACTCATCCATTTCTCACCTGCTCTGCCCCATGTGCATCTTAGTTATGCTCCCTACATTGATTGTTTTATTTGTCTTTGTACAGTCTATTTTGCAGTTATATTGATAGTACCTCATGCGACATTTCTTTGGCTTTTCCAGGGCATAGATCCTAACATTTTTATCTTCAGTTGTTGTGAGACAACCTCATGGCTGAAGGGCAAATCATTTCTTAGTCAGTGGAAATAAAATTGCAACTTTTAACATATTTCTTATGAGCTAGGTTTGAAATATATTTATGATTTAATCCTCATCACAGTCCTAGACATTTTATTTTATTTTCATCAAGTTAAAATTCAGAAATGTTTCCCTCACACTGCATGGCTGGGAAATGGCCAAGGCGCAGTCTGGACATTGATCTGCGATCATGTTAGCGCAACACATTACACGTTAACTACTCTTTGGAACCATTGAGCCCTCGCTAGTTCTCACGCCTCAAGAACTGTTCGCAAAGGACACCCACGATACAGGAGAAAGGCACTTGCAGCACACAAGTGCCTGAGATTTTTTAGAATTTGAATTTAACAGATAGTAAGAAATTTCTTCTTTTTTCTAAACAAACACATAGTTAAAACTAATTTGAAATTTTGATATGGTTAAAGTTTTAAATTACTTTTATTTCCAGAAGAAAATACCAATGGCCAGTTTTTAGGATACTCTTCACACTATAGCACAATATAACCACACTAGCATCTTTATCCAATGCAGGAAAAAATATAGTTTTCACAGTGACTAAGGAAGATTTTCCTGTGTTTTTATAAAATTTTATATCAGGATGAATGTGGCTCTCTAGGCCAGCAATCCCAACACTATGGAGACTGAAGTAGAAAGAAGATAGCCAATTCAAGGACAGCCTGAGAATGTGTGTTACACGTATGTGCATATGTACACACACACACACTCAGAGGTATATTTATAGTGCCTTGCTCATCACCTTTGGTTTCTAGCCATGGCCTGAAATCTTGATGTATGAACACAGTATGTGAATATTTGTGCATACTTCTGGTTTTGAAAAAGTGAGGGCAGAAATAGCCTGGTATTTACAGGAGAGCCATCTATGCTTCATTCTCACACTGATGCAAGACAGGTATGCAGGTCTGAGTAACTCTTTCCCTCTCTGGCAGAATGTTCTGTTTGATTATAAAATTTTAGGCAAAGACCTATGGCATGCGTGAATCTTTTAAGTTTAAGGTAAATTACTGTCACAATGAAGGAATCATTGAGAAGAGACACCACACTAAAGAGGTTTTGGATGCTCTGTGCTGCTTTTTAGCAAACTAGAAGTAGCCTTTAAATCAATAATAAACTAGAGGGCAGAGTTACAATATGTAAATGAAAATGATTCTTGGTCTTAATTTGGGTCATATTTCTAATATTTCAGGGTGGTTTAAATGGCTCTGGTGCCCTAGTGCCACACAAAACTCACATCACTCGAATCATTATGAAACCTTCACAGATGTGGACTGGAAAGATTTTTCATGAAGCTGAAAAAATGATTTTGTAAATGCCTTCCAGCTGGCATGCTTAAATGTTCTGCATCTCATTGGAGATATGTTCAGGTTAATTCAGCTGATGGCTGATGGCTCCTCCAAATGTTAGTCAAGAGGACGTGAAACAATTTTTCTCTCCTGGTGATGAAGTCGCAGAGGAGGGTGTTGATTGAAAAATAAGTAACTGATGTTTTTGAATTGGGACAAAATGCTATCACTACAAAAATATAATGACAAACTACATCATCTTTTAAAAAGGAAAAAAAAAATCAAGGTCAGAATGCAAAAAAACAAAAATGCAGAAGGCCAATTACACATATGCATATGGTGCTCATTTGTTAGGACTGAGGGAGTTAACACCTTCATGCCCAGTTGGTTTAGGTTATGCTATTTACATCCTGCTGTTCAGAAAATGATGAGAAAGAAATGGGCTGCCTGATATCACTAAATGCCAGGCACAGTCCATATGGTAAGAAGTCAACACTGAATGAAGAAAATAACAGTTATCTCAAGATTTAGCATAGTTGATAGCTCTATTGCGCATTTTCTTAATTTCTTAAATTCTCACCCTAGCTCTGGTGTTCCTAGTGGCTGTACATCAGCTGTGGAATGTGAATGTGAATGTGAATGTGAATGTGAATGTGAATGTGAATGTGAATGTGGAAACAAGTGAAGAGCACACAAAGAGCTCACAAAGAACACTCAATAACAGCCTCACGCACCCTTGATTTTGTATTCTTTATTTGAGAAGATGTCTTTCTCTAAGAGTTTCTCTTTTAAAAAATTACAAAATCTGAGGAAAAAGTTATGAAGAGGGCCATCATGGAAACACATGTAGACAGGTACATACACTGTGGGCTGATTTTATAGATATTTTATATAATATAAATCATATCTCAAATTCAATGACTTTTAGCTTAGAAATTTAGCATGCAATAGACCCATAAATCTGTCAAAAATAAATTCCTAACAAACAAGATACCTAGTTTTGAGTTTGAGCTCCCTCCCATGAAAATTTATATTTTAAAGAAAAATTGAGTAATTATTAAATATTATTTTAATGTCAAATGAATTGGCAACTCTAGCAATTATTTTCAAAATTATATCAATTTTCCAGACATTCCAAAATCTTCTATTAATCAATTATTATTATTTAAATATTTTAGTAATTCTTTGAGAGTTGTATACAATTTAGCTTTAGCATATTTTCCAACAGAACCATGAATACATACATATTACACTTTGTGGGCTATTTAAAAAAAAATGAAAATGGAAAGCAAGAAGTTGAGAAGGAACTTGATTGAAAGAAGTGAATCTGGAAGGAGTTATTTGGGGGTAAAAAAGCTCACAGTCAGCTTTTGTATGGATCACAGGGCCCCCAATGGAGGAGCTAGAGAAAGTAACCAAGGGGCTAAAGGGATCTGCAACCCTATAGGTGGAACAACAATATGAACTAACCAGTACCCCCCCAGAGCTCGTGTCTCTAGCTGCAAATGTATCAGAAGATGGCCTAGTTGGCCATCATTGAAAAGAGAGACCCATTGGTCGTGCAAACTTTATATGCTTCAATACAGGGGAACGCCATGGCCAAGAAGTGGGAGTGGGTGGGTGGGGCAGTGGATAGCATTGGAAATGTAAATGAAATAAATACCTAATTTAAAAAAAGTGAATATGATCAAAATGCTTAATATTTTTATTGATTGGTATTTGTGTGTGAGCAAATGTGCACACACACACACACACACTTGCATGTGTACTGAACTTTGGTACTCTTGGAATAACAGTGTGCATTTTTTTCACTGCTGAGCCACTTCTTCAGGTCACTAATATTTTTTTTCCTACTAAAGAAAACTATAAGTAGATATTTGAGGATATAATTCTCAATGTATTTGTTCATAGATTTCTACCTTTGATGGATCCATTAGTATCTGCCTGGGCTTGAGAGTCTATCAAGATTTACCTACAATTTTGAGAGGCATGCATTTTAAAAAGCATTTAAAGCTAAGTTATACTTATTAAGATTGTATTAGACTTTTAAAATCTCTACATCTTTATATTTAAACTCTGTTAGTAAAGTAAATCACAGCTCTCAGAGTCACAATTTCCAGTCTAAAATGAAGAGACAGTGCGTTAGGCTACAAAGCATAGAAGGAGAAGTTGAGCTGAGAAGCCTAAACTGAACATTCTTGAAAGTTCCTTACCTGACTTGCTGAAAGTGTATGAGTGGGTAGTCAACTTTGATTTGATTGCAAACTACTCAAGGACTTTAAAAAAAAAGACAGTTACTGAATTCCGTAGTAGGAATTATGATAAATTAATGTTTATGTTTCAGAATTCATTACTCATCTCGGCTTTTGTTAAAGCTTCAGGCCTTGCTAAAATAGCTGTCCTACTTATCTCAGTGCAAGTATAGAAATGCCATAGTAGTATGTAAGTTTTGGTTCATAAAGCCAAAAGATATTTATTACATAAGAAAGAGCAAGGATATTTTGGAGAAATCTCTGCTTCTAGAATGGAATAAGGAACATATTTTTAAAAGGCTCATCATAAGACTGATTAAACCACGCCGGGCGTGGTGGCGCCCGCCTTTAATCCCAGCACTCGGGAGGCAGAGGCAGGCGGATTTCTGAGTTCGAGGCCAGCCTGGTCTACAAAGTGAGTTCCAGGACAGCCAGGGCTACACAGAGAAACCCTGTCTCGAAAACCCAAAAAAAAAAAAAGACTGATTAAACCTTTTGATACTGTAGTATGATATTGTGTTTCACAAACATGTTGGGGTCATATTTGTAGCTATTCTAGAATATATATGTTCTATGATACTCTGGCTAGTATTTAATATCTCAGGGGGGGGGGAAGTGGTTTAAAAAAGGACTTCGAAAACTGCAGGGTTTTAGAATACAGGAAACAAATTCCAAGTTTCTGATAGCAAAAGCTGAACAATTTGAGTAATAAAATAAATAAGATATTATTTATGGATTTTATTTCACCATGTTTAAAATTATGTTCTCAATAAATATTTAGACAAATACAATGATTAAATAATTAAGAAACGAGGCAGAGACAAATCTGTATAGAGACATCCAAATAATTTATGAAGCTGCTGCCTTTTTGTGGAGGTGAATCTTAGGCCCCTACCCTACAGTGTATGCACTAGGTAGCAACATAACTAAAAGTAAGGTACTGGGAAAGGTTGAAGTGTAACTTCATAGCAAAGCTCTCAAGCAAACACAGCCCCAGTCAGAGAACCAATTTTAACTGCACCAGAGATAAACCATGAAAAGATATAACTGTTGATATAAAGCAAGAAATTCAGCACTTTGGCTCTGTGGGCTTTCTCCTCCAGACCTGTAACTCCAGCTTAAGAAAGAAAGAATAAAAGAAGCCAAACTTGAGAAGCCTAAGAAGTTTCACAGCACAGAGAAAAAGTAGCCACCATAACTACATAGTGTGTGCACCTTGATTGAGTTCTACAACATAAAAAGAAACACAATAATGTGGGCAGAAAAATGAATGGCATGTCAATTAAGTAAGAAAGGTATCGGTATTGGCTTATTAGTTGTGACAAAAGTACAAAACTAATATATTATGCTCACAATAAGGGAGACTTGGCATAAGATAGAAGGAACTCATTTTTAGAACATTCCCAAGAATCTAAAACTAATTTTATAAGGTTTATTAAAAAAGGAATTCACTGATTTTTGTTATCTGAAGATTCTAATTTGTTTTGTTTTGTCTTGCTTTTTGATGAGGTCTTATATGTGAAGGGATTGGGATAAATAAGCACTGCAAGGCATGCATGATAGAAACAGCCTATATGCGTATCAAATAGGAAATAAATTGCCTTAAGCTTTACTGCCTTCCACCAGGAAGCTTAAAGTACTTAATAGAGTCATGACTCATTCTTTAACATGATAAAATTCATGAGAATGTGCTGTAAATTCTAAGAGACTATAAAACATATGCCATCATTAGTTTGTCTTCATAGTCACTGTCATTACTCTTGAGTGTTACTAATGTGTCAGTTACTCCAGGGAGTTTTATAGGTGGAAGAACATATATACCTTAAAATGTAAAAGTTGGTCTCATTTATTCATATTAACAAAGTAAATATGAGGGTACCAGCAGACCTTCTCTAGTCTCTCTATTCCCTCAGCAGAACTAATCGTTTAGGCTCATTTTTAGTACAGCAACAAAACACCAGCTGCAGACTCCTTTTCACACTCCCCATGCTTCCTGTGGATCTCACAGACCATCATCTCATGACATCCTTCCCTCTACTCTCAGCAGCATTCCAGTCCTTAACCCCCTGCTCAATCATAAGCCAAACCAGCCAGAAGACCAGGTAAGCTGCATACATAAATTCTCTCTCTCTCTCTCTCTCTCTCTCTCTCTCTCTCTCTCTCTCTCTCTCTCTCTCTCTCTTCCCCCAGCAGACCCAATCCTTCAGGCTTGTCCAAGCTGCAGTTCTCCCTTTCTCTGTCCATGCGTCCCATAAATCTCACAGGCAGTCACTTTCTGACCTTCTAGAAATCAGCACCTAGACTTATAATCTCCTCAAATCCAGATGCTTAGATGGTAGCATAAAAACACAATAACATTTATGACAATATGTGTGCACTAGAGCCTATTTGTCTCACCACAGCATACTCTAAATTTTTCAACATAGTTGAAATACAAGAAAAAGGTAAAATCATCATTATGAAGATAATAGAGGTCCTTAAAGAAGAAATGAATAAACAATTTTAAGAAATCTGTGAAGGCACAAACAAACAATTGGACAAAATGAATAATTACTTGAAAGATTTTGAAGGAAATGAAGAAAACTGTTCAAGGCCTGAAAATGTAAATAAAACCAATAAAGAAAGAACAGATTGAGGGGATTCTGGGAAAAGTACTATGAATTCAAGTAGGAATTACAGAGGGAAACTTCACCAATGGAATACAAGAGAGAGAAGAGAGAATCTCTGACATTGAAGATACATTGTAGAGGAAATTGATACATTGGTCAAGGAAAACATTACATCTAAAAATTTCCTGACACAAACTACCCTGGAAATCTGGGACACTATGAAAGTATTAAAGCTAAGAATAATAAGAATAGAAGAAGAAGACAATAGTTCAAAGACCCACAAAATATATTTTCAACAAAACACAGAAGAAAAAGATTTCTAACCTAAAGAAGGAGATGCCTATCAAGGTAAAAGAAGCATAAAGAACATCAAATACATTAGAACAGAACAGAAGTCCCCTCACTACATAATAATCAAAACATTAAATATATAGGATAAAGAAAAAATACCAAAAGTTTCAAGGAAAAAGACCAAGTGACATATAAAGGCCAATGTATTATAATTACACCATGACTTCTTCATGGAGACTTTAAAAACCAGAAAGTCATTGGGAGATGTGCTGCAAAATTTAAGAGATCACACATACCAGTTGGGCTAATATACCCAGCAAAAAATTCAATCACCATAAATGGAGAAAATAACATTTTATAATAAAGTCAAATTTAAATATTATGTATTTTCAAATCCATACCTACAAAAAGTCTAGAAGGAAAATTTCAACCTAAAGAGGTTAACTGTACCCATTAATTCACAAGAGGTAAATAATTTCATACCAGGAAAAGCAAAAGAATGGAAACACACACACCATCACCACCACCACCACCACCACCACCACCACCAAAATATCAGGGGTCAACAATTATTGTCATTGATATCTCTCAATAACACTGGTATAAATTTCTCAATAAAAAGACACAGACTAACAGAATGATGCAAAAAGAGGATCCATACTTTTGCTGTATACAAGAAACTCATCTCAGTATTAAGGATAGTTATTATCTCAAGGAAAAGGAAAAGGTTGGAAAAAGATCTTCCAAGAAAATGAACATAAGAAGCAAGATAGTGTAGCCCTAACAATATAGACTTCAAACCAAAATTAACCAAGAGAGATGGGGAAGAACACTTTATACTTACTAAAGGTAAACCACCCAAATGACATTTCAATTCTCAACATCTATACCCTAAACACAAGGGCACCTAGTTTTATAAAAGAAACACTATGAGTGTTAGATATATAGTGTTAACAATAGTGGGAGATTTCAATACCCTAATGTTAACGATGCACATCCAGACAAAACCTAAAGAGAAGAATAATGAAGCAAACAACTGAAAGCTCTATAACAAGAAGTAAGCACACCCAAGAGGCATAGACCACTAGAAATAATCAAAGGGATGAAATAAATACAATAGAAACAAAAAGAACATTATAAAAAAATCAATAAAACAGAGTTGGTTCTTTGACAAAACCAACAAGTCATATGAGCTCTTATTCAAGCTAACTAAAGGAATGAGAGAGAATATTAAAAATAGCAAAATAAAAAATAAGTGGGGACATTACAATAGACACTGAGAAAATACAGAAAATAATAAATAGACAATTCTCTCAATAGATACTACATTCCAAATTTAAATAAATATCAGGTAAATAATTTAAAAAGACTTATAACCCCTAGTGAAATAGTAATTAAAATTTTTCCAACCCACCAGCAATGGAGGCACATTCCTCTTTCTCCGCATCCTTGCCAACATTTGCTGTCACCTGAGTTTTTGATATTAGTCATTCTAAATGGAGTAACATGGAATCTTGGGGTCCTTTTGATTTTCATTTCCCTGATCACTAGGGACTTTGAAGATTTCCTTGTTTCTCTGCCTTTTGAGATTCTTCTCTTGTGGATTCTCTGTTTAGTTCTATACCCATTTATTGATTTTTTTTGGTGGTTATCTTCTTGAGTTCCTTATATATTTTGGATATTAGCCCTCTATCAAATGTGGAGTTAGGGAAGATTTTTTTCCCAATCTGTAGATTGCCTATTTTTTCTATTAATTTTGTCTTTTGCCTTACAAAAGCTTTCTTGTTCCATGATGTCCCATTTATCAATTCTTGGAGTCTGAAACATTGGAGTTCTGTTTAGGAAATCCACCTCCCCTTCCTGTGCCAATGAATTTGAGGTTCTTTCCTACATTCTCTTCTATTAGATTCAGTATATCTGGTTTTATGTTGAGGTTCTTAATTCACTTGGACTTGAGGTTTGTGCAAAGTGACAAATAGAATCAATTTTCATTTTTCTACAAACAGACTGCCAGTTAGACCAGCACCATTTATTGAAGATGCTTTCTTTTGCAAACTGGTAAAACCACTCTGGAAATCAATCTGGAAGTTCCTCAGAAAATGAGAAATAGATCTACCTGAAGACCCAGCTATACCACCTTTGGGCATATACATAAAAGATGCGCCACCATGTCACAGGGGCAAATGTTCCACTATGTTCATAGCAACCTTATTTGTGATAGCCATAAGTTGGAAATAACTTATAGTGAGTGAAATAGACTCAAGTGAGGATGCCTCATTCTCACTTGGAAGGGAGAAGAAAGCAATCAGTGGGGAGGGGGAACCTGAGTAAGAGAGGGGACAGGGAGGGGAAAGGGGAACATGACCAGGTATAGCAGGGGTAGGAGGGAAGGACTGAAGCCCCGAAGGCCAGAAGAAAGAGTGGAAACAGACAACCCAGGCAATCTCAGGAGATAGGAGGTGGGGAGACCCTCCAGAATGCATCTGTCCCACGACAGAAGAATGGATACAGAAAATGTGGTCCATTTACACAAAGGAATACTGCTCAACTATTAAGAATGAGTTTTTAAGGCAAATGGATGGAACTAGAAAATATATTCCCGAGTGAGGGAACTCAGACCCAAAAGAACATGCATGCTATGTACTCACTAATAAGTGGATATTAGCCACAAAGCACAAAATACTCAGGATAAAATCCACCGAACTCAAGAAGATTAATAAACTCAAGGACTCAAGTGAGGATGCCTCATTCTCACTTGGAAGGGAGAAGAAAGCAATCAGTGGGGAGGGGGAACCTGAGTAGGAGAGGGGACAGGGAGGGGAAAGGGGAACATGACCAGGTATAGCAGGGGTGGGAGGGAAAGACTGAAGCCCCGAAGGTCAGAAGAAAGAGTGGAAACAGACAACCCAGGCAATCTCAGGAGGTAGGAGGTGGGGAGACCCTCCATAATGCATCAGAGACCTGGGAGGTGAGAGACTCTCAGGACTCAAAGGGAGAGGCCTTATATGAAATGCCCTATAGTGGGGAGAGAGAACTTTCAGAGTTCACCGCCAGTAGAAAAACAGGACGTCAAGTTGAGAAATTGAGGTTGCCATCCCACAGTCAAAAACTCTGACCCAGAATTGTTCCTATCTAAAACAACTGCAAAGACAAAAATGGGAATAGTCTAATGGAAAGGGGTTTCAGTGACAGGCCCAAATTGGGATCCAGCTCAGGGGAAGGCTCCAAGGCCTGATGCTATTACTGGTGCTGTGGTTTGCTTACAGACAGGGGCTTGGCATGGGTGCCCTCCGGGAGGCTCAACAAGCCGCTGAAAGAATCAGATTCTGATACTTATACCCAACCAATGGACAGAAGGTGGGGGACCCCTATGGTTGAATTAGGTAAAGGCTGGAAGAAGCTGAGGAGGAGGGTGACCCCATAGGAAGACCAGCAGTCTCAACTTACCTGGACCCTTGAGATCTCTCAGACACTGAGCCACCAATCAGGTAACATATACTATCCTTTTTGGTTTCTGGCCATGTTTTGCTTGTTGCAATTTGTCTTTATTATTATGCATTCACCGTTCATTGGGCTCTATAAAGACAATTTCTTGTAAGTGTATTGTAAATTTTGATCATACTGCCCTTCTGTCTGTTCATCTTTCTTTTTCCTTTCACTTTAACTGATACAAAAAGTATTCTAACTTCATCTTATAGTTTTACTTGTTCTTTTTAAATAGAAGTTTAATTGACATATAAAATGTTCCTATTTAAGGGATAGCATATTTGAGCACATGTCTACATTAGATAATGCTTAAATAAGTTTAGCTTTAACTATTTCCTCAAATATTTTTCATTACACAATATCTCCTTTATACATTAAAATTTATTCCACTTTTGGCAATTGTGAGTACTGTGAGTGCAGATGTCTAGTTAACATAATGACTTCGTTTCTTTGTATATATGCCCCATAATAAAAATGCTAGTTCTTATGATAATTCTATTTTTAGTTTTCAAGAACATTTCAAGTTAATTTCTGCTCATGGAATGAATACTGATATTGTTTTTTAATACAAGCGTGTAACTGCTCTAGTAACATGTTATATAATCTTTAGATCGTCTTTTGTAAACTAAAATTTTTCTTATCAGGCTAAAAGTTATTTGATAAATCTGGTTCTACTGTTGGAATACATTTTCTTCCTATCTCATTGACCTATTTTTCTTCCTTGATATCATAGCACTTGCATTATTACAACTTTTGAGAAGTCTTGAAATAGTGTTTAACTTTAAACTTCAATATTTGTTTCAAAGTTGTTTTACACTTATAACAATGTGGCCAGATCTATAATTAGCAGAAAGGTAGCTTGTGCTGAAATTTGAGTTTTCTTATTAAACACTTTCTGTGGACGGTAGCATCATTTTTACTTTATGGTTATTATACATACTGTGTTTGACTTTCTGGGTGTGGATTTCCTCACTCACGATTATTTTTTTAATTCCAAAAAATTTGCTTGCAAAATCATGATGCCACTGTTTTTTACAGCTGAGTAATTCTCTGTTGTATAAGTGACTACATTTTATTTCTCTGTTCTCCTGTTGAGGGACATCTACTTGTTTCTAGTTTCTGGCTATTATAAATAAAGCTGCTGTGAGCATAGCTGAACAAGTATCTTTGCAATAGAACAGAGTGTCCTTTGGGTATATGCCCAGAGTCTTCAGATAGATCTATTTCTAATTTTCTGAGAAATTGCCATATTGAATTCCAAAGTAGCTGTACAAGTTTGCACTCTCACCAGCAGTGGAGGAGTGGTTCTCTTGCTCCAGATCTTGGCCAGCATGAGCCGTCACTTCTATCAGGCTCTGATCTAGGTCCTCTACATAAATGTTATGGCTAAGTAGCTTGTTGTTCTTGTAGAAATCCTAACAGTGAGAGAAAGGGCTGTCCATGACTCTATTGTCTACTTATGGAGCCTTTCCCCCTTGCTGGGTTGCCTTGTCCAGTCTTGATGTGATGGTTTGTGCCTGGTCTTACAGTAGCTTGTTATGCTGTATTTGGTGGATGGTCCTTGGGAGGCCTGCTCTTTAATGGGGGGTGGTGGGAGACGTATCTGAGAAACAGGGAAGATGGGGGAGGTAGGCTGGGGGGAGAGGAGGGAGGAGAAACTCCAGTCAAGATATAATATATGAGAGAAGTATGATAGATAATCTGTCTTTAAGTTCTAGTACTGTGCAGTGCTGAGTGTCATGAGGGACAATCTAAGAACTGGTAACAACAACAAAACAAAATAACAACAACAACAACAACACTTTCATGATTATCTCCAGTCAGATAATCTCTATCATTCCTTCAGTTTAATTGAAAGCACAGATAAATTTGTTTCCAGTAAGTTACATGTTATTATTGACATACGCTTGAGGATAAATAAAGATGTAAACACATGCCTTAAAACAGACTCATTAGTCATTCTTAATAATAATGTTTTAAATACAGTGATTAATATTTCTAATGTATTACTAGATTGTATTGGTCTGTACATAAAACTACTATAAAACAACTACTGTTTTGAAAAACATTTGAATAAATTTCTATCATTTAACATAATATAGTTTTCCCTACTTATGAAAAATGAAGTACATTTGTGAGCAGAATAAAATATGAAATAAAGCTGCTCTCAGTTCATGAGTCAGAGCCAGATGACAGCACAGAAGATATCAGGGTGTTAAGCACAGGACCAAGCTTTCTCTTTTCTTTAAACAAGGTGGATTTTGTGACACTATGGTTGAGTTCAGCAAATTTCAAAGTGCTATAGAAAATGGTGCCTTACCCGGGGCTGATGTAACTAAATACAGTAGGCTATCTGCTTAAAAATTAATATTTATTGTACTTTGTCATAATTATGCAGCCTGCATCTCTGACTTCAAGATGAGAGTTTGGTCAAGTTTCTACAGCATTCTTGTAGGGCAAAGACAGAAAGAAGAAGGGCAGAGAAGATAATGAGAAGAGAGAAGGGGCTTTGGTGTCTGGATGCTTCTTCTCTCTATGGCACTAATCTCACTGAGAGATCCCAGCATTTATGACCTTACCTAAGTATCATTTTTTTTTTTTGTCTTGAGGGTCCCATCTCCAAAGATGCACACATTGTGAGTTGCATATCCATACCTGAATTAGAGCTGGGGTTGGAAAGATTTCATTTCTTCTCTAACAATAGATCTTGATTGAACAACTGAATTTAGAAGAGACTACATGAATGACTAAGTGACACAAGTTGGATGAATGGATTACACAGTTAAGTACAAAGCCTTACATAGCTGCACACACCTGTTCCCCAAGCACAGAGGAATATGAAGCAGAAGGACTGAGACTATGAAGCCACCCTGCACTTCACAGTAGGACCTGACCTGGAAAGAACCATTTCTATCTAATACAGTTTTGAACACATCACTTCTCTTCTTAGCGCTTCAGGATCCTTCCAATAATGATAGAAAATTCACTAAAGGCAGCTTTTACTCAGCATTTCTGAGACATGGAATAGATCTACTTTGGAATTGATTGATAAATATTTTATCACAGTTTCTTCACTTTTCAAACCTACCTGCATTTTGCTACTAAGTGAAAAACACGTCATAGGATTATGGGTATGCACTTGCTTTTGATGTAATATTAAATTTCCTAGTGTCTCACAAGGTATATGTGTAATGTTTCTAGTTTGCTTTTTTGTTACTGTGATAAACACCATGACCAAATACAATTTAGGAAGTAAAAACTTATTTCCTCTTACAGGTAACAGTCTATCACTGTAGGAAGTAAGGGCTGGAATTCAAGCCAAGAACCCAGAGCAGAGACTGTGGACTACCTGACTTTCTCCCAGGCTCATGTTCACCTACCATCCTTACAAAGTTCAGGCCCACCTGTCCAGGGATGGCCCCACATGGGCTGGGACCTCCTATACCATTTTACAAGTAGTAATATTCTACACAGGCATATCCCTAGTCTAATTTGATTTGGGAAATCTCACAATCAAGACTTCTTCATATAATTTTGGACTATGTTAAGTTGATGAATGAAGCTAACTAGGAGACTCCACCTCTTGTCAACTTGAAACACAAATGCATTACCTTAAGCTGTATCTTTTCCTTCTTGTTTGTTCCCAAGATCTTATGCTTACATATCAGAAGATAAAATACAATTTTACAAGTACCATAATCCTTAAAATTTACCATAGCTTAAAGGCCAATGATCTTGTCTAAAACACCCAAAGTCATAACTGTAGAATCAAAGTAAATTTAAATATTTATTATTCCAAGAGGGAACAATTTAGTAACAATCAAAACACACACACACACACACACACACACACACACACACACACAGAGAGAGAGAGAGACAGAGAGAGAGACAGAGAGAGAGACAGAGAGAGAGACAGAGAGAGAGAGAGATTATTTGGTGTAGGCTTTGGTCAGCTGCATTGCACAACTGCCATTGCCTTTGGCATGAGTTTTCAAATCCTGGCATCACCAGTATCTTATTGACTCCACTGCCACTGAGTCTGCATCTTATGTCAATGCTTCCCTTGGTCTTCCTTCATAGTCTCTGCCCCTACTATATGGTGCCAGGACTCAGCTTCTCACCACAACACTGTCACTCTTACAGCATTCATGGTAACAAACTAACACCATGTGAGATACTCTCAGTTCTTAAACATGCAGGTGAAATGCTTAAAGTTATCAGTTTTGTTTTTCTCTAATGAGTTATGTTCTTAAATTCCTAAGTTATTAAGTTCTTAAATTGAACAGGACTCAAGGAACCCAAGCTGCTGAAAAGCAAATTCATACCCAAACCATTTGGAACTTACTAAACAATTAAACCCAGGAATAATACAAAGACTCTTGGTACATTTATTTTCCTAAAAAGTCTATTTTTAAATTTAGTTTTAAAAATAAGCACATGGTGACACTCTTTATGTTGTTTCCTTCTCCCCCTATCACATTCCTTCCTTAAACAGTTCTTTTCTTGTTTCATTGTCATTGAGTTTGTCTAGTTTTTCTGTGCATCATTGCCCCCATCTATTTTAGAGAAATGTTCTGAAAGTCTTGCACCCTTGTCTATCACTTTAATCTGTGTAGTTTGTTCTCATTTACCAAATTCTCTTGCTGCCCATTGGTGACCAGTAGCAATAACTGGTTAGTTCAGGAAGACCTAGCTCACTGATTCAAGGCATGTGACAAAATGATAGTCATATTTTACTTCTATTTCTGAGAGAAAGTAGCTCCTCATTACCACTATTGACTCAGTAAACATTCACTGATGGAAAATACCTTTCTGACAATATGTGCCTAATGAGACTTGGACAGAAATGACAAACCTGCTATTAACCTTTGGAGTTATTGAAATGGTAGAACCAAAAATTATCATTTATAAAATGGTGTGGCAGTGCTTTATGGATCATTTCACCAAGAGATCACTCTTAAGGAAGTAGGTTTGAACGTTGAGAAGTTTATTTTTTCATATGAAAAACAAGTAAGCAAACAAATTCCAAAATTTTATCAGTCCTCAGTTACTCCTATAAAAAGTTCAGTCCCTTTTTGTTGGTTCAAATATAAGGACACATAGCAGCAACAAGGAATTTATCCTAATTTTGCAGAAAGACTGCCATGGAAACAAAATGTAATTTATTTACTTTTTAATGCTTTTGTGCTTTTGTAAATAATGTCTCTCCAAACTTTGCATTTATTATTTTCTCCAAAAATTGACTTTTTTTTAGTAAAATGGCAGAGAATATCATTTATATGTGGTTATTTAGAGTTTTTCTATGTGCACATTAACTACTGTGATTATTCCTTTTATTCTTCTTTCTTATTCTTTGCCATCCTCTTATGTCCTTTATATCCGTAGCATCCTATCTTTTCTTCTCATGTTGCCTTACTAAAACTTTCTGACAATTGATGTGTTAACACTATGGACACTGCCATGAGGACCTGAGTTTATTATGTGACAAATATAAGGGTTTACAAGAACGTCAAAAGTGTTGTGTTCTTTGTTTGGAACAGACCATAATAACACAGGTAATCCACATCACAGCTAAGGAGAGCTTTCTTTCTATGTCTACCAACCACACAAGCATGGGAAAAGGTTCTAAAAGGCTTCTAGCCCCTTTTTTTCTTGAAGTCTCTTGACTTTTGTCCTTTCAGAAAGCCCATGTCTTTTCAACTTTACAAATTTACATATATTAAATACATCTTATGGGACTGAAGAGATTGCTCAGCAGTTAAGAGCACCGACTATTCTTCCTGAGGTCCTGATTTCAATTCCCAACATCCACCTGGTGGCTCACAACCATCTGTAATGGGATCTGATGCCCTCTTCTGGTGTGTCTGAAGACAGATACAGTGTACTCATATACATAAAATAAATTAATATATCTTTAAAATTACAAAAAAGTGTTGTGTTCTTATCAACCTAGAAGCTCCTCTTGGCTCTTGACTGGCAGGAGATTTTTAAATTTCCCCAGCTGGTTTAATATGCAGCCCAGATCTGAGACCAGTGTTTTTGAAGCACAAATGGTAGTCTGTTGTGATAATTATTTAAATTTCCAGCACAGGGCTTCTACCCCACCTTGGACTATTTATGCTCCCAGATGAAAGACACATGCTGTTAGAATCTACTTTCCTATCAATAAACCTGCGTTATTACTTAGTATTTACTATGTTCCATCTGGGCTTCTCTTAACTTCAAGTGGCCAACCCACATGGCAGTATTTTTATGTTTTAGCTATCCTAAGGCAGCTTTCCTTCTTCCTCCCACACATTCTTCTTTTTCCATTGTGGCTTCTCCTTTCTTCTTTTTCTCCTCATGATCCTCTCTTCCCAAACGTCTGAAACCTCAACCCCATTTATGGCTAGCTTTTGTCTGTTGGCATCTTTATCTACCAATCATAAAAATTGATGGAAGGATCATTCAGTGTTTTACTTTGGACTCCTTTATCTTTGGGGTAACCAGTCTTGTGGGCCCCAAATTAGCATTAGAATACAAGCATCATCAGGCCAACCCAGGACAGTAGTCTCTTACTTAGTTTTGCTCTTATGTGTGGGGATAAGCATGTTGTTAAGATTTGTTTGTTTGTTTTTCTATTTATTCATTGAGCTTTGCAGGCTCAGTGTTTTTGAGGTTCTAGACGAGATAATTTCTTAATTCATCTTAACCAAATGTCAGTCATAATATTTTAATGTTTGTATTAGTTGGGTGAGAATTTTAAAACTGAGAAAAAAAATGAAACAAAATTTAAAGTTTAAAGAACTAAAGAAGTGAGAAAAATAATACTTCCTCTGAACTACAGCAACTTGACACAATGTTTGGAATATGGCTGTTTCTTCTTGTGAAACTCAGGAACTATTTGAGCTCTTAAAGCCTTGATTCACCATTGCTTTCACTATGACCTATGACCTTCGTAAGACTGTGAGAACCAGCAGCCTTGATGATTATTTCTACTATATAACTGAAAGAGACTTCCCTTGTAGCCAAGAGGACTTCCCCTGTAGCCAAGTATGTTTTTTTTTTACTGTTCTGTGTTCATGGCAGGAACCCTAGGCACTGTTGTGGGCTACACAGTTCCTCTGTGGTACATTGAGTACATGTTGATAATGAAGACCGGTGAGTGTATCTCTAAAGCCTGAATTGGTAGCATCTTGTTTGTGCTGCTTCCTTACTTAAAGTTCTCAGAATGAACATTCAAATGCCTTTAATTGAGTCTCACCTCTTTCTCTTTAGGGTACTAACATTTCTGTGCTTCTGTTTCATCTATAGAAAATAAAAACTAGACTTTCATATGAATATTTCATGTGGATTTGAGGCATAATGAAAAGGAATTTATGACTTAAAAGCATTTTATGCTACTTATTGAGGGCTCTAAATGCCTAGCTGTGCTTTTCAGATGGATACTTCTAATATTCTCATAAAACTGAAAATGCCAGTGATATTTCATCCATCTTAAAGGAGCAGTGACTAAGTTCAATATTATTAGAGGAGGACCAAATCTTGTCCTCCTCTTCCTCTTTCTCCACCTTATCTACCTCCTCTTCCTCCTCCTCCTTCTCTTCCTTCTTCCTTTTAATTCTTTCAGACAGGGTAGCTCTAGGCCAGTCTCAAATTCCCAGTATTGCCAAGACATGGTTAGAACTCTCAATCCTCCTGCCTCTACTTCCCAAGTGCTGTGAATGTGATTTTAGGCATACGTTGTCATGTCTGGGCCTAGAATCTAAATTTTAATATATATTTTCACCTAGTAACCTAGAGTACTACAGCCAGTTGCAGATTTTTCATATTTTACCAATTGCTTAATACTGATGAGTCCATAGACCAATTTTAAGAACAGACATGGAGTCAGAGTGATAGGATTTCACCATTGCTAATGTAAACATGGACAAGTCTCCAAAGCTTTATGAAGTAGAAATTTTCATTTACAAAATGAGACTGAAGATTAAATAAAAAACATATGTACCTAAATCCCTCACTCAGTTGGAGTCCTCCCTATGGATATTTATTCTCTTTCATAGACAATTGAAGTGCTTATCATTTGCATATTATCATTTCATGGAAACTCAAAAGTTCAGAACACAGTTCATAGCTTCCATTATAAACTCTAGGTTAAGCACAGTGGAAAAGACTCAGGTCTACATATATATATATATATATATATATATATATATATATATATATATATATATATGTGTGTGTGTGTGTGTGTGTGTGCATATGTATGTATATGTGTGTATGTATATTTCATATATATGTGTATATATATATATATATATATATATATATATATATATATAAAATCTTCAGGGTAAAGAACTACTTTACTCTGAAAGTTCACAAAGTCTCTTAATTAGAGCTGATAGTTCTTTTGGAAGGGCTCTCTAACATGTCCAAACATCACAAACATGTGGCCCTTGGGTCTTGCCCTACTCCCTTTCCTCTTCCTTGCTAAAGCATTAGATTTCTTTCTTTTTTTGGGGGGGGGTCATCGCTTAGTATTTATTTATTTATTTATTTATTTACGTATTTTCCTCAATTACATTTCCAATGCTATCCCAAAAGTCCTCCATACCCTCCCCCCCCCCACTTCCCTACCCACCCATTCCCATTTTTTTGGCCCTGGCATTCCCCTGTACTGGGGCATATAAAGTTTGTGTGTCCAATGGGCTTCTCTTTCCAGTGATGGCCGACTAGGCCATCTTTTGATACATATGCAGCTAGAGTCAAGAGCTCGCGGTACTGGTTAGTTCATAATGTTGTTCCACCTATAGGGTTGCAGATCCCTTTAGCTCCTTGGGTACTTTCTCTAGCTCCTCCATTGGGAACCCTGTGATCCATCCAATAGCTGACTGTGAGCATCCACTTCTGTGTTTCCTAGGCCCCGGAATAGTCTCACAGGAGACAGCTATATCTGGGTCCTTTCAGCAAAAGCTTGCTAGTGTATGCAATGGTGTCAGCGTTTGGAAGCTGATTATGGGATGGATCCCCGGATATGGCAGTCTCTAGATGGTCTATCCTTTCATCACAGCCTCAAACTTTGTCTCTGTATCTCCTTCCATGGGTGTTTTGTTCCCAATTCTAAGAAGGGGCACAGTGTCCACCTTACACAATGGAGTACTACTCAGCTATTAAAAAGAATGAATTTATGAAATTCCTAGGCAAATGGATGGACCTGGAGGGCATCATCCTGATTGAGGTAACACAATTACAAAGGAACTCACACAATATGTACTCACTGATAAGTGGATATTAGCCCAAAACTTAGGATACCCAAAATATAAGATACAATTTGCTAAACGCATGAAACTCAAGCATTAGATTTCTTATTTAAGCACTTCCACATTCCTAAAGCTAGCCAGCAAGCTCGATTTTCTTATTTGGCAACTTCTTCATGCCTGACTCATTCCTGAAGCTGCCAACCAAGGTCTAGTTTTCAAAATTCATTATTTGACTACACAGATTAACATGTCCATTCAGGATTTAGCAACTCAATCTAGCACAGATTCTCTTTTTATTTCTTTTAACCACTCCTGCAGAGGCACCTGCTGCTGTCCTTACCTGATCAAAAGGCAGCACCTCCACCCCCAAATCCCTCTGATGTGATACATCTCTTTTGTGTTGCAAAAGTGATGTCTGGGTTTGTTCTGAGGCCCTTTCAATTTTTTTTCCAGTTCCATCACTTTTGCTAAAACAAGGCTATAAAATGGAAACTGATGAAATTCATACTAACCTAGAGGAGAGAAACAGATATATAAATCATTTCTTTCTTCAAAATTTTCTTTTTAATATATAATTCTCAGGATCTAAATAAGTGTATGGAGAAGAAGTGAAAGGACTGTAAGAAGAAAAAAGACTCATGCAAAATTCTTTTAATAACTTGTAATTAAAATTAGCCAAGATTCATGCAGTATTCATTTAATGTCAAGAAATTCAATAGAAGAGTTTATAACTGATATTTAATATTCATTGCCAACTTGATTAGGTTTAGAACCATCATAAAGCAAACGTCTGGGTGTTCTTTGAAAATACTTCTCAGAAAAGTTTAATGAAGAAAGAAAATGCAACCTGAATGGGGATATTGTTGTTATTATTGATGGGGTGCTAGACTGAACACAGTGGAGAAAATGAGTTTAAGTTTTTCTACTTCTTGATAGCAAACACAGTGTCACTCTCCAGTTGTCATGGCTTCGTGTAATCTCAAACTGTGAGCCAAAATAAATTCATCTTTCCTTGAATTTCTCTTTTGTCAGATGTTTTTATAACAACTAGGAAAGTAACTATTATAATATCCTTTAAGGCCCTCACTGATGGCCTGCCTCACCATGTTCACTCATGGTTGTATGGCAGAAATTGTTTCAACTATGCTATCTTTCACCAGCTGAGATCAGAGTCCTGGATATTGACTCCTCATCTTAATCTGATCTATACTAAAATTGCAAAATTGGGTATGGATGTTTGAGCCTTTAATGTTTCACGGTGTAAACCTTTTAGTCAATGCTCTAGGTGTTACAATGGGGCCACAGGGATGAACAGTGGTTATTGAGTAAATTTAGGATGTCCCAAAGTAACAAAAGAGGTCCTGGTTGCAAAATCAATTAATATAAAGGATACATAAAAATGTATTGGAACTAAACTTTTTCAAGATGTTATCAAAAACACACATTAAGAGGCTAAGGATAGCACTTCCACTGAGATTGTTCTAGCATATTCTGTTGCCAAGGAGGGCTTTGAGAAGATCAGCAAAGGGGCTAATCCAGTGGAAATCTGGAAAAGTATGATGTTGGCTGTTGATGTTGTAATTGCTGAACTTAAAATACAATCTAAACCTGTGGTATCCTCTGAAGAACTTGTTTAGGTTGCTACAATTTCTGAAAATGGAGACAAAGACAATTTTTGAAGCAATGATAAAGGTTTGAAGAAAGGAGGTCATCACAGTGAAGGATGGGAAAACCCTGAATGATGAGTTAGAAATTATGGAAGCAGGAAGTTTGATAGAAGATATTTTCCCATATTTTATTGACACATCAGAAAGTTAAAAATGTAAACTCCAAGATGCCTATGTTCTGCTGAGTGAAAAGAAAACTTCTAATGTCCAGATGTCAATGCCCATTGGAAGCCCTTGGTCATAATTGCTGAAGATAATGATGGAAAAGCTCTAAGCACACTGGTTTTGAACAGGCTAAACTTTGATCTTCAGGTGGTAGCCATGAAAGCTCCATTGTTTAGAGACAGTAGGAAGAACCATATGTCTACTGCTACTGGTGGTATGGGATTTGGAGAAGAGGGGTGGAATCTCAATCCTAAAAAGGTCCAAACTCGTGTCTTAGGAAAAGTTGGAGAGGTCATTGTAACCAAAGATGATGACAAGCTTTTGAAAGAAAAATGTGACAAAATTCAATTTGAAAAATATATTCAAGAAATTACTGAACAGCTAGAGATCACAATTAGTGAATATGAAAAGGAAAAGCTGAATGAGCAACTGGCTAAACTTTTATCTGGAGTAGTTGTGCTGAAGGTTCAGGGGACAAGTGATGTTGAAGCGAATGAGAAGAAAGCCAGAGGGTTTTATCTATCTATCTATCTATCTATCTATCTATCTATCTATCTATCTATCTATCTATCTATCTATCTACAAATTTCTTTATTTACACTTCAAATGTTATTTCCTTTCCTGGTTTCCCCTCCGAAAACCACCTATCCCTTTCTTCCTTCCCTATCCCTTCCCCTGCTTACCAACTCACCCACTCCCACTTCCTGGCCCTGGCATTCCCTTATATTGGGGCTTAGAGCCTTCACAGTACCAAGGGCCTGTCCTCCCATTGATGACCAACTAGGCCATCTTCTGCTACACATGTAGTTGAAATCATGAGTCCCACCATGTGTATTCTTTGGTTAGTGGTTTAGTTTCTGGAATCTCTGGGGGTACTGGTTAGTTCATATTGTTGCTCCTCCTCTGTGGATGCAAAACCCTTCAGTTCCTTGAGTACTTTCTCTAGGTCCTTCATTGGGGACCCTGTGCTCGGTCCAATGGATGGCTGTGATCATCCATTTCCATATTTGTCAGGCACTGGCAGAACCTCTCAGGAGACAGCTATATCAAGCTCCTGTCACAGAGCACTTGTTGGCATCCACAATAGTGTCTGGGTTTGGTGGTTGTATATGGGATGGATCCCCAGGTGGGGCAGTCCCTGGATGGTCATTCCCTCAGTCTCTGCTCCATACTTTGTCTCTGTAACTCCTTCCATGGTTATTTTGTTCCCTATTCTAAGATGTGAAATATGAAGTGCGAAGTGATACTTCTAAGTGTGAAGTATCCACACTTTGGTCTTTCTTCTTCTTGACTTTCATGTGGTTTGTGAATTGTATCTTGGGTATTTCAAGCTTCTAGGCTAATATCTACTTACCAGTGAGTGCTTATCATTTGTGTTCTTTTGTGATTGGGTTACCTCACTCAGGATGATATGCTCCAGATACATCCATTTGTCTAAGAATTTCATGAATTCATTGTTTTAAATAGCTGAGTAGTACTCCATTGTGTAAATGTACCACATTTTCTGTATCCATTCCTCTGTTGAGGGACATCTGGGTTCTTTCCAGCTTTTGGGTATTATAAATAAGGTTGCTATGAACATAGTGGAATATGTGTCCTTATTACAACATCTTCTGGGTATATGCCCAGGAGTGGTATTTCTGGATCTTCCTATAGTACTATGTCCAATTTTCTAAGGAACTGCCAAACTGATTTCCAGAGTGGTTGTACCAGCTTGCAATCCGACCAGCAATGGAAAAGTCTTCCTCTTTCTCCACATCCTTGCCAGCATCTGCTGTCACCTGAGTTTTTGATCTTAGACATTCTGACTGGTGTGAAGTAGAATCTCAGGGTTGTTTTGATTTGCATTTCCCTGGTGACTAAAGATGTTGAACATTTTCTTAGGTCCTTCTCAGCCAATTGATATTCCTCAGTTGAGAATTCTTTATTTAGCTCTGTACTCCATTTTAAAAATAGGGTTATTTTGTTCTCTGGAGTCTAGTTTCTTGAGTTGTTTGTATATATTGGATATTATCCCCCTATCAGATTTAGAATTGATAAAGATCTTTTCTCAGTCTGTTGGTTGATTTATCTTATTGATAGTGTCCTTTGCCTTAAAGAAGCTTTGCAATTTTATGAGGTCCCATTTGTCAATTCTTGATCTTACAGCACAAGCTATGGGTGTTCTGTTCAGGAATTTTTCCCCTGTGCCCATATGTTTGAGGTCATCATTGACCTCAAGCTGTAGTACAGAGTAATTGTGATTTTAAAAAAGTGCATGGTATTGGTACAGTGACAGGCAAGTAGTTAAATGGAATAGAATTGAAGACCAGGACATGAATCCACACATCTATGATCACTTGTTCTTTGACAAAGGATCTAAAACCACCCAGTGGAAAAAAAGACAGCATGTTCAACAAATGGTACTGGCTCAACTGGTGGTTAGCATGTAGAAGAATGCAAATTGATCCATGGTTATCTCCTTGTACACAGCTCAAGTCCAGTTGGATCAAGGACCTACACATAAAACCAGATACACTGAAACTTATAGAGGAGAAAGTGGGGAAGAGCCTCAAAAGACAGAGTTATACAGACGCTTGATGCTACACAAACAGGTATTGAAGAAGGCAATATTCTAAGAAGGGTTGTGCTGTCCTTTGGTGCACATTAGCCTTGGATTTATTAAAGCCTGATAATAAAGATCAAGAAATAGGTGTGTAATTTATTAAAGGAGCACTCAAAATTCTTTCAATGACTATTAAGGATGCATGTGTTGAAGGATCATTGATAGTTGAGAAAAATTTTCAGAGTTTCTCAGATATTGTCATGATGCTTTGCTTAGAGATTTTGTGAAGAAGTGGAAAGGGGAATCATTGATCCAAGAAAGGTTGTAAGAGCTGCTTTACTGGATGCTGCTGAGGTGGCCTTATTGCTAACTATGGCTGAAACTGTAGTAATAGAATTTCCTAAAGGATCCCAGATTCAGCACAATGGGTGGCATGAGAGGGGATATGGTAGGTGTCATATTCTAATTCCTAAAACAGTCCTTTGTCCTTATCAATGATCTGTGACAGGAAGCTCAAGGCAGATTCCTCATCAATAAACTTCAGAGAAATCAGATGAAGAATATGACTAAAGATAGGGGTTGAGTGGCTAATCACAATAACCATCAGTTATTGGTTTTAATTGGCATTATATAATTTGTTCACTGATGTCATTGTTCAAGCCTACAGATAAATTATTTTGTATTTTTGAATAAAGACAGTTGTACATTCCTGATACTGGTTGCAAGAGCCAAATACCAGTGTCCTGCTTTCAGCTTAAATCACGGAGGCATTGCCACTATTTTGTTACAGTAAGGATTGTTGTACTGTGTCACCACATGAGAAGTTCAGAAGCAATCTTTCTTTGGAAAGTGACAATAATAATTGTGTACAAAGTAGAGAAGTATCCTATTAGCTGACAACCTTTGTGCAACAAAATTTTGTTTGACGTTCAAAAAATAATCTTTCCGGATTGTATAACAAATGGGTTTGATCGTTGAGGCCTTTCCACTGAAATCATGGCTGCGGTGTTCTTACCCTCTGATTGCTTTTCACAAGTGCAGAAATCAGTCATTAGTGTTGACTATAGACTCTTTTCTGACAGAGAAGTATCTTCTGACCAAAAACAAACAGGACAATTTCTCTGTTTCTCTGGCAGGTAATATATTAGGTTCAGTTTAAAATAGTCTACTTCATTTTTAAATGCTGGCTATCAGCAGCTCAGAAATGTAGAGGCAGAGATGGTTAAGGAACTGTTGGTCTCAGAGCTAGGTAGGAGAAATTAAGTTATAGTTGATGTCTTTCCATTGTGGACTATAGAGTTCAAAACAACTGGAAAGTTTCTAAATGCTGTCTCCAACACACACAAAAAAAGGGCAACTGTTTGAGGTGACTAGCATGGTAACCTTGATTTGAACGTTTAACAATGGAACACCACAGGGTAGCTCATAAATATGTACAATTTTATGTGTTGATTGAAAAACAAGTTAATAAATAGCAAATCCAAAAACTAAAAAAAAAAAAAAAAAAAAAAAAAAAAGATAGTCTTCTTTAGGACACAGCGGCACATACTTGTAATTCTCTTTTTAGGAGGCTTAAGAATCAGGGTCATACGTTCAGGATCATCCTTAACTACATAGCAAGTTAGAGGCCACCCTGGGTCATATGAGAAACCTCTGTCAAAACAAACAATTTAGCAATAGAGCAGGCTTATAAGGAACCCCTCTGTAGGTGTAATTGCCATGAGTGAGGAGTTTATTTAGATAGTGATTAGGCAATTATTCTATACTAAGGTGCCAAAGGGTGAGTCAGTTAGGTGTGGTTTTTGGGAGAATACCAACCTTCTGCTTCCTATCATGCATAGGAGAACAACAAACACATATTCTTTCATGAAGTGTTCTGAGGTTTAAACATTGTAATGAACACCAGGTCCACACATGGCATCCTCAAAGCCACTTTTCCTAAGTCTGTGAAGTTTATTATAGCTACCACCTAACCATTTGACCACAAGTAAGTTATTTTTCTTGGTCTGATTTTTACTCTTATAATGCACATACCAAGTGCAGAATGAAGGATATGAGAAAACCTTGAACTGTGGATGCATGTATACAACATAGCTATTTAATTTATTGTAGCCTCAGTAATCTAGCTATCCACATGCACATTTTATGAATCTTAGCACCACCTCTTCATCTTGACATAACTACCTGCGTGCATACATGTGTGTATCCTCATCTTTTCTTTATACTGTTAATCACTCAAGAAATGTAAAGAACAAAGTTCACTCTATACCACAGCATGCACAGTGACAAATGCTATAGGACCTCAAATCTGTTCATTGGTATCCACAAAAAGCAATAGTAGTTTAATTTTTAGAATGTTGGGATACATTAAGTCTTACATTATGTCATCATAGCTTTACATCATTAATCAGAAAATATTTTCTAGTAATTCAAGCAATCAGTATTGTAATATGTTCTGTATCACATTGTTATTTGCAATGAAAGTTTGTGAAAATGGTAAATATTATAGTTGTACTTTGGCGACTTGCTTTTTCAAAAATATTATCAGCTCACTACCCCTTAGAACTCAAATTTGGGCCGGGTGGTGGTGGTGCACACCTTTAATCCCAACACTTGGGAGGCAGAGGCAGGTGGATTTCTGAGTTCGAGGCCAGCCTGGTCTACAGAGTGAGTTCCAGGTCAGCCAGGGCTACACAGAGAAACCCTGTCTCGAAAAAACCAAAAAAAAAAAAAAAAAAAAAAGAACTCAAGAACTCAAATTTGTTAGATCCATATGTTGTATAGCACTTTCATCTGGAGATGAAAACATTCCACTCTGTAGAGAAGCTCCTTAAGACAGAAAGTAAACAACTCAAAACAGCTTCAGGAAGTCCCTGGAGTTGATCAGATTCACTAAGCCCCTCTCTCCCAAGAGTAAACATAAAGACTTTGATAGTTGCTCTCAGCAAAGTCAAAAGATGCAAAAAAAAAAAAAAAAAAAAAGATTCTTGAAATTAGAGAAGCTGCCTGAAAGAAGCATAAACAAGCTAAGCTGCATGGAAGAGGTTTGGACCAACTGAGTCACTTGGAAAAGACAACCTCCAACCTGTTGAACTGCCTGCAGGTTGTGAAGTGTGCCCCGCATTCACAGCTTTCTTGAGCTGTCATCTGTGCTGGAATGGGTCTTGGTGATGTAGATGTCTTTGATCCCCTTCTGCTCCATTATCTAACTACTCAATTGTATTTCTGAAGGTAATTGTGGAAAAATTTATTGGCTCACCAATTTGGAATTTGGTGGTATCCATGTAGTTTGGTCTGTTGTGGGCTTGCTATTGGGGTGAATAGATGTGTGTATTGCATTTACACAAGAAACATCTTGTCTCATACCATCATAAATTTGCCTATATTTAATCTCTAAATTTGTATCATTTCTCTGCTAATAAATGACAAACCCCTGCCCATCAGATTTCACAGTACTGTCGAGGTTTAGAACTCATTCTTGTCATTCTCACCTTGGTGCCTACCTACCCATTTCTCAGCATCTTACCTTCTGTATTGGAGCACATACAAGTTAGGAAAAGTTAGGTATTCAGTGGTTATTTTTATTGCTGCTGAAAAAAATGAACATGAGCACAGAGGCTTACAACAAAGCAACTTAATTCTCTCATAGTTCTAAGGGTTAGAACTGTTGCTGAGGTTTTACTGGGTTAAATCAATGGATTGGATTTGCTCTAGGAGAGTGTATTTTTTTTTAACCATTTCTACCTTAAACAGTCCATATGGAACTCATTCCCTGTGCCCTTTCCCCATTTTTCACTCCAATTGCCAGTGTGACTTGAACTCTTTTCAAGCCACACCACTCTGTTTTATCCTGTTCCCTGTGGAGAGCCGTGAGCAATCACCATTACAAGATGGCGCTGGCTTCCGCTGTGCCTAACTAGTAAACAAGCCTTGTGCGCAGGTGCGAGAGTGAATTCACACCAAGTCACTGCCCATCTCGGGACATAGTAATGAGGTGATGGGCGAGCAACAAATCAGGTGCTGACACACCACGCTGAGGGCTATATAAGCAGCACCATTTTCCGGGTTCTGGGTTTTCCCTCCTGAAGAAGCAATAAAGCTTTTGCTGCAGAAGAATCTGGTCATCCGAGTGTGTTCTTGCCGGCAAGAACAATAGCTCAGGACAAGTGGTGCCGAGAACCCGGGAACTTCATACCATCACCTGTGCAAGGGAGACCCTCCGTTCGCTGGGCGGGTTCAGAACTGCGGGATACGTAAGGCTCTGTAAGGTATGTTCGGTCTTGAAATTTCTCCAGAGTTAGAGGCCCTTTTGTACGTTTACACGGGGCTCATTCTTTTTCTTTTGATTGCGTACTGCTTCCACCACTGGAACTGCTGACTGGTTCTCAGTCGTGGTCAGGCACAGTTAGATAAAAGGGCAGCGAGCAGTATGGGAACCACCCACTCCATGGTGACCGCCTTATGGTCGGTCTTGAGGCAGTGTGGCCTAAAAATCGCCACTAAGACTATAGAGGGCTTTGTTAAAGAGGTAGATTGCGTAGCGCCTTGGTATGCATGCTCAGGGTCATTAACTATTGCCTCTTGGGAGAAACTGAAAGGAGATCTAGTTAGAGAACAGCAGAACGGCAAACTTAAAGCAGGGACCATGCCCTTGTGGAAGCTGGTAAGATTGTGCTTAAAAGACGAGGATTGTCAGCAAATGGTTGAGGTGGGGCAGAGGGTCCTGGAGGAGGTCCAAGACAGTCTATCAGAGACAGAGCGGGGAGAGAGATTAAGAGTTCAGAGGAAACAAGGTGCACCTAAGAATAAAAGCCTTTCCACGGGCCTTGAGCCCGAGGAAAAGAGAAATAAGGGAAAGAATGCCCTGAGAGAGTTTAGAAAAAGGGATGGAAAGGGAGAGACGAAGAGAGATCGAGCTGGGGAGGCACCTAAGGGAAGGAGCCTCTATCCGCCATTAGAGGAGTTCAAGGCACTAGCTGTTAGTAGCTCAGAATCGAATGAGGAACTTAGCCCCTCTGAGGAAACAGACTTAGAGAAAGAAGTGGCTCGCTATGAGGGAGAAAGATACCAGCCAGATGAAAGATGAGCTAATCAGTCACAGAATAAGACAGAAGCAGCTAGATGAGAGGTCCTAGTGCACCTCCACCTTATGTGCAGCGGTATCATTCAGACTCATTCATTCCAAAAGAGAAACAGAGAAAAGTGCAGCAAGCGTTTCCAGTCTTTGAAGGCACCAATGGCAGATGCGTTCAAGCTCCGTTGGAGTATATACAGATTAAAGAACTTGCTGAGTCAGTTTGTAACTATGGAGTCAATGCCAATTTTACTATAGTGCAAGTCGAAAGGCTTGCTACTCTGGCAATGACTCCCGGGGATTGGATGACTGTTGTAAAAGCTGCAGCCCCTAATATGGGAATGTATCTAGAATGGAAAGCTTTGTGGCAAGACTCCTGCCAAGCACAGGCAAGGGCCAATGCCGCCTTTGAAGGGGGCCAAAGAACATGGACTTTTGAGTTGCTTACAGGTCAGAGACAACATGGTACTAACCAGACAAATTACCATTGGGGAGCGTACGCCCAGATGTCAGCTGCCACCTTTAAGGCATGGAAGGCACTCTCTAGGAAGGGAGAGGCAAGTGGACATTTGACAAAGATTACTCAGGGCGCCCAGAAGTCATTCTCAGACTTTGTGGCTAGAATGACAGAAGCAGCAGGGAGAATTTTTGGAGACCCAGAGGCAGCTATGCCTTTAATTGAACAGTTGGTCTATGAACAGGCTATGCAGAAATGCAGGGCAGCTATTACACCCAGAAAGAGCAAGGGATTGCAGGACTGGTTGAAGGTTTGCCGTGAGCTTGGAGGGCCACTCACTAATGCCAGTTTGGCAGATGCCATTCTACAAGGGCAGAAGCGCCCTGACACGGCTGAGCTTAAACTCTGCTATAATTGTGGCAAACCAGGACACTTAAAAAAGGACTGTAGAGCCCTTGTCAAAAGGAGAGCACCAGGACTGTGTACTAAGTGTGGGAAAGGGTATCATTGGCCAGAGATTGTCGCTCAGTCAAGAATATTCGAGGCAGGCCCCTGCAGCCAGGATTTCCTCAAGCAGTAGAGAATGAGGCCATTCCAAAAAATGGGTATCAGGGACCCAGGTCTCAGGGCCCCAAAACATATGGGATCCCAGCAGGCAAAAGGTGAACCCCACAGTCCGCAGGGCAACAGAAGGATCAGCTGGATTGGACCTCCGTGCCACCACCCGATTCATGCTGTTGCCCCAAATTGGGGTGCAGCCCGTTCCTACTGACTACAAAGGGCCTCTGCCATCCGGAAGTGTCAGCCTAATACTGGGCCAGGCCTCCCTTACCTTACAAGGCCTTATTGTTTACCCTGGAGTCATAAATCAAGATTCTGAAGAGGAACTTCAAGTTCTCTGTTCCTGTCCTCAGGGTGTCATTTCTATTTCACAAGGGGATAGAATAGCTCAGCTAATAATTTTGCCAAGCCTACATGGCTGTTTTCCTTCCTCTGGTGTCCCTTGAGCTGCCAGAGGGATTGGTTCTACTGGAAATGATTCTGCTTACTTAATAATGCCTCTTGACTCCAGGCCATCCTTAGAATTAGTGATAGAAGGGAAACAATTTATAGGGATTTTAGACACAGGAGCAGATAAAAGTATCATCTCTTCCCACTGGTGGCCAAAAGCCTGGCCCGTTACACAGTCATCACATTCTTTATGGGGGCTAGGCTATCAGTCCTGCCGCACTGTTAGCTCCTGTCCTTTGAGCTGGCAAGCGCCTGAAGGTCAAATGGGACGATTCACTCCCATGTTTTACCACTCCCAGTAAATCTCTGGGGGAGAGACATTTTACAGGCACTGGGAATGACCTTGACTAATGAATACTTGCCATAAGCTGTTCAAATGATGAAGAAAATTGGCTACAAAGAAGGAAGAGGATTAGGGAAAGGAGAGCAGGGTAGACTGTAACCTATCCCTCAAGAAGGTAATAATGGGAGACAAGGTTTGGGTTTTTTCTAGGGGCTGTTGAGGGCTCCATGCCCATACCATGGCTTACAGAGGAAGCTGTATGGGTTCCTCAATGGCCTCTCTCCTCTGAAAAATTAGAAGCAGCAACAAAACTGATTTCTGAACAGCTACGCTTGGGTCATTTAGAGCCTTCTACCTCATCCTGGAATACACCTATTTTCGTAATTAAGAAAAAAAAACTAGCAAATGGTGCTTATTACATGATCTTAGAGCAATTAATGCACAAATGCGCCTGTTTGGGCCAGTTCAGCGAGGGCTACCATTGCTTTCTGCCTTACCCAAAAATTGGGAAATTATAATTATAGATATTAAAGATTGTTTTTTCTCTATACCTTTATGCCCTCAAGATAGGGAAAGATTTGCATTTACCATCCCAGCCATTAATCATTTAGAGCCTGATCAAAGCTACCAATGGAAGGTCCTACCTCAGGGGATGGCAAATAGCCCCACCATGTGTCAACTGTATGTGCAATTGGCACTTAAGTCAGTTAAAAATCATTTTCCACCATTATTTCTGGTACTTTACATGGATGATATTTTGATTTGCCATAAAAATTCACAGTTATTGCAAGATGCATACCCTATATTAATAAAAACATTAGGGCAATGGGGATTGCAGGTGGCCACCAAAAAGGTGCAAGTTACTTGAATGGGAGCCTTCCTAGGGTCACTCATTTAACCTGACAAAATTGTTCCTCAAAAATTAGAGATTCGCAAAGATCAACTACATACCTTGAATGATTTCTAAAAATTGCTGGGAGATATTAATTGGCTAAGACCATTTTTGAAAATTCCCTCAGCGGAATTAAAGCCTTTATTTGATATATTAGAGGGAGATACCCACATCTCCTCCCACAGAGCACTTACCCCAGCTGCATGTCAAGCTTTACAAACTATAGAAAAGGCCTTACAAGATGCTCAATTACAATGCATTGACGCATCGAAGTCATTTGAATTGTGAATATAAAAAACTGCACAGTTACCAACAGCAGTCTTGTGGCAAAATGGACCCTTATTGTGGGTCCACCCTAATGCCTCCCCTGAAAAAATCATTGAGTAGTATCCTAATGCAGTTGCTCAACTTGCACTTTGGGGGATAAAAGCAGCCATTACTCATTTTGGGAAAGAACCTCATATGCTAATTGTGCCTTATACCTCTGCTCAAGTTCAAACCCTGGCAACAACAACTAATGATTGGGCAGTCTTGGTTGCCTCTTATTCAGGACAAATTGATAATCATTATCCAAAACATCCAATTTTACAGTTTGCCTTAAGCCAAGCCATAGTGTTTCCAGTAATAACAGCCAAACACCCACTTCCGGATGGGGTAGTAGTGTATACAGATGGATCCAAATCTGGCATAGGTGCATATGTAGTAAATGGCCAAGTAACATTTAACAATATAATGAGACATCACCCCAGGTTGTAGAGTGTTTGGTGGTACTGGAGGTCCTTGAAACTTTCCCAGAACTGCTCAATATTGTATCTGATTCCTTATATGTGGTTAATGCAGTTAATACGCTTGAAGTTGCTGGTTTAATTAGACCCTCTAGCAAGCTTGCTCACATTTTCCAGCAAATTCAGTCTGCCCTGTTACATAGAAGACATCTTGTTTATATTACTCATGTCAGGGCTCATTCTGGCCTTTCTGGCCCCATGTCTCATGGAAATGACTTGGCAGACAAAGCCACTAGAATCGTGGCTGCTGCTCTGTCCTCACAGGCAGAGGCTGCAAGGAAGTTTCATAAACACTTCCCCATGACGGCTGAAACTTTACGCCGCCGTTTCACTTTAACCAGGAAAGAAGCTCGTGACATTGTCACCCAATGTCAAAATTGTTGTCAATTTTTGCATACTCCTCATGTAGGGGTAAACCACTGAGGCATCAGGCCATTACAGGTCTGGCAAATGGATGTCACTCATATTTCCTCCTTTGGAAGAAATCAATATTTACATGTTTCCATTGACACCGGCTCTGGTGTTATGTTTGCTACACCTTTAACAGGTGAGAAAGCCTCTCATGTTATACAGCACTGTTTAGAAGCTTGGAGTGCTTGGGGCAAGCCCACAATCCTTAAAACTGATAATGGGCCAGCATATACCTCTAATAAATTTCAGCAATTTTGTCATCAAATGGATGTTACTCACCTGACTGGCCTTCCTTATAATCCTCAAGGACAAGGCATTGTGGAACGTGCCCATCGTACACGCAAGTCTTATTTTATAAAACAAAAGGGGGGAGTTGATGAGACTCAGCCCTCAGTGCCAAGAGTAGCTGTATCCATGGCACTCTTCACACTTAATTTTTTGAATCTTGATGAGCAAGGTCGCTCTGCAGCTGATCGACATAGCTCAGACCCCGATAGACCAAAAGAAATGGTGAAATGGAAGGATGTCTTATCTGGTCTGTGGAAAGGCCCGGATCCTATTTTAATAAGATCCAGGGGAGCTGTCTGTGTTTTACCACAGAGTGAAGACAACCCATTTTGGCTGCCAGAATGACTCACCCGTAAGATATTAATCAAGGATGGTGTGGAAGATGCTGACCTCCCAAGGACTGCTCCTGATTCTGACAATGCTGAACTTGTCTCAGGTTCCTAGTATGATGGGCGAACAGAGATGGGCCATTCTCTTGGCTTTCCCTAAACCAATGCCAGTTTGCCATGATGCTATAGTTTTTCCAAAATTCTTTACTACTAATAATAAACTGGACTTACCATATTTGCCATTTGACCCTTTACAGGTCCCGTTAGGAGAAAATCGCTCCCTCCAAGAACAGGGTTCCCTATGTTTTCAATTATCGCAAAAGGGGGACTGTATTCAGCCAGCTCAGTATCTGTATGTTAGGATCATTTTTGGATAGTGAGACTATAAATTTCACCCAAACCTGAGGAAAAGGAAACAATGATATTATTCATGTTACATGGTTTTAGTGGCAATCGACAGTCTGGCTAAACGGTACATTCCAGTCTCCCAGTTGAATGAGACTGAGTGTCCTCATTAACCCAGGATTGCTCCTCATTGTGGTGGAGAGGTTGTAGGGGAGTTGCCACCATGGTGAGACTGCCAGTCGTCTGTAGCCAGATGGATTGATGAGCACAAATATTTTACCTTCTCCCCCAATATGTTGTTTGGGCCTGAAGAAGAGTTTGTAATGAGAACGGGCCTCTTCTTGCAGGACCGCAGAATGAGCCCTTACCGCAAATGGCTACTTTTTGGGATTAATGGAAGCTGTACAAATCTTAATCCCCTTGTTTTCTTAAAAGGAGGTGCTGTAGGAAAGGCCATTTACACTGGTCTCTCTAATTACATCCTGATTGGGGCATATGGACCAACAAAAAAAAATTTAATTCATACTGAAGAGATCTTTGGTTTAAATAAGACACAGATTTATCCAACCAGCTATATATCAACTCCAGTATGTGTCTATCCTCCCTTTTTGTTTATTTTGTCTGATGATTCATTTGAAAGCTGTGTAAATAATTCTTGTTGGATTTCTCAATGTTGGGATGTAACAAAGGACACCCGTGCCATGGTGGCCCGGATCCCACTTTGGATCCCTGTTCCAGTGGAAACACCCTCCACCTTATCCCTGTTTCGACAAAAAAAGAGATTTTGGCATTACTGCTGACATGATCATAGCAATTTCAGCCAGTGCAGCTGTTGCTACAGCTGCAGGGTATGCTATGGCTAGTACGGTCCAAACAGGCACAAAATTAAATCAGCTTTCAGTCGATCTGACTGATGCCATCAATGTCCAAACTTCTGCTAGTGCCCAGTTGAAGGGAGGGCTGATGATTTTGAATCAGCACCTTGACCTGGTTGAGGAACAGATAGGCGTCCTATACCAGTTGGCCCAGTTGGGTTGTGAAAGAAATTTGGGCGCTCTGTGTATTACCAGTGTCCAATATGAAAATTTTACTCATGCAGCTAATCTGTCTAGACAGCTCTCCTTGTATCTTGCAGGAAATTGGTCCCCGGGGGTTCGATGAGACTCTTGAGGCCCTGAGGGCGTTAGTTTTAAGGATCAATTCAACTTGAGTGAACCTGTCATTGACAGAGGGCCTCTCCTCCTGGATTTCATCTGCATTTTCTTATTTTAAGGAATGGGTGGGGGCAGGTTTATTTGGTACTGCCATATGCTGTGGACTTGTGTTCATGCTCTGGTTGGTTTGCAAGCTCAGAGCCCAACAAACATGTGACAAGGTCGTCATTGCTCAAGCACTTGCGGCCATTGAACAAGGGGCCTCCCCCGAAATCTGGCTCTCTATGCTCAAGGATTAGTTGGCATTTGAGTTCTTCATTTTTTGGCTGGCCTCTTTGGTAGAGTTCACCCTAGGTCATTTAGTAGTTACTGTCACATAGCACTGCAGTATCCAGGTTCAGGCAACTTTCCTCATGCACAGATCAACCTAAGACATGGGGCCCGGTGGCGATAGGGTTACCCTATGACAGGAAAGGCTGTGACATTAGAGGAATGACTGAAGACAGGAGCCACAGCGGATGGACATAATTACACAGACCTAGTCCAGCCTCATTTTAATAAAACAAAAAGGGGGGGATGTTGAGAGCCGTGAGAAATCGCCATTACAAGATGGCGCTGGCTTCCGCTGTGCCTAACTAGTAAACAAGCCTTGTGTGCAGGTGCGAGAGTGAATTCATGCCAAGTCACTGCCTATCTCGGGGCATAGTAATGAGGTGATGGGTGAGCAACAAATCAGGTGCTGACACGCCACGCTGAGGGCTATATAAGCAGCACCATTTTCCGGGTTCTGGGTCTTCCCTCCTGAAGAAGCAATAAAGCTTTTACTGCAGAAGAATCTGATCATCCGAGTGTGTTCTTGCGGGCGAGAACAATACCTTGGTACAGTTCCCTCTTCTCTAAGGGCCGTTGTATTTATCCTGGGTCTACCCAACAAATGGAGATTGTTTCTCCATTTGTCATTTAGCAAATTCACAACTTAAATTTGCAACCTTTATCCCCCTTTGCTATATAGGATAATATGACAGGCTCCAGGAAAAAGGATAACTGAAACATTAGAAGTTTGGTATTTTAACTACACAAATAGTTAAAAATTTTTCCAAACACATTTCATCATTTCAGATTTGCCATACATAAAATTGTTACATATTTTTACTTTTAAACTTAATTTAATGAGGTGGTGTTGAGATTTGAGCACATGGCTTGTGTAAATGTTGCAGGTCTGAATGGAAAGGCTTCCTTTACTAAAGTTCTACTCCAGCTGCTGGGAGTTTCCCCAATTCAAGTGTGTAGCAACTCTGTTCCATCTGGGCATGGTTTCCTTAGCAAAAGTTCTGATCTGGAAAAATTGTTACAGTTCTGCTGGAAAAGGTATCCTGACAGTAGGGAGCCAACTAATACCAGGAAGTAATACAGGACATTTATTTGGGGGTAAGGGTGTCTGTGCAACTCAGGAGGGTAACTGCATCTGCTCAGATGAGAAGTAGCAGTTAATTGGGCAGAATGTTGAGTTTATAGAGCGCTTCTTGGGGGAGGGGGCAGGGAGGAGCTATCCAGGCTGGCCTTGGATTAGTAAGATTACACCTGATTGCACCCCCCCCCCCACCAATCATTGGAGCAAGCTCAGGGATTGGTGGGATTTTGTTTCTTGTAGGGCAGGGCATGTCCACTCTCTTATGTTGGATGGGAATTTTGGTTTCAACCTTTAGACAATAGCTATTAGGGCTGTTAGGGAAGTTGGAAGTGAGGCTTGACCATTGGTGCTCCTCAGTCCAGGGTCTGGCACCTTTCTTGCCTTGAGGGTTTACAGAGTTTACAAAGGGAGTCCATGGCAGGTAACACTTTCCCTGACACTTGAGTTGGCACAAATAGCCAATATCTTAAGCACAATAATCAAGTTCTTCACCACTGAGCTGCAGCACCGAACTGGAAAACTGACATTTAAAAATGAAAGATCTTAAAATATGTTCAGAAAAATCAGTGTAGATTCCCAGCCTAACTTTTCTCAAATAGTACCTGGGTGAACACTAGCTGAGGGAGCTCCCCAAACCCTAACTCAGAAAGCCCACATATGCCCAGAATCTGTCAGCATCTCATTTAAATGTGAGACAACTTTTTAGGTCCCCCAACCTGTAGCCTGTACCATCCCATAAACCTAGGCCACCCTCATGGACACCAGCCAGGTGAGTTGTTCTGACTGTCTCCTATGAAGCTTCCCTAAGCCAAAGCCCAGCTGGGAGCAACAGGCTTATCCTATTATTAACAAATTATTTGTCCCACTTTGCCTTGCTATGCTCATTTCTTCTGGCTGGGAGCTGCATTCATGAACTTTCTGGTTATTACTGAATTGAAAAAAAAAATGCCATTCCTCAGAACAAAACTCAACACAGAATATCTGAAGGCCTGAGCTGTAAGTTCTTTATATCTGATCTGAAATCAAACTATTTTGGGCAATGGCAAAAGTATTTTCTCAACAGAATCAGAATCAGGTTAGAGTCTCATATTGAAAACAACCAATGAAATGTGTCCACAAACATGCCACATTGCAAAACCATGAACAATGGGGAAGGCCAAGATGATATCTACTCCAATAAACCAACACTACTATGGAAATATGATTTAATGAGAATCACCAAGATACAGAATTTTAAAGAACAATTATAAATGTAATCAAAGAATTGAAGATGTTTAAAGAAGACACAAAGAAATACCTCATTGACCTTAAACATAATAAGGACAAACTCCCAATTAAACTCTAAGGAAACAAATTTAACTCTGAATCAAATTAGATATAAAACAATTCAGGATTTTTTTAAATCAATAAAAACCTAGAAATATTACAATATAATCAATCTCAAATAAAGATGGAACTGAAACTTTCAGTAACCCAATCAGAGAGGATTCCTCCCACATCTGAAAGGCACAGATTCAGAGACCCACAATCAAACATTACAGCTCAGGGAATACTGTAGAAGAAGGCAAGGAAGCTTTATAGGAGCCATAGGAGTTGAGGATCTATGTTATTTGGATATCTCTGTGTGACCTCTTCTTTTCTGAAGGAAAATGCAGGAGCAGTGGGTCTGGGAGAGGGGGTGGGGGTGAGGCCAGGAAACTGGGAGGAAGAGGGGAAACTCTGATTGAGATATATTGTGTGAGAAAAGAATGAGAAAGAAAATTATACAAATAGAGTATATATGTAGGAAATTCTCAAAATTAAATGAAATATATTAAATATTTAAATATATTAATAAAAATCTAGAAATATTAAAATAAATTAAACCTGAAATGAGTATAGAATTGAACCTTCCAATAACCTGATTTAAAAAATCATGGGAATGGAGTAGAAGAATATTAGGACTTGAAACTAGAGTAGAAGAATTGTTTGACTTCATCTTAGGATATGATAAAGTTTTACAAAAAACACAAAAAAGTAATATGCAGAAATTTGTGACACCATGAAAAAACTAAACTTACTACTTACAAGCATAGAAGAAGGAGAATTATAGGTCAATGTCATAGACTATATCTTTAATGTGGTCACAGAAGAAAACTTCCTCAAATTAAGAAAAGACATATTCATATAGATAGACAAAGCATAAAAATATCAAATAGAACAAAAAAGAAACTCTCCATAGCACATTATAGTAAAAACAATGCAATAAATCTTGAAAGCAATGACAAAATAACTTCTATAAATTATACAAACTCACAGTAATTAAACAAAAGACTCAAAACATCTGACCCAGAATTGTTCTTGTATGAAAGAACTACAGGGACAAAAATGGAGAAGAGCCTGAGGGGACAGAGGTCTAGTGACAGGCCCAAATTAGAAGCCAGCTCAAGGGAAGGCCCCAAGGCCTGACACTATTACAATTTTTATTATTATTATTTTTCTTTTTTATTGGATATTTTCTTTATTTATATTTCAAATGTTATCCCCTTTCCCAGTTTCTACCAAAACTCCCTCCTCCTTCTTCTATTAGAGTGTTCCTACACCCACCCACTCAGGACTCTCTACCCTGGCATTCCCTTACACATTTGAGCCTTCACAGGGCCAAGGGCTTCTTCTCCCATTGATGCTCAACAAAGTCATCCTTTGATACATATGCAGGTGGAGTCATGGGTCTATCCATGTACATTACTCTTTGGTTGGTAGTTTAGGCCCTGGGGGCTCTGGGGAGGTCTGGTTGATTGATATTGTTGTTCTTCCTATGGGGTTGCAAACCCCTTCAGCTCCTTCAATCCTTTCTCTAACTCTTCCATTGGGGACCCTGTGCTCAGTCCAATGGTTGTCTGCAAGCATCTGCCTCTGTATTTGTTAACCTCAGGCAGAGCCTCTCAGGAGACAGCTATATCAGACTCCTGTCAGCATGTACTTCCTGGCATCCAAAATACTGTCTGGGATTGATGAATGTATATCAGATGGATCCCCAGGTGGTGCAGCCTCTGGATGGCCTTTTCTTCAGTCTCTGCTCCATACTGTGTCTCCGTATTTGCTCCAGTGAGTATTTTGTTCCCTTTTTCTAAGAAAGACCAAAGCACCCATTCTTCTGTCTCCCATCTTCTTGAGCTTCATGTGGTCTGTGAATTGTATCTTGGGTATTCTGAGCTTTTAGTCTAATATCCAATTATCAGTAAGTGCATACATGCGTGTTCTTTTGCGATTGGGTTATCTCACTCAGGATGATTATTTTCTAGTTCCATCCGTTTGCCTAAAAATTTCATGGAGTCACTGTTTTTAATAGCTGAGTAGTACTCCATTGTGTAAATGTGTCACATTTTCTGTATCTATTCCTCTGTTGAAGGACACCTGGGTTCTTTCCAGCTTCTGGCTACTATAAATAAGAATGCAAATCGATCCATTCTTATCTTTTTGTACAAAGCTCAAGTCCAAGTGGATCAAGGACCTCCACATAAAATCAGATAACACTGAAACTAATAGAAGAGAATGTGGGAAAGAGCCTTGAACTCATGGGCACAGGGGCAAATTTCCTGAACAGAAACCCAATGGCTTATGCTGTAAGATCAACAATGGACAAATAGGACCTTATAAAATCGCAAAGCTTCTTTAAGGCAAAGGGTATTGTTGGTAGGGCAAAACGGCAACCAATAGGTTGGGAAAAGATATCTACAATCCCTACATCTGATAGAGGGCTAATATCCAATATATACAAAGAACTTAAGAAGTTAGAATCAAATAACCACATTTTAAAATGGGGTAAAGAGCTAAACAAAGAATTTTCAACTGAGGAATATAGAATGGCAGAGAAGCATTAAAAAAAAATTTAACCATCCTTAGTCATCAGAGAAATGCAAATCAAAACAACCTTGAGATTCTACCTCACACCACTCAGATTGTCTAAGGTCAAAAACTCAGGTGACAGCAGATACTGGTGAGGATGTAGACAAAGAAGGACAATCCTTCATTGTTGGTGGGATTGCAAGATGTCACAATCACTCTGGAAATCAATCTGGTGGTTCATCAGAAAATTGGACATAGTATTACCTGAGGACCCAGCTATACCACTCCTGGGCGTATACCCAAAGGATCTTCCAACATATAACACTATTACTGATGGTATGTTGTGCTTACAAACAGGAGCCTAACATGGCTGACCCCGGAGAGGCCCAAAAAGCACCTGAAAGAATCAGATGCAGAAACGTAAACCCAACCAATGGACAGAAGCTGGTTACCTCTGGGGTTGAATTAGGGAAATGCTGAAAGAAGCTGAGAAGGAGGGTGACCCTTTAGGAAGACTAGCAGTCTCAACTAACCTGTACTTCAGAGATCTCTCAGTCATTGAGCCTCCAACCAGGCAGCATACACTAGCTGATACAAGGCCCCCAACATATATACATCAGAGGACTGCCTGGTCTGACCTTAGTGAGAATAGATGTACCTAACCCTCAAGAGACTTGAGGTCTCAGGGAGTGGGGAGGTCTGGTGGAGTGGGGATGGGGTGGTGGAAAAGAAAAATCAAAGAATAGTATATATATATATATATATATATATATATATATATATCAATAACAGACTTTCTGGATGATCAATGAATCAAAAAGTAAATCAAAACTTTCCTCCAAATAAGCAAAATAGAACTACTACTCACAAAACCCTCTGGGACACATTAGAAACAGCTGTACATTAAAAATAAAAAACAGAAAGATTACAAATAGATGACTTAATATTAAAATGCAAGCTGGGAAAAACAAGAACAAACCAAAACAAAATTCAAAATTTGGGAAAAAAATAATTAAAAACCAGGGCAGAAATAAACAAAATAGAAATGCCCATACAAACAAAAACAAAAACAATAACAAAAAATTATAAATAATTCTAAGAGCTGGTTCTTTGAAAAGATAAACAAAGTGACAGACCCTTAGTAGTGCTAACCAAAAGAACTTAAGAGATTATAAATTAATAAAACTTAAATAAATGTGGAAAAATTACAGAAAATGTCAAAGAAATTCAGAATGTTATTAGGGAATCCTTTACAAACCTGTTCTTCTTTATATCAGAAAATCTAAAAGAAATCGATGGGTTTTTAAATTCCTCTGAATTAGTAAAGTTAAATCAAAAAGAATCAATGAATTAAACAGACTTATAACCAATAAGGTTGAAAGATGCCCCAGTGTATGGGAATGTCAGGACAGGGAAGTGGGGGTGGGTGGGTTAGTGAGTAGGGGGAGGGTGTATGGGATAGGGGTGTTTTCAGGAGGAAAATGAGGAAAGGGGATAACATTTGAAATATATATAAAGAAAATATCTAATAAAAAATGAAAAAAAAAGAAAGTAAATAAAGAGCCTTTCAAGTAAAAATGCACCCAAATTCAGATGGATTCATATGAGAAATCCTACTGGAAATTCAAAGGAGAACTACAATCAACAGTTTCTGCTGGGCAGTGGTGGCTGTGAAAGTTAGAAAGGAGATAGAGCTGCCACACTCCTTTTCAATATGGTGCTTGCAGAACTAACTATAGAGAGAAGAAAAGAGAAGGAAAGTAAAGGGACAGAAATGGTTAAAAGGTCCAATTATTTCCACTTGCTGCTGATAATGTTTAACACGAAATTTAAAACGAAGTGTTTATACCACGAAATTTAACAAGAAAAAACAATACTTTCAGAAAAATGGCATGATATAAAACCAATTACTTTTCTATATACTAATAACAAGCACTATGAGAAAGAAATCATGGGTATACTTTCATTCACAATAGTCTTTAAAACATGTGTCTAGGAATAAACCAAATGAAAGAGGTGAACTTCATCTACAATGACAACTACAAATCTAGAAGTAGAGTGAGGAAGACATTTGATGAAGGGTTCCTGTGCTCATGGATTGATCGAAATAGTCTTATAAAAAGAAGATTACTCCACCAAAGCTATTTCCAAATACCATTCAAAATTTCCATAACATTCTTCATAGAAACAGGAAAAAAAAACCCTTCAGATTTATATGGAACCACAAAAGATCCTTGAAGTAAGTGTCTATTGCTGAAGATACCACTACCTTTTGTTTCAAGACTTGGACTAATCAACCTAGAAATGACCAGGAAGCCTCTTCCTTGAGGACTGCATCTCATAGTTGTTGCACAAGCAATCAGAAATCCTGCCCAAGTATAAAATTTGTAAACCACAACAATTATTGGTCTAACAAGGTTTCCCCAGTGGTGCATTAGTAATAACTCTATCTTGGCAGTAACCAGGAGCTGTCTGATTTTACTTAAGACCCACTCAATTGGAGGGGATCCATGCTTATCACTATAAACCTAGCCAAATACACATGTATGAAGACTTCATAGACCATAGAGGAGCACTTGTTTCTCTTATTTTTGCTAATCAATATAGTTTCTTATATTATACAAGTACTGTACCTTATACCCACAGATACTTGTAGCTCTCACTCCTTATCAAAAATGCCCCTTACTGTAGAAGATAGACAGTTTTACTAAGTAAGATCCATGATTGGTTAAAATGCAAAGAAAATAGACTGTAGGGTGCCCAACCCCAATATGTTCATCTATATCTAAACCTCCGGGAGATGGAAGTAGAGGTGCCTGGAAGTTTGTAAGAGGCAGAGGACTAGGAAATCTGTGAAATGATGTCTTTCAGATAACAGGATGCTGAATCTATAAAATCTCAATAATATTATTATCTGAACAAAATTTGCATAATGACCATGCCAGTGGACATGGCAATGTGAATTGGGGAAATTTTATAAGACTTGTGTGTGCGTGTGCATGTGTGCATGCACATGTGTGTATGTGCCTGTGTGTGTGTGAACAATAATTACAGTAAAAGAGGTCAGGGATTGGAAAGGGACTTGGGATGGCACAGGAGAAGTTGGAGGGGCCAGAGGTGGAGATGTAAATATAATATACAGTATTCATGTAGAAAATTTCCCCAGAATAAAAGGTGTACGTTGAAAACAGGGGTTTTGGTAAATTGCAGTACTATAAGGGAAAGAGGGCTGTTGGAATCACTGAGGTGAATTGTTTCTTTTAGGTTTCCACAGGAACTAGAGCAGCAGCCTCTGCTGTTTTATAGTCTTCCAGTGGAGCACTCACCCTGATTTCAGTACAAAGAACAATTAACGTAACACAGAGCCCCTACAAGCATCTTCATGTAACAACAGTCAGGAATCTGTGGAGTTAACAACGGAGATCAATCTTCTCCATGTTAGCATACATTTCACTGAGAGCTTGGCAACATGTTGGGCTGAATAGAAGAACATCTTTTACACTAGACATTTTTCTTTGACTGACAAGTTACTTGTAAAGGAAAATGTAAAACAATTAAGAAACATTTCAAGTTCATATAAAGCCATCAAAGAACCTGGTACTATGTCTATTCTACAGTCTGAAGTCAGAGGTTTGATTTGTGTGTGGGCCAACATTGTCTTCTCCCACTTGCCACTGTTGGTAATTTATGATAAGTACCACAAACTCTGAACTCAATGGAGCTAGGAAATCCACTTCTATTATTTAAGGTATCATAACCATGCACATTTTGCTCAGTTAATTTGCATCAGTTTTAACATCTTTCAATTGGGGAAAATGCCTCATATAGGACTTTAGTAAAAAAAAGTCAAGTAATGCATTAAAAGTTTAGTATAGGGTTTCACATACTGTAAGCCCTCAATGGAGAGCAGCTATTCTTACTGTTTCCTTTTATAAGTATATCATTTCATTATCTTACATTGAGCTAAATATTGGAGGTCTAAACTTATGGCAGAGACTACTATATTTATTCCATGGATATGCTATTGAAATGCTTCATTTAATCACACCTTTGCTGAGTAAAAGATTAATTCAACTTATTAAAAGTGAAAATTTTAGTTGGCATGTTTTCTCAGGAACACTACAATGTAAATTCTACAAATTCTATTGTTTCCAAATGTAGACCACTCAAAACCATTTCATTATGTCTAACATTTTGGGTCTTTGTACATCTGGATTCCAGTCATTGTACTTGCAGTGTTGATCTCTTGCTCTTCTCTTTACTGATTCATGATCTGAAAAGTTCAGCTCTGGGTGATCTGGGTTGTATCTGTGGTGATGGTCATGCTGAAGGTAAGTGTTTGTGGACTGTGGTGGAATTTATTCTTAAAGAATGGCTACCTCTTCAGCCTGAAACTGTTTCCAGTGACCCTAGCCTAAAAAACTAGTTTTTTTTTCAGAGCCATCACAGAAGCTTAATGTAAAGAATCTGCTCATGAATATTCTGTCAGCTTTGCATTATTCTGATAAAATATCAACCATAGTCAATTGAGAAAGAAGAAATGTGTTTTTGTTCACAGTTTGAGAGTATTCAACCTCTGTCCAGCTGGATTCATTGTTTTTGCCTTGTGTAAGGCATCTTTGGCTTGTGTAAGACTGCAGATCCTGGTGGGGTATATATACATGGTAGAGGAAGCTCATTCATCTCACAGCAACCTAAAGACATTAAAAAGGAAAGGAGAGACAGAGGGAGGACATAGAGAGAAAAAGGAGGAAGGTTCGAGAAAGAGGGACAGAGGAAAGGATAGAGGGAAGGAGGAAGGGAGGGAGGGATACAGGGAGGGAAGGAGAGAGATTGTAAGAGAGAGACAAATAGATGCACTACAATGCCTCATTTTTTTTCACCAAGGTTTTACCTGTTAAAAAAGAGGGAGAGAGAGAGCTGTTGAATGCAGGGTGGTTTCCATAGTGACCAGCACATCATCATCTTCTGTTTTGCTGCCTGCATAGAGGGGACCTCATCCTGATTTCAGCATGAACAAATGTGGCAGAATACAGTGCTACCTGGTAGATGTGCTCTGTCTTAAAGTTCACATACAGGCTACAGGATTCTGATAGTGTAAAGCACAGGTTTAATCTCTCTCTCTCTCTCTCTCTCTCTCTCTCTCTCTCTCTCAATTAGGTATTTTCTTCATTTACATTTCCAATGCTATCCCAAAAGTCCCCCATGTCCTCGCCCCCCCCCACTCCCCTACCCACCCACTCCCACTTCTTGGCCCTGGCATTCCCCTGTACGGAGGCATATAAAGTTTGCAAGACCAATGGGCTTCTCTTTCCACTGATGGCCAACTAGGCCATCTTCTGATACATATGCAGCTAGTCTCTTGTGAGCCTATTCTTGGGCCTAGCAAACACAGAAGTGGATACTCACAGTCAGCTATTGGATGGATCACAGGGCCCCCAATGGAGGAGCTAGAGAAAGTACCCAAGGAGCTAAAGGGGTCTGCAACCCTATAGGTGGAACAACAATATGAACTAACCAGTACCCCCCGGAGCTCATGTCTCTAGCTGCATATGTATCAGGTTTAATCTCTTACCGTGTGGCCTTGTCAGTGACAGTAATGTTTTAATAGTAGAAGAGAGCTTAGGCACCATATATATAAAGAGAGGAGAATTGCCTCTCTTGTATTTTGTAGAGAATACAATATATGCTAATCATTGTGGACTTTTCACATAGCACTTTTTACAGTGCGGGGAAATGCCTGTGCAAAGTGATTTAAGGCAAAGTGGTTTGAGGCAAATGCAATGTCAGGAAACGAGAAGAAAGGAGCAAAGAACACAGCTCCCCTGGATTGCTTGTGAATGGGAAGCTGAGTTCAAAAGGCAAGAAGAAAATTCTGTTTTGACAGGGCCAGACTAAAGCACTTAACACTAAGGACTTAGAAAATCATTGCAAAAATGTACATTATAGTGCTTACAGTTTCATTGTATACAGTTATGCTAAAGTAATTATTGTCTTCACAGAGCTTAATATGTAGAGAATATAGCCCAATTCAATGAATTTCCTACCAGCTATATCCTGTCTATACAAATATATGGAAAACAATTCCATATACATATATATGTGTATGTTTGTGTTTATATATACATATATATTTAATGTTTTCTATTATCATTATATTATCTATGTCCAATGTACTACAGGTTCATCCAACTTTGTTATGATTTGTCTAGTTTCATGGTACAGTGTTGGGTAGGGAAGCATTTGGATATTTACAAAATGGTCTCCTCTTAGAGAACTGAAAGCATATCCAGGTTTAGGGATTATATAGGGAGTACAGAGGAGTGAAAATGGTGGGAAGGCTGTTCGATGCAGTGCTTAGAGAAGCAACACAGACATCATGGAATGTTTTAATTCTTCTTTCCAATTATTTTCTAGAAGTGCTTACATATTGCTTTTCTTGAAGACCTTTAAAACCCTTACTAACTATAGTTTTAGTGGTCTCTTAAACATTTTTTCCTTTGGAACCATGTATTGATATTTATTTATTTTCATGTGCATGTACATACATACCATGGTACACATTTGGAAATCAGAAGTGATTCCAAATCATTACCAGAATCAGTTTTCTTTTTTCTATGTGAGATTTGGAATTTGAAATCAAATTGCTGTTCTTGGTGGCAGGTTCTGTTACACAACTCATCATTTTGATATACCTGTAGGCATCATGTTTATATGTGCATGCAAGTGTGTGTGTGTGTGTTTGTGCACCTGTGTGCATGTGTGTGTATCACATGAATTTCAACATGCATGTATGCAAGCACCTGTGTACACATATGTAGAGGTTATGGTGTGACTTTAGGTGTCTTATACTATACTGCTCTATATTATTACTGGAAGAGTTGTGATTTTTCTTTAAGTCATGCTATTAATAATTGTTAAGCCAGGTCACATTAAAAGCATTTCAACTCTAATAAACAATAAAATAATTTAGTAATAGTCTGATTAATTTGCAATGAATGTTTAAAATATTGATAACAGTAACTATGAAGTTATCAATTTCAAGTTAGTTTCAATTTACAGAGTTGTTTCTGCTCCCACTTCTTTTGGTTTTCTTTTAAATCTTTCCCCCTTTTGTGAATATTCTCCAAGAGAAAATGCTGTCTGTGGTTCTATGAGCTGGCTTACAAAGCAGAGTGAATAAACTTGTGCCTCATGAACTCAGAATGTCACAGAGATAAATGGTGTCTAGACTGTCTGAGAGACAGTTCTCTGCAATTCTCCTAGGAGACTTGTAGAAGAGAATATGATAGCACAGATAGGGTGACCAGCCTAGTGGGGTTAGTTAGTAAGGTAAGTGAGGCTGTTAGAAAAGGGTGCAAAAAGATTAGGAGTATTCAGACAGAAAAGTAGGATCCTGATACTTGGTTTTCCCTTAGACTACCATGTTCTTTCCCTTTTTTATTTTTTATTTTAATGAAAGTAATTTTTAATACAATATATTCAAATTATTGTTTCCCCTCCCACAATTCCTCCTTGATTCTTCCCACATCCTCATCCTCTTGAATCCTCTCTCTCTCATTAAAATACAGACATCAATAAATAATAATAATAAAACAGAAAAAAAGTCAAAGAAAAAGCACCAGAAATACATATAGATACTGAGACATACATGTTTACACATTTACAAAACTCACAAAATCAAAATCTACTGGGAATCATGTTAATGTGAATGGCCGGTGAAGCTACCTGAGGCCATGATGATGTTTTGTATGTGGTCCATGATGTTGGGTCTGTGGTGCCACTGCAACCATGTGTCAAGTTGATGTCTATGGCCCATGTTATCACTGAGACCACATTGATATCTGTGGGCTGAGCTTCCAGTGGAGACCATATTGGTGTCAGTGGCCCATGTTCCCCATACATGCTACCACCAAGGGCTATGTGGGTGTCCATGGCCTATTCTGTGGCTGAGGGCTGTGTTGATGTTTATCATCTATAATGACACTGGAGACCATGCTAAGGTTCATGACATGATGTCTTAGTTAGAGTTTTACTTCTGTGAGCAGATACCATGACCAAGGCAAGTCTTATGAAGGACAACATTTAATTGAGTCTGGATTACAGGTTCAGATGTTCAATTCATTATCATCAAGGTGGGAACATAGCAGCATCTAGGCAGGCATGGTGCAACCAGAGTTGAGAGTTCTACATCTTCACCTGAAGGCTGCTAGCAGAGTACTGACTTCCAGGAAGCTAGGATATGAGTCCTAAGCCCACACCCACAGTGACACACCTCCTCCAACAAGACCACACCTCCTAATAGTGCCACTCCTTGGGGCCAAGCATAAACAAACCATCACACGTGTGCTGATGCTGTAGATCATGTGAATTTCTGTGGTCCATGCTTTTGCCTGAAACCACGTGGAAGTCCATGATCCATGCCCCTGCTGATTATAAAAGTAAAGGCAAAGATGCTACTTTCGGAGTGGTATTGATGACTGTAGATTCACTGTAGAGAAAGAGGGACATAGAAGGGTTCTGTCACAAACCCCAACTCCAACACCTACCTCTACCTCCCCACATCCAAAAAAACCAATGGCCTAGACAAGAAACTATTGAAGAGATCTCTTAAAAATTGTGATAGGGATGCTGAAATGTAGATCTCTAAAATGGACTGCTTCCAGTGGGGGTATGGGTGGGGAAGGACTCAGTTTTCTTTAAAGGGTGAATAATCAGAGTTTGGTCATGCTCCAGTGAATATATGGGTCTCCTCCTCCTCCTCCTCCTCCTCCTCCTCCTTCCAATATTCTTTAGTGGAGTGGTGGGTAGAGTGTCCCTGGAAGACTGGTAAGTGAGTGTGATTGGGGTGAATGATGTGAAATCCACAAATAATCAATAAAAATATTGTGTTGAAAAAAATAGGAAAACACACATACAACACACATGTTATTACACATATATGTAAATGATGTAAGAAAAATGACTAGACAATGTAAAAAAATGCCCAGACAAAACCCATTGAGTTCAATTTGTGCTGGCCATCTAGTGCATACCCAATGAGACTCCATTGGAGAAAACTAATTTTTTTTCTAACAGTTTTGACTGGAGATAGCTTCTCAATAGAGAGGGAGGCTTGTGCCTACTTCCTCTCTCAGCACTGGACTCCATGGCTTATAATTGTGCAGTCCCTGTGCATGTTGCCACAGTCTCTGTGCATTAAGATACATAAGTTCTGTTGTATCAGAAAGATACTCTTCCCTGACTGTCTTCTGTCCCCACAGGGTCTTATAATCTTTCTGCCCGTTATTCAACAAAAATTCCTGAACCCTCAGGGCAGGACTATGATGGAGACATCCCATTTACGATCGACTCTTCCAAGGTGTGTATGTGTGTACCCTTATCTATATACTATCCCTTGTCATGCTTCCCTCCTCCTCCCATTTGATGCCCTCATTCTAGTTGCCAGAACTCATCCATTCATAACTGTCTATTCAATTTCTTCTTCCTAGGGAGACAACTCCTTCCCCCATAGTCCCTCACTCTATACCAAACCTCTGTGGTTATGCATATTGCAGTCTCCTTACAGATTTAACAGCTGGCATCCACATTTAAACAACACATCCCATATTTATTTCTCTGGGTCTGAGTTGCCTTACTCAGGATGACTTTTTCTAGCTTCATTAGTTTATTTGATAATTTTATGAGTTCATTTGTTCAAAAAGAAACTAAGTGGGTAATATTTCACGTGCAAATGTACCAAATTTTTGTTTGGTATAACTTTTAAGTATCTCTGTTACTGAGCAAGTAACTCTGCACCCTTTGGTCATATGCCCAATAGTAATATAGCTGGATCTTGAGGAAGTTCCATTCCCATCTTCTTGAAAAACTGCCACATTGATTTCTGTAATGGCCACAACTGGTAATCACAGCATTTCCATTTTTGTCTCCTCCCTTTAATTGGCTGCTGTTTTTCTAAATCATTTGTTTTGAGTAGAGAATAACTCAGACCTCCTTGGTTTTCTGTACACTATACGCTCAATAATGTGGCTTATGGTTGAAGTAAATTACTCTTCATAATTACTTTACACAGTTTTTCCACTCAAGAACACATTGTATATTTGAAATGTAGAATTTCAAATCCTGTGTGGTATATTAGATCATTGTGTAATAATTAATTAGAAATATTCACATAATTTATATCTTGCTAGTGCCTTAGTATCTGACTTGAATTTAACATTTTTTAATGTCTTTGTAGATTTTATGCATCTTTCTGACTTCTATTTCTATCCTTCCTAGCATGGATGATGTCACTGGCTTTGACACATATCCTTAGCAATAAAAGTTATAATGTAATTTTTTATAAAAATGACTGCATTACTAACCATAGGCCAAGTCATCTGCCAGCAATTTTTTTTACCATATCAACACTGCATGCTAGCATATCAGGCCATAAATATTTTCATCACTTCCCCAAATCAAATAACAAAAATTAATTATACACCCTAAACATAGAAATCAGATGATACAGTATTGAAAATGCTTGGTAGAAAACTTTGGGAAATGTTAATATTTAAGCATATTAATGAAACAGAAAGTAGATTAAATAGCTTGAAATTAAGATCATCTATGCTATCCATAAATACAACAGAAAATAGCATTCCTTTTAAAGGACACACTGATTAGTTTTTCTGTTTGCTTTGGTTTGGTTCATAAAACCCTATGAATTCCTGGATGGATGTTTTTCCCATGTGTATGATCATTCCTGAAAAAGCTTACAGATGATGCAGATGTGGCTTTTCTTCCATAGAGACTATGAGGCTACAGCAATTAAACACACTTCTCAGCTCCATCTTTATTACTGCAATTTGGCATTGCTTTTTAATTTGCCAAATTGAAAAAAAAAACATAAGGCAAAAATTATGAGTCATTTCTCCCATTAGTGTACTGATTACACAGATTCAGCGTGAACAAGACAGATGCTAATTTGTGCATAAAGCGTATTCCCTTTGACAGGAAAATAGTTGAAAAAAAGCCAACAAGGGTGCTCTGGGAAACCATCTTTGGATTTACATGGAAAGTTTCCAGTGGAAGACATGAGTTCTTTCTTTGTACATTAACAAGAATTCCTACAAATTGAAGGCCAGTGAGACACCCAAACACCTCTCATGGGGCCAGGTGGTGTACTGACCGAGAATTTTTCCCCAGTAGCAAATCCAAGCAGACCCAGCATGGCAGGAATGAGGGAGAAAGATAAGCTTGCAAAGTACAGTCCTGATTTTCTGTCACTGATATTACAATAACCCCCACTGTGACCTTCAGTAATTATGCTGCTCTCTTTCTAGTTCTCATTTCTAATTCAAGACATTTGGGCTACATGATGGTTTGCATGCTTTTTCAGCTATAACATTTGATATATGGATTGTATTTACAAACCCATGTAGAATAAGTTTGTAATCTAAGCATCTATAAATGGACATAAATTTTGAGTCAAATAACCTTCATGACAGGTAGATTTTTCCCCAATCCCATTATAGGATAGAAAGATTGCTATTGAAAGTAGCTCATTTCCCGATAACCTTCTAAGTACTAAGGACCATAAATCCAGGACCCAGTCAGTGTTGTAAGGATGCTGTCTGCCAAGAGTAATGGCGAATCTGGGCTTTCAAAAAGTGTCAGACCAAAAGTTAAAGGTGGAAGATAGGATCTTTCTCCTGTTTAACCTGTAATAGAATCATAATACTTAGGGAAAAAGCTGCTTATGTTATCTGCATGTAGCTTGTGCTTTGTTGATTTAATGCAGAAGCCCATGCTTCAGAACTGTGCTCAAAATTTTATATGATATTCAATATTTTATAATATAAAAGACTTTGTGTTAGATGACTCTGTGTTGGAGTATATTGTGTGAAGGCTTGGCTCTGTCTTTCCTCACCCCCCTAAGGCATTCTCTGACTGAACTGCCTATATCCAGGAAGGAAAGGGAAGGGGAGACTTCCTGGCTGAGGGGAGGTCTCAGAGAGAAGAATTTGAGGTGAGAAGATTTGCCAGCATGACATGGGGGAAGTTGGACATACAGGGGGTGCAGATAAGGAGTCATGTGATAAGACTTGGATTAGGATAGACAGGTTAGTTAAGACAGTAAAGCTAGTTGGGAGGTAGCCTTGCTATAATGCTTAGGCCTTTATAAATAATAATACTCTTTGTCATTTTTTGGAGGCTGGTAGGTTTGAGAAAAATCCAGTTATAGCTTTTCCACCTCTAAGCTGTAAGTTCTGGGCAGGTTTTTAGGTAGGCTCAACTCAGCTCTGGTGTTTTCTAGGTTGGGTATGTTAAACACTCACAAAGGGGTTAGCAGGATATAGCCCCATTGTGAATTGAAGGCAATCTGTAGTCTTCATTCCTTCACAATAGCACCATGTTCTTAGTTCCTTTTATTTGATCATCTATTACAATAAGCTGCTAACATGGTATTTCCTTTCAGTGTTTTTTAAGGTTTCTTAGTTACTAGATGCTACTCCTTAAGTTTTACATTTATTCTATGTTCATTGTCTCTCACTGTCTCCTATCCCATAATCCAGGACACATAGTCTAAAAGTAGTCTACATCCAATATCTGTTTACCAAATTTAATGTCATTTCAATGGATAATAATGAATACACATTTTGCTGGTTCTGTTGGAGTTCCAATCAATAAATTCTCAGGCTATTATTTTATTTATTCAAGCTAAAAAAAACCATTAGATAATTAAGGAGACCTGTCTTGAGGCTGGGGAAATTTCTCAGAGATTAAAAGCTCTTCATTTTCTTGTAGAGGACTTGGGTTTGATTCCCAGAATCCATACGGAGGCTTACAACTGTTCACAACTTCAGTTCTAGAGGATTCACTGCCTTCTTTTGACTTTCATGGGCATGTTCATGTGGATGTTACTTGTGGATACAAAAATATGTAAAGTAATAAAAAAGAAAGCACAAAAGTTGTTTTTGCTGTAATTTTATTGAATACTAATTAATGACATGATTTTTCCATTTTCTGTACTCATAATCACAAAAGTTTAAGCACCTGTTCACCTCGGGCACAGATAGGTTAGAGATTCCACCGACTGAGATTCTTGAGTCAAAGACCAGTGTTTACTCTTTCAACCTTTGGCATGACACCGGTACTTAGTGTACCCTTTATTGATTCTTATGCCTAGAACAATCCTACTCTCAGAACAGGGTTACTATTCACAGAGAAACTGCAAAGAAATGAAGAGATTAATGTTTTCTTAGATGAATTCAAAAGAGAAGAAACTTCCAGAAAAGTTACATAAGGATTAAAGATTTTAGGGAAAGATACTATTTATAAAAGATTCAAACTTTTTAGTCAGATTCAATTTAATCTTAATCAGATTATATTAGACACATGTGGGGCTCATGAGAATACAAATACTTATTCTTACATTCTATGATGTACCTGCTTATCTATTTACTACCTTTACTCTTTATTACAATTGTCTGGATTGTTGAAACCTAAGTTCATTTTGCCCTCCTCTATGGCACGTCACAGAGATTTTCCACATGTAATGAATGACTTGATAACAGCTTGTAAAGAAGATTCCTTGGCATCGTTTTTCTAGTGTAGAAGAGCAATGTTAAGAGTTCCCACCAGAATCTAAAGTGAAAGAAGAAGCCTGCTAGGCTCCTCACTGTAGGAAGAGCATTAACATTCCTCATGCTACCATGACCAAATCAGAGCAAACATTTACTGCTGGGGTTATGGCTTTGAGTCCAGCAGTGACGATAAACATTCCCAGCCTTCTAGGGTCCTGTGTGTGTGTGTGTGTGTGTGTGTGTGTGTGTGTGAATGGTGTGATCATGTAAGGCAGTATTTCTACAGGTTCCTGCCTTTCTACCACATAGCATTCTCTATGGGAATAAAATTACTGGCAGCATCTAGGAAAGGATATTGCTGACTGTATATCTGCTAAAGCATGGTGAAAAACACTAATACTGCGGCAAGTTTAGAAATACTCATTGTCTTAATCAGTCTAAGTTTTTGTCATTGTGAGCTTTGTAGAGAAGAATATGTATGGTATCCTGCAACTTAGGTTTCATATAATAAGAATGTAAATGTTTTTCTATAACTGCCAGTATAAACGTCTGTAAATCATTCAAGTGTTGAAAATTCTGTGCTATCTACTTTTTTTTTAAATCTCTATAATGCATCAGCATATCAAAAAGCCTTGAGAAGTTAGTTATTTGACATGTCCACCTCGACATTTCCTAATCTTGAATTCTCTTTCCCTACATATCTTCTTTTTACTTGCTTGCCAGATTATCCATCATTATCAAAGTATTTTAACCTTTGGCATATCTTCTGAGGAAACTCCTCCAAATTGGTTAGAATTTGTGGAAATAAAGTTAGGCTAGCAGGAAACTGTAGATTTTGGCTTAGATAGCACAGCATTGGTGGTGTGAGCTCATCGAGTTACCTTGCTGCCATATCTCATACAATTATGGTAAAATATATATTTACACAAAAATGCTGTTTGAGAATATTGTCTGTCTCAATATTCACTACTTTTACTTTGCATATCCATCTGAAATATTTTTTCAAGAAATTTTGTTATTAATTATTAGAGAAATTTTGTTTTTCTTAATAATAGACACCTCTCTCTTGATTGTTACACCATTTCCAGTCAACTCAGTTGACACAATCTTAGGAGAGCCTTTGGGTTAGAGAATAATGAATTATGTAGATTCTTAGCATAGGTATTCAAGTAATTAAGATCTGAAATTCTAGCATCAAACTCATTCTCAGGCTACCTTCAATCACAGTTGTGTTTTAGTCACATATTAAGTTCTCTTTTGCACCATCATAAAGTCCAGAAAGTGCACATCATGGGCCATATATATAAGGTTAGATGCACAGTAAATCCTCTCCTGGTGGCATAAAAAAAAAAACAAAGAAAATGTAGCAATTTCTGTTAGCACATTTTTTGTTAATTTTAAGGAAACTATGTTCACAAAGGCCAGAAACTACTTGCTATATCTTAGCATCCAGTGACCATCTAGAATAATTTTTACAATAGTAACTGTCAAGATTTCATCCAATGCCCATCTAGAGCAATGTTTATTATGGGAGGCCAACCAGTGATCATCTAGAGAAAATTCTAGACTGTAGCTTTTATGTAGGGCTTGAAGTTTCTGTGTTGCTCATACATTTCAGGATGCTGCAACCAATACCACAGGCTGAGAGCCTCACAAATCCAAAGTCAAGGCACAGACAGAGGCTTGTTTCTGGTGAGGGAATGTGATTTGGCTTAGAGATACCCATCTTCTTCTTAAATTCTTTCCTAACATAGTACAGACACACAGAGAGACTATTCTTGTATCTTTTTTGTTTTTTTTTGAAAAGGTCTTTATTTTTATCTGTGAGGCAGAAAGATGTCTTTATAGTTAATGTGATGATATAACACTTCCAAGGCCTCATTCTCAAATACCAATACATTTAGAATTAAACTTCAGTATACAAATTTTTAAATGTTCACATTCCAAACTATGACTAGAATTTATTCTTGATTTATAACATTATATAATGTAAGATGGCTCTTAGAAAGGAAACAAAGGTGTCTTTAAAATGGTGGAAGTTACATAATCATCCTATGTAGAAACCACAGTACTATGGATTACATAGGAAAAGTTCCCATTGGTTCATAAATGAAGCACCTTAGTTGGTGGTATTCCCTAGGGAGCTTCTGGAAATGTTAGGGGTGGAGGCCTAGCTTGAGGATGTTGCCCACTCAAGACACAGCTTTGAAGACTAAAAATGGTTTTCAGTTCCTTCCCTTTGCCAGGAGGAGAGCAATTACTGCTACATGCCTCTACTACAATGGTATCTGACTCAAAGTGGGTCTAGAATGGATGGTGCCAAGGACCAGGACCAGAGACATTAAATCCATGAGCCAAGACATCCCTCATGCCTAAGTTATTTATGCCATGTACTTTGTCATTCTAACTAAAACACTTAGAATTAAATACATATTTCATGCATGTGTCTGGTTATGTTTTTATTCCTCTTAGTGCTATTATCAGCTCAACTTTATTTGTTCCTATTTGTAAATCTTTTACACAACATTGGCATGTATTCTCATGCTCTTATAGCTTACATGATTGCATGATGATGCATGGCATGAAACTTACAGTTTATATAACAGATACTCAGCTAGGGATTGAAAAAAAGCTAGGCAAATACCCTGGGTTTAGAGAGTCATTCATTGGAATTCTGGCAGAATGATTATAACTTTTCAGTTCAAAGTGACTTTGGCCTAAGCCTTCAAAAACACAGCTATAGCAATCGACTTCCCATGCATGGTAACACTGAATATTCTCTTATAATTAACATTTCTAATTTAGCGACAAGCAGTGATGACACTTGCTGTTGCAGGTAGAATTTAATTAGCCAAGACAAATAAATTAGGTTTCACACTTTGATCAGGATAGTGGAATTGCAAGAGTTGCTGTGGAAAATTTAAATCATTAAAGATATTTGATTTCAGAGCAATTAACTTTTTCATCTATCATTTTGAAAATGTGTAGATTAAGCCATGTCTATACTGCTGATGTTGATATACTTTTTAAGTGTTGGGTTGACCAGATGGCTCATCTAGTAAAGCACTATACTACCAAACTTAACAATATAAAGGCAATTCCCAGAACCTACGCTTGAGAAGAAAAGAACTGCCAAATGAACATTACTGTTGAGCATTCACAGGTATGCCATGGCATGTGCTTGTCCACATTCACACTTATATATAAATAAGTAAACAAACAAACAAACAAACAGATTTTAGGCAAGTATTTAGAGTGAGTCCTTATAGTTTATTTTTTTTTCCTTATGATTCTGCAAAATCTTTCAAATGCCTGTTTTTCCATTAAGGTACATGTTTAGTGAAATGGAATGCATCCTAAGACCTGGTGCACAATGAGCCATAAAGAGATTTATAGCACTAATCTTACAGTCTCCACAGACTTTCATTGTTCTGATAGTATGGAAAACCAACAGTTTCATTTTTTAATAATACTTAAGGGAAAAGGAACTTATGGTTAAAAATATCTTCAAAAATTTAGCCAGCATGGTAAAGGAAATACCAAAGTGTAGAAATCATTACTGAGATGGTAAATGTGAATCTATTTTATATGAATACAAGTAAACAAGAATTATAGTTGTAGAGGAAGTATAAAAGGAAATATTACAAAAATAGCATAGACTGACAGCAATGACCTAGGATAACTGTTTAAATTCAATAAACCTAAGAGAATATATTGTAAAAAGAATTATAGGTAGAGAGATTATAATTAAATGTAGGGTTGTACAAACTCAGGAACACTTTGTGTATGTTATAGCTCGAATGGGCTCAATTACCTAAACAGAAAGAGAGGAAAATATGTTAAAATTGACAGAATATGAGCTGCATAGACATCACAGCATGAAGACAATTACACCACATCTCCACAGCTAGAAATGGAGGGGAACTTTGGGTAGAATGCATGTTTTCTTTTCTCTTGTTTTGTTTTGTTTGACTTGGCATTTCTGCAATTTTATGTTCACTTACCTTGAAAATTTGTCTTTGAAAAGTTTCTGTCCTTCGATGAACTTGAAATTGAGGAGGAACAACAATATGAACTAACCAGCACCCCCCAGAGCTGTGTCTCTAGTTGTATATGTAGAAGAGGATGGCTTAGGCGGCCAACTATAAGAGGAAAGACCCTTGGTCTTTTGAAGATCATATGCCCCAGTACAGGGGAATGCCAGGGCCAGGAAGTGGGAATGGGTGGGTTGGGGAGCATGGCAGGGGAAGGGTATAGGGGGCTTTGGGGATAGCATTTGAAATGTAAATGAAGAAAATATCTAATAAAAAAGAAATTGATGGCTACTATCTCTGCAATAATACCCTCTGCCTGATGTGGTTTCTGTCTCTCAGCTGCTACTAATTCCGCTCAATCTCTCTCTCTCTCTCTCTCTCTCTCTTCCTGTGTGTTCATACATGTATGTTTATGTGTACAAATGAATAGATTTAAACACCAACTTCTCAATTTCTCCAATTTCTCTGTTTTCCTAATTACTTACAGGGTTTTTTTTTTGCCTATAGGTATACTCTTGTTTTTTTTTTTTTTTTTGACATGCATCTCTCTCTCTCTCTCTCTCTCTCTCTCTCTTAATTCACTTGCTTATTTATATTTCAACTTGATTTCTTGACAGAGAAGGGAATCATACAGTTAGTCAAATCTGTATGCATAATTAAGGTGAGTATCTTTTACACTACAATGGTCTGTGTAGACTCATGGAACCTGTAGGTGGACTAGTGTCTGATTTTTTTCCAGTGTTTAATCATACAACAGTGGACTTGGTGTTTATACTTTAAGGTTTCATGCTAAAAGAAAATATCTATTTGGCTCAGGAAAGCTTCAGAAAGGATCTGAACTGGACTGTTTTACAGATAATCCCACTTATATAATTTCTTGGCTGAAAATATGTCTAAAAAGATTTGGTGGTTTAAGGAAAACAATTATTCAACTTCTCATTGTTATTGACTTGTGGTACCAGAGATGAAGGGAAGATTGATGAAGTCTGAACATGCTCAGACCTGAACATGTTGCTGCCTCCTACATCCTTCTGGGCTGTAAAGATGAAGTTTGAGTCATTAGTGAGCACCTTAAGTGCATATTCCAGCTAATCAGAAATTCTCTGATAGGTTTTCTGAGTAGTCAGTTTTCAAGGAGTTGGAGTTAAAAACATGCCAAGTGCTGTGTATCAAGTTTTGAACTTAGAGTAAAGAGAGCTATGTATAATCCAGACACTGTCTTTCCCTGACAGCTATCTGTACTTTTTGCCTTCCTTCACTATAGACTAGGAATAAGTAATGGCACACTTTTAGGATTGCTTAGACTAAACAATTGCATCCCCAAATCTTACCAAGAGCTTAGTGAGTTTAATTTAGCACTCCAATTGTTCTATCAAACCACTCTGCTTGGATGCCATTGCAGCTTCATCCTTTCTTTATCCTACCACCTTGTTACCTAGATGTGCTGGCATCACCACTAACTCTCTATATGGCTAAGCTTATTTTCCGCCTGTCCTGGAAGCCAGATGGATACCTTTCTTTGGCTGCCCAGAAGATCAGTATGATACAGTATGGATCAGAGCCTTTGTCAAAGGCTGAAGCAGACATGTCTATCAGGCAGAAACTATTAAGGGCATAGAGACCACTTCCCAGAGCCGAAGAATAATAAATATGGTTCTTACTGGGAAAGGTTGACTCTTCACAACACAGTCAAAATTATTATTTATTTTAGGCTATGGTAAACATTTCTGAGCTGATTCTAAACTCCCCTGGAATCAGAAGACACCCATTCTCATGGAAGGCCACTTTTATTCCACCAATGAAGATTATTTTTCCCTTAAGTTTTCAACTGGCAAGAGTTCTGTGAAATACTGATTATGGGCCTTTTATTTTTGGAACACCATGTATTTAGGCCAGATCTGACATTGGTCACATTACTATTGGGAAGAGAACCTGGTATTCCATAGATAAAATATTCCTGGTGGGTAACCATTCTTGTATAGTATGGGTTATAACACCCATCTTGTATTAACATGCTTTTAATGTGAGAAACAGCATGCTTCCATTTAGCTTCAAAAACTATTTGTTTAATTCTTTATAAATACACCAAATAGTTGCTCTTTGGACATAAAACCACTATTATGCTTTGAGGCAATTCTGTGGCATTTGAGGATGGTTAGCTTTTAATTTTCTTAGAGATTTGTTTCTAAAAGCCAGGACAGTAGCAATTATCATGCGCAACAAACAGAGAAAATGGTTTCTTGTAGACTGGAAGCAACACCTTAGCACAAGGCTAATAAGTCCTATCAGTAGACAGTGTGAAGGCTCAGGGCATTACATTTTTAGAAACATAGCCTTCAAAGACAGAAGTAAAGTGGGCAAACTCTTACTAAGGTGAGTTTTGGCTTTGTGTTCAGGCCTTGTGCTTAGTTCCTGGCCTCTTTAGGAACCAATTCACTAATTCATAGACTTGCTTTCATTGAAAGAATATATTCCTAAGAGTCAATGTGGAGGCCTTAAGGAAGTTATATTATTTTGCTTTTCACTTGCTTCATTCTTATCTTTAATCACTACTGATCTGACTTGATTTGAGACAGTTTCATTATGTGTTACATAGCTCAGGCTGGCCTGAATCTGGCTTTGTAGCATAAGCTCTTGTCTTCCTGGCTCTCTTCTGCCTCTGCTTCTCAGCTCTTGTGATTATAGTTGTGTATCGCTATCCTTAGCTGATCCCAGTGTTGAATAGGAACTTCATGACCAGACAGAAACACTGTCCTGAGCCTCTATCACCAAACATACTATATGCAGGAGAAAGAACTGAGCGTGTTAAGAAGAATGAATTCCATGAGGAACAATGTGTTTTATTCATGATCTAAAACCCATAGAATTATAAATGGAGTCAACTTTCTGAGAATATCTACATTAAGAAAAGCCCCAATTATGTAATATGCACTATCATATGAAAATATTAAGTGATAAGATCAGCTATGGGTCTTGTAGCTCTCTTGGTCTCTAAGGAGCAATGATCGTTGAAAGATAGTTAAAGAGCCATAAGGTGACAAAGGCCCAAGTGCCATTTCCCTCATGAAAATTAAGCCACTATTAAGTTCAAGAAAGATTAGTTTAAAAAGTACATATCACAAAATGGATTTTGAGGGCCTTACAATATGAGATTCTTTCACTTTATCTTGGTTTTTTTCCCCCTCTCATGCCATTTCTTCTTTATGGTTAAGCAGGAAAAGACAAACAAAGCTAGAGACCTCCTCACATACTTACATCCCTAGTGGTAGCAGTGGGATTGTAGTGGGGAAAGTGCTAAGTCAGCACAGGAGGATGGTGAAGAGAGTCTAAGGAGCAGAGGACAGTGTGCTGCTGCACATTCAAAGAGGAGAACCATTTATGAAAGGACAAGAAAGCTCCATAAGTGTCTAGGATCAGTGATAGGAAAAGATACATGGGGACATTGATCCTGAAAGGTGAATAGAGGAAAGATTTGAGAGAGCTGACATAACAACAGTTTAGCATGAATTCACTGATTCTAGAGTGCCAGAAATAATCAATCATGAAGTTTATTGTCCACTATGTTTTTGAAGGTGTTATGTCCATTTATTTGTCTGTACACCACTATTTGAGTTCATAGAAACTTGCATTGTTGCGTTGTACATGTTGTTACTTCCATTTTAGGGGCAAGAAAATTGAGGGACACAGAGACATCAAATACTGACTTAAGGTTGCCTATTTAGCAAACAGTGTGCTAGGTTTAGAATATAAAACTTCTTTCTCAACACATTTTCCTTTAGCCAGGTAAGGGGTCTAGAGAGATGATCAAGCTTGTTGTGTGCCAACATTCTTACACATGTCTTCTGAACTGTCCTACAGAATTCATTGTTCAGTCTCTTTTCACTGGCATATCTGCATCTTATTTTGCACTGCAGTTTCTCCCTCTACTAATGTTATACCTACTTTTGAATTCTGAGGGTTTCCAAAGCAAACTGAGAAGACTAGCTATCTATGTACTTCTCCAAATTATCTGGCTAGCCTGAGAGCCTGAGCTATTAGTGCATGGAGTTCATTAGAGGGAGAAATTGGATTTGATTATTTCGTCTCTAAACAGTGACTGACTTGGTCCACATTGCTAACACTTCTGCAGCAGTAAAGTTTAATTATGCATTATTTTGCCACAAGGCAAAACTAGATTGACAGAAAACAGTGTGGAAATTTACAATGAGGTATAAATGTCTATTTCTAATTTTCTGCTAATTGCTTTGCTATTTTATTTATGACTTTGAGACATGAGTGTACAAATACATAGAACTGCATTCTTTGCATAAAATAATTATGAAAAATTAATGAAGACATAAAACCATAACATGGAAACAATATTCTGTATGGATTCTATACAAATGTTAATTTTATGCTGTTGATTTGACTTCAGTGGCCATATCAGTCATAGGTAAACACATGTTTCTTCTGATGGCTTACTTTGGAATTGATTTTGTTTTTGTATGTTTTTGAGAGTAGATCACAGACCTTCTCCATAAAGCTAAGAATATCTTGTCTGAGTGTTATATTTTTTTTCTCTCTCTCTCTTTTATGCAAATGCCTGTGTTGGTTTGTTTCTTAAAATGATTACACAACCATAAATTAGTCATACTAATCCAAGATAATTCATAAAAGGTTAAATTTCTACCTAAAGAAGTATTCTCTATAGAAATGAAAGTGACTTATTGCATGGGAAAATGAACTCCCTGGGGAGGGAATATTTATATTTGGGGATAAAAGTCCAAATGCTTCTGTCTTGTCTACCACCTATTGTGTCCATAATTGGTAATTGTTAGTTAGGTAAATTCTGACATATTCTCTTATGGGTAGAGAGGCCAGTGATAAAGGAAATCTATTATATTGATTTTAGTACTTGCTCACAAAATAATCCTTGATGTAAGTTAAATAAAAATACTAAATTCTGAATCTGAAGGCAGAAAATTTAACTCAAAGTTGAGCCATGTCTGATTGCTATGATTCCAAATAAAATTATTTCCTGCCTTCAATCACAGCAATAAAGCCTTTTATCATGGTCAGCTACCAAAGGAACTTTTATTCTTCTGTCGGAATTTATCTCCCAGGCTTACTGCATCCGTCTGCTAACCTATGCTTAGTCTTGGAAGGTTCTAGCCCCTGTTCAATCGTGCCTGGGCCTAGAATGTTTTCAGTCTCTGAGATTTAACGCTGGATAAGCGCATCCTTTCTAGTCCTTTGTGAGCCCTGGCTGGCTGGTTAAACTCAACTCTTCTGACTAAAACCTCCTCTCCAACCTGAATGACTGAAACTGGTTTCTTTCTGCTTCTCACTGAATTGCCCTGCTTGGCCTCAAACTAACTCTAGCATTATGTTCTAATCTTCTGGCTCCTTCTCATTCCCTAGTTCATTTTGTCTTTACTCGTGTCTAGCTTCTTCTCTCTTCACCTTGAGTCTGTAAAGCTCTCCTGCTAAAACTGCTTCTGAATTCCATGAACTGACTGAAAAAGCTGACTTGAACTCAAAGATATGCATGCCTCTCTTTCCTCAGTACTGAGATTAAAGATGTATACCAACACCTAGACCTAAGTTTTTCTTTATTTGAAACTTGCTCTATCCTAGACTGGCCTTGAACTCAGAGATCTGAACTCTTTCTCCTGGGATTAAAGGTATGTCTGTATTCCAGCTCGGTCACACAGTCCTAGAAGTTCTTTGTGATCTCTTTATAGAGCAACCATGTTCTGAATTTCAATTCTTCTACAGTCAGAAGGCTTAGGCATAATTTTAATAAGCAGCTAGGTTTATGGACCCAACAATAAAAGCCATAGGCTGCATATGAGGTAAAGCACTAACCAGTCTTGATGAGTTAGTGTGTGTGTATGTGTGTGTCTATATCAGACAACCATTTAGTAAATATTACATTGAAGCTTAAGTTCATAAAATCCATGTTTGTGTATTACCATATAAAATATTTTTACAAGATAATAAAAGGAAGAATGGAAAGTAACTAAGTCTACACATTGGATTAGCATTATAAAAATATTCATGAGTAAGTACAGGTAATAAGTAGCACCCTAGAACATACACATGGGGTACAATTTCTAGTTTCTTATCTATTTCTTTAGGGGTGGGCTAGAAAGAAAACAAAATTCAAGAGTTCACTTCCTTACTTCCATGCTAATCCTTTTACTTTGTTTCCAGGAGGTCCCCATGCTATATCTTCATTAGAATAATGTCTTGCATGCCCTCGAGTTCACATAAATTGAGACAATTTTACAGATTCTCAATCTTTCTGTATGCAATTACTCTAAGATCAAACAATGTAGAATTTGTACAAAATGTACCATAGTGTTATCTATTTTTGTTCTTTTCTGTTCAGAACTTAAAAGAATCGGTTTCTCTTTCAATATTATATATATCAATGTATATCTGCAGCCAGGAATCGTTTATTTCCTGGAATTGGTGATCTCTAGAGTGTACACAAGCTCAGCATTCATATGACTAGACCTTCATGACAAGAGGGGGCATGAGTTTTCTCTTACCACTGACCAGATACCTGAAGGAAGCCTACAAGATGAAGAACAGCTCACACAAAGAAAGCTTTGGATTTTTGTGGGAATACTCATTCATGTAGAACATGTTAATCAGTGGGATACTATAGGAGGAACAACAGAGTGTCCTCCTCTGTATAAGTGTCGGGGTTGGGTGGGGGAAGCAAGGAGACACAAAGGCATCTCCTGCAGGAGGACCTAATTGAAGACTGCCTGAGAGACTAAGGATTGCTGATGCAGACAATGCCAGCCAAGGCAACTGCATTGTTGGTCATGGCGTAGAGTAATTCCTGCTAATATCTGTATATGTGTGTGTGCGTGTGTGTATGTATAGCTTTTATAGAAGTAAGTTTACATATGTATACATGTTTTTTTAAAGGCATTTAATGTTATTTGTTCATCCCTGTACTTCTCCTTTACTCTACTTTTGGTCCAATTTTAACCCTTTCTGTTCCATAAATTCCTTAAAATCCTTCATACCAGTGTATTTTATTTTTTTTTCTCATGAATGCTCCTCCCCAATGCCCCTTAGTAAGCCTAAGAGGCTTCTATAAATATTTCAAATGCAACACATATATTTCTGGGTCTGGTGATCTCAGAATGACTGTTTCCAACTCAATCAATTCACCTGTGAATTTCATCATTTCATTTTTCTTATTAGCTGAATAATATCCCACTGTGTAAATATAATATATTTTAATGTATATACATGAGTTAATGGCTATTTAGGCTATTTTCATTTCTTGGCTACTGTAATCAGAGCAACGATGAACATGGATGAGCATGTATCTCTCAGATATGAAGTAATTTGGGATATACATTACAAAAGTGGTATAGCTGGATCAGAAGGAAAATATACTTTTAGGTTTCTGATGAATATACACTCTGATTTCCATAGAGGCTTTACCCACTTCCACTTCCATAAGCAATGAATAAGTGTCTCTTTCCCTCTACATCAACACTGGCATTTGTGGTAATTTGAAGTTTTGACATAAGCAATTATTACTATGTGAGATACAATCTCATAGTAGTTTAATTTACATTTCTCCAATTGATGTGTTGAACATATTTTTAAATGTTTCTCAGCTATGTGTCTCATCCTTTTGAGAACTCCCTGTTTTGAGAACTCTAAGGCTCATTTAGAAAACAAAAAGAACTCCAAAAATTAAGCAATGAGAAAGACAACAAGCCAAGCAATTATGTTTCTAACAAAGTTTGAAACAAGCTAGGTGAGCAAGAACACTATGGAGGTAAATTAATTTGGCTTTTATTCTAAGGTAGAGTGGCCACTGTGTCTTATACCAGTGGTGGGAGCACCATCTTTAAATATTATTCACTGGCCAATTTACAACTAAAGGGGAAAGTGGGATAGAGTCAGCTTTCAGGAATGTCTGGCATCTGGAGGTTAGACAAATAGGCACTTATATACAAGTGTCAGAAGACTGAAGGTCTATAGGATATTGGCCTCCTGACAACCAGACTAGTCATGGAAAAGACTTTTTCTTGAATTAAGCATTTACAGCTTATTATTGTCTACTGACAGTAATGTATGCCCTCATTTTGAAGTTAAGAATGAATAGCACTGGATTTCCAGCATTCTTTACTTTTGTTTTTGTTTGTGTTTATTTTACTCTCACATATGAACTTTATAATATTTCATTAAATTTTATGGTTCAAAAAGATAAATACCTTTACATAAAAATGTAAACGTCTTAAAATTTTATTTAAATTACATCATTTTCCCCCTTTTCCAACACTTCTAACCCTCTCCCCTTCCTCCTACTAAAATATATGATTTCTTCTTTAATTACTCCTCTCTCTCTCTCTCTCTCTCTCTCTCTCTCTCTCTCTCTCTCTCACACACACACACACACACACACACACACACACACACACACACACACAAAGCCTATACTATTTGGGGAGTCCTTATTCTCTTCTAACCAACACTGTAAATGCAATAGGAGGCTTCTAATGCTTAGTAGCTACTAGGATCTTGATTAAATAGTCTATAGCTTTTGAGGGAGAGTATTGTTAGCCCAAGTGACATAACTTCATTTAAGCTATATATGTGTATGTATATGTAACCTTAAGTCAATATAAAATAATATGATTCATTATGTTCTTTCTAAACATCCTTAAAGTGATTTGTCCCTCTTTATTTTCTTTCCTTCTGTATTGACTCCCCAAATCACTTTATCCTTCACGTCACTTGGTTCTTGCTATTCCTATCTGTAGAGGTGCTTCACCCCTGTCTACATTCCCCTTTAACCTCCCCCTATCTTGGTTTATTTCAAGTTATGAACTCACATCTGCAGATTTGAAATTAGGAACCATGAAAGAGAAATAACATAGGACATTTGCCTTTCGGGTCTGGGTCCTCACTCAGTACAGTATGTTACTACCAAATTTCATCTAGTTACTACCAAATTTCATGATTTCATTTTTTTCATAGCTGAATAGTATTCACAAGTGTATATATATTCAATTCTTATCAGCCATTCATTAGTTGAAGATTTGGATTGCTTCCATTTCTTAGATATTTTGATTAGAACAGCAATGAGAATGTCTGTGGAAAAGGATGTTGAGTCTTTTGAGTATACGCCAAGGTAAGGTACAACTACATCATATGGTACATTTACTTTTAGCTAGAGAACCTAATTATATTTTTAAAGAACTTTGAAAATGAGGAAAATAAATTATACTTGCTCATATGTTTACTGTTTTGATACTTATCTTTGTGTGAGAAATTACGTTCTAGATTTTGCTCCACTCTCTGAAGAACATATTTTGATATTGCTCCTAGTGCTATCTTACTCACCTTCTGATTTAGAATAGGGGTATCTACTCTAAGCACGTTGGGATATCATTTTCTTCTGTTTTTCTAACTTTGTTTCTGCTGCCAAGTCAAAGATCATTTTGACATTTTCCTCTGGTATGTGTTATCCTTTTCTTCTTGGCTATTTTACTAAGAATTGTTTCTTTATTTTTCATTGCCAGCAACTTGATTTATTATGTGCTTAAGCTGTGATTTCGGTTGTTCTGTTTTTGATGTGTGACTATCTTAGACTTGTGTTTACATGTAGGTTAAAGCTTTGATTATCTGAGTACTTGGTACTTCAAATATTTCTGTGTGTATTCTGCCCTGTGTTTCTGTTGTTGTTTTCTTCTTCTTCTTCTTCTTCTTCTTCTTCTTCTTCTTCTTCTTCTTCTTCTTCTTCTTCTTCTTCTTCTTCTTCTTCTTCTTCTTCTTCTTCTTCTTCTTCTTCTTCTTCTTCTTCTTCTTCTCCTCCTCCTCCTCCTCCTCCTCCTCCTCCTCCTCCTCCTCCTCCTCCTCCTCCTCCGTCTCTCTCCGTCTCCGTCTCCGTCTCCGTCTCCGTCTCCGTCTCCGTCTCCGTCTCCGTCTCCGTCTCCGTCTCCTCCTCCTCCTCCTCCTCCTCCTCCTCCTCCTCCTCCTCCTCCTCCTCCTCCTCCTCCGTCTCTCTCCGTCTCTCTCCGTCTCCGTCTCCGTCTCCGTCTCCGTCTCCGTCTCCGTCTCCGTCTCCGTCTCCGTCTCCGTCTCCGTCTCCGTCTCCTCCTCCTCCTCCTCCTCCTCCTCCTCCTCCTCCTCCTCCTCCTCCTCCTCCTCCTTCTTCTTCTTCTTCTTCTTCTTCTTCTTCTTCTTCTTTCTTCCTCTTATTCCTTTTTCTAGTTTTAAAATCTGAATATGATTTTGTTGAATTTATAATCATTGCTCAAATTGTAAGGCTCAGTTAATTTTTTTAAACCTTTTTTTCTTTGCTCTGTATCAGTTGCTCAATCAAAGAAGTCACTATTCTCTTCCTCTGTAGAACCTAATCATCATTAAATTCCTATAATGCATTTTTCTTTAGTTATGCTTAATTTGCAGAATCTACATGTGGTTCTTTTGTTTTGTTCATATTTTCTTATTGAAATTCATTCTTTGCTCATTCTGTTAGTGTTTTGCTTAAAAACTCTATCAACATTCTCATAGTACTGTTTTTCAGGGTCTTGGCTAATGGAATTACTTTTGTAAATTTTAGTTCTATTATTAATAGTATAATATAATTAATAGTATAATATAATTAAATAAATTCCCCCTTCTTTTTCCTCCTTACTAGGTGACCTTTTTCAAATGTATAGTTTCTTTTTTCATTTTTCATGTGTTTATGCATATATATGTGTATAGATATATACACATATATGTGTGTGTATATATATACATATATATATATGTGTGTGTGTGTGTGCATGTGTGTGTGTGTGTGTCTCAAACACACATATACATTCCTAAATGTAACTTAACCAGTCTGCACATTACTTGTATGTATTTCTGATTTTAATCACTTGAGAATTATTCTCTTGTTTCTTTTCTTCTCTAAGAGGACCTGACAGGGTTCTGGATTTAGAGAAGTTTGTTCTGTGAATATCTGGATTTTCTTTTTCTGCTTGACATTCTTTTACCTTGTTGGGTGATTTTCTGTGTTCCAAGTTTTTCTCTAAGAAGTTTCAAGAAAAATCTGCTGAACTGGAGTGCTTCTCTGCATTTGTCTTTCTGTGGTGTCTCTTGTATGCCCTGGGGATTGAAGGAACTCCTTTTATCTGATCATAATTTCTTGTCAATCATTTGAACACCAATTTAAGGCATGGCACCAGATAGCCATTCTTTCCTCTGGTCAAAATGCACTGGGCCCATTTTGGCCTTTCCCCATTAACATTTCTTTCCTGACATATCTTTGAGAATGTCTTGTCACACCTCTTGCACAGCATCTGAAAACATATTTTATATACTTTGTCAGTATTTTCGTAGTAATGGCAGGAAGAATATTCCAGCCTCAGTCTTAACTTCACCATAAAAGAAATTAGTGAACTTATTAAAAATTGAATTTGCCTCCCTGGCAGTGAGCAAAGAGACACCATGTTGGTATTGTTCTTATATCAGTCATATGTAGAATAGATGATAGTCTTTTGTTCATCCTAGCTTGATGCCTGATGTAGTATCCAAAGCTGTCTTATGCCTAGTACTCATAAAAGTCAAAGAAATCAAACCACCTAGGCAGTTCAGTGCAGGAGGAGGTATACATAGACAAGCAGACTGCCATGCTACCCACAGACCTCCCTTCCAATGCATGGCACAGGAAGTCCATAGATTATTGCTTGCCACCAAGCCATGTAGAATGGATGGAAGATATGTGAACATGTGGTAGTTAGATGGGAGAGAAACAAGTGGGAAAGCTTGAGTATTATGAATTAAAATGGAACTGGAATTTCTCCATTCAGAGTGGAGAGTGATCATCCCCACCACTTGGGACCATGGTGAGGTTCCAGCCCTAGTTGTCACTGAGAGCCATGTCTGAGTCCCGAAGTCCATGGCTATGCAGTGGTATGGGACTTTGTTCAATGTCCATGGCTCATATTATCAATAGAGAACGTGAGTATGTCTCTGGTCAGGGCTGCCAGCAGGGACCATGTGAATATTCAGGGACAGTGCATATCTGGCCCTGCCCATCGCTGGATATGGCATTCTAGATAGCTTTTATGGGTGGCAGTATTTGGTGAGCATGCTCTGAGCCTTGCCCAGGCAACAAAGTAGAGCTAGTCCTGGCAGTAGGGTTACAGGTGAGCCATCCCCAAGAGATTGAGTGTAGGAGAGCTGATGCTGCCATTCATCTGCCTTGGGTTAGTGTGGGCACAGAGGTTATGCATTGTATCCCTTGCACTTTATATCACCTGTGGCAGTCAAAGAGCTAACACTGCCCCTCGAAGGGTATAACACTCAAAAGAATGGGCCCTGCATCTCTCCTGGTCAACATAGAAGTGCTGGCCCTGGTTGAGGCAGAGCAGGTAAGCTAGCTCCAAAGAGAAAGCAAGGGGGAACAGGCCTCACCACTCATCTGCCATGAGGTCGTGTGGCTGTAGAGGTGATACCTTCTTCCCCACATTGACCCTCACCATCTGTGGCAATCTGAAGAAATGGTCCTGGGATGCTGAGAGTAGGTGAGCTGCTCCTGCCCCTAGCTGGCTGCGGCACTCTGTACCTCATCTGGGCAGCAGAGCAGAGCCTGCACTAGTAGAGAGGGCAAAGGTGAGCTGGCCCCTACAATGAGATCATGGGGGAGTTGCCTCTTGCATCCCCTACTCATTTTGTGTGAGGTAGTATGAGGGCAAGAATGATTCCCTCCCTCCAAATCCACCATCTGCAGTAGACTGGAGAGATGATCCACATCATGAGAAAAGCACAAATGCCCTGTCCCTCTGACTGGCAATAGAATTCAGGAGAGCAAGCCCTGCAATTCACCGGGGAAATACAGTAGAGATGACCCTGAGGGTAAAGGCATGGATGCTACAACTCTAAAAGACCAAGAGCTAGAGAGCTATGTCACCCCCTCACAGGCTGTTGCACTTGTGAGAGTGGGCCATGAACAAGCTTGACTGGACAACATAGGGGCTGCCTCTGGAGGAATGGATTTGGATGAGCCAACTCCAAGGGCATAGAACAGGAGAGCTGACCCTGCCTCCTGCCTTTGGCAACAATGGGTGGCCTAGCCAGAGCAGTGCTGGAAATATAGACCTGGGATGTTGATAAGGGAGAGCTATAGGGCTCTCATTTGAGTTCCTACCCAGGCCAAGATCCAGGGCTCTGAATTGACAAACCCCAAAATCTATATCATCTGCAAATGGTTGGGGTGAGTGAAAGGGCCAGTCTTGCTGATCTCCATAACACAGGGAGAACAAGAGGATGACTGGAAGGATTTCTGATGAGGATCCAATATTGATGGTGTTACAGAAGCCACAGATCTGGAACCAAAAGAATGACTCATTGCAATGAATATTTGCAAATGAAGATGTGTGGACAGAGGGATATACTGTGAAACACACTGTGACAAACTACAGTCTCTACACTATGTTCTTTATGCTTTGTTATTGTTGTTCTTTTGTTTTTGTGTTTTATTTGGATGGGGTTGTAAGGATGAAAGGCAGATAGATATGAGGGGATGGAGAGATGAGAAGGACTGAGGTACATGATGTGAAGTGTCAAACTCACAAAAAAATCAATAAAAAGTTTATTTTTAAAGTTGAATTATATCATAAATTATAATTGCTAACACTACAGTGGTTAGATGGAAATTAATTTGAGGTAGGTTAGCAAATCCACGTTTTATCTATTAAAGTGTTTTTAACAGTATATTGTTTATGCTTTCTTTCCTGTTAAAGGAAATTTCATAATCATTAGTTGTACTATCATTTCAAACATGTAATCTTTGAACAGTTTGCATAGTATCTTGTCTCCAAGATATCTGTTTCTTTGACAACAAGGCTTTTGTGAAATATAGCTTATTGTTGAGTAGATTACTTTCTGCAGTTGTGTACCTGTGTGTGTGTTTGTGTGAGTGTGTGTGCGCTAAAGAAATTTCATGTTAGTTTTTAAACAGTACTCCATACACTAAAAACAGAGAAGGGGGAGATGAAGTGGGATAGAGATAGTGTGTATGTGTGTGTGTATGTGTGTGTGTATGTGTGTGTGTGTGTGTGAGAGAGAGAGAGAGAGAGAGAGAGAGAGAGAGAAAGAGAGAGAGAGAGACAGAGACAGAGACAAAGAAATATGAGAGGATATTGAAGAACATATGCATCCTGTTAAATTCAGCCAGCCTGCTGATCTGTGATTTGCATCTCCTTACACCTGGATGAATAAGCTCATGGTATATTCCATTAATGAACCAGAAATTTATAAAATTATACAGCCATTGGTCAATGGCTTTGAAAAAAAAGCTTATCTATAAGATTGAGCTTGGATGAACTAAGGAAGGTCTTTTGGGAAAGCTTTTAAAGGTTGATGTTGGAAAAGTGATTTCAGTCAGCAGGCCATGATTAACTCTCCTGCTTAAGCAAGAACTTAGCACATAGTATGTACAGCAAAAAGGAGAATGTTACATTTTCATCCTAGTTAATGACCTTTATTTCATGATTGACGTAAAAAGCCTTCTTGACTTAAAAAAATAAAGAACAATAAAATTTTGAAAATGGAGTATGAAATATGTTTAATGAGTAAGTTAACTAGGAAACTAGAGAAATGAAGTTTTCATTCCTCTTACTGTGTGGTTTTGCAGTTTGAATGCTGTACATTATGGAAAAGTTCATTTGAACTTCCAAACCTTCTGCATATCAGAATATATTGATAAGGGAATTCATACCGTTGGGAAACTTTCTTTACTTTTAGTGACTCTTTTTCTAAAAAGACTTTTTCCTTTTTAATATTTTTTAAACTTTTATCCTATGAGTTTTGAGTCTTTACCTGAATATACATATAGGCACAATGTATATGCCTGATGAATAGGAAGGCCAGAAGTGGGATTCAGATACCCTGGAACTAGAGTACAGACAGCATATCCAGCAATGTGGGTGTTAGGAACTGAAGCTGTGTCAAGCAAGTGCTCTTGACTTCGAAGGTATTTCTTCAGGACTCCTTTTGACAGATTTTGGAAGAGACAAAATTTCTGACCCATTAGAGCCAAAGTGCAATCACAATTTTAATCCTTCTGTATCCTGTGATGTGTTGATGGACCAGCTGGGTGTTGGGAAGTAGAGACAGAGCACTATTTCACAATGAAAATATCCTGTAACTAAATTCAACTTAACATATTTCAACAACAGCACTGCAAAATTTTGAGGTATTTAGGTTTGCACAGCATGTTGGTGGTGTGGCTGAAGAGATTATATGGATTTTACTTGAGGCTAACAGATTTGTATTTCCCCTAACCCCTGAGAACTTTAATCCTGCCTTTTGTGAAGTCTGGCAATTAGAAGAATAAGTTTTCTGGCTGCATTCAATATTTGTGATTTTTAATACTACAAGTTTTACGCTGAAATTTAAATAAAGATTACATGTTTGAAATAATCCTTAAAATGTAAGTATTCATTATAGTATTTATTTATTCTAAATAAATTCATGATATTCAAGTGTAGTTATGTTAGTATAGCTGCTTTTTTTTTTTACTGGATATTTTATTTATTTACATTTCAAATGTTACCCCTTTCCCAGTTGATTTCTGTCCCCAGAAATGTCCCATTCCATCCTCTTCCTTCTGCTTCTATGAGAGAGTGCCCCAACCCACCCACCCACTCCCACACCCTCACCCTTGCATTCCCCTACACTGGGGCATCTAGCCTTCACAGGACTAATGGCCTCTTCTCCCATTGATGCTCAACAAGGCCATCCTCTGCTACATATATGGCTGGAGCCACGGGTATCTCCATGCATACTCCTTGGTTGTTGGTTTAGACCCTGGAAGCTCTGGTGGGTTGATATTGTTGTTCTTCCTATGGGATTGCAAACCCCTTAAGCTCCTTCAGAGGTTTCTCTAACTCCTCCACTGGGGACTCTGTGATCAGTTCAATGGTTGGCTACAAGCATCCACCTCTATATTTGTCAGGCTCTGGCCAAGACTCTTAGGAGACAGCTGTATCAGCCTCCTCCTGTCAGCAAGCACTTCTTGGCATCCACAATAGTGTCTGCATTTGGTGACTGTATGTGGGATGGATCCCCAGGTGGCGCAGTCTCTTTTCCTTCAGTCTCTGCTCCATACTTTGTCTCTGTATTTGGCCCTTTGAGTTTATAATTGCTTTTTAAATGTAATAGTTGAGAACACTATTTTAAAAACCATTATAAACATTTTTTGGAAATTAATTTTATTCTAATCATAATAGATTCTATATACATTTGAAAAGTTACTTGGAAGGAAGACTCCTTATTCAAAATATAGGCAATGCTATGATACATGCAGATATTCAAACATATTATGATAAAGAAATGCCCTACCACTGTTCTTAGATCTATGCATCAGCTTCTGTGTTCGTGTAATTCTGCAACATACATAATGTCAGGAAAAAGGGAAACTGTCAAACCTTAAAGAGATGGTTATGTTGATGGAAACCCTAGGAGTTACTTCTGCTGTAAGTATCCATGATTCACCAAAGAATGAGACCCCAGATAAGGTACATTATAGAACCATTGTTGGGGCATGGGGCAGGGGCTGGAAACTGTTGTTAAGTAAGTCTGGAAACTCCTGTTGACCCATTATCCTTACCTCAGGCCAGATGGCAGGGACTGGATTTGCTTGGCCTTGTCCAAGTTCTTGGAAAACAGAGATTGAGGCTTAGTTTCCTGAACTGCCAATTTGAAGCCTGACATGGAGTCAGCCTAGCCTGTCTCATTCCCACATTTAGTTTTGGGTGATCTTGAATCTTTGAGATGTTTCTGTGGACTAGTATTGTGGTCTGAGAATCATCATTTGAAGTGTGGAAATCCATTCCATAACAAACCTAACTAAAATGTTCATTGTCTTGGGACCATAAATCAAGACCAACATTAGTAGGAAAAGAGCACCAGTCAGGGCAGAGACAAGGGTGGTCAGTCAGACAAGGAGACCAGTTGAAGAAGGACTCACACCAAGCCTGATACTATTCTCTTTTTATTCTTTTGTATTGTAGTCTCTTTTTGGCTAAGGTCATGGATTCTTTGACCACCCTTGAGTGGTCAACACTGAAACAACATTTCTCACATAAGGCTGTACAGAGCCCTCTCTGCTGGAGGAACAGCATGCCTAGGCCTCTTCTGTTCTGCAAGACTACTTAGGCCAGGGAGGGTAGGGAAACCTGTAGGATTGTGATGGACTTTATATCCTGTATATCTGCATCTATCATCACCACAGGACCTTGTAATTTTTATCTCTGAGTATTAGGCCTGAGGCACCTACACTAGAAACTCAGGCCAACCCTATGCCAAGGAGAAAACTTAGTAACACAGTGGAAATGTCCACCTTTTTAAACCAATTGCTTGGAAGTGTTAGCAGGTTGAAGACATCCTCTTCAGAGTAATAAGTTACTCTGGGTACAAGTTGTTCTAGAATATAAAAATCCTGTCATATTTATAACCAGGCCATAAAATGTATGGAGTCAGCCCTGAGGTACAAGCCCAGCAAGCATTCTCTGGGGACAGCATCTATCCTGCAACAACAGTAGGGGTTACAGTGCAGTTGCAGGGGTGGGAATAGGCTGAAGCAAAGCAGCAAGCAAGCAAGATCAGGAGCTCAGGAGCATTAAAATTTCAGTTTCAGCACATCTACAGCCTGTGTGTATTTGGGGGGGGGATGGTGGTGGTGGTGGTGACCTCTCATCATTCTTGTGGTAGCTCACCTGAAAGTGTCCTCTTCTGGGAACTCAACTGGATCAAGATGGATCATCTCTCTTGGAAGGCTTAACATGGGAGTGGTGTATCCACATCCTGATCCTGTCTACCTTAACAGCCATAAGTACAATCAGGATCATGGTGAGAGGTCCTTTTTCAGTGAGGTTCTAGAGCCCTGTGGTTGTCTCTTAATCTAGATTTTGAGACATGTTTCAAAGCAGTGGGGGTTAGAGGGATGAGCAAACTCATAAACCTGGTAATTGGGAGGCCAGAGTTGCTTCTGGACTCTATGGAGGCCTTTAAGGATTTAAAAAAAACTTATGTTGGCCATATTCAGCTAAGACACCAGACTGGAGATTAGGCAGCATGGGAGGGGGGCTCACATATCGGATCTCAAAGGGGGGATTGAGACTTAAAGTATAGGGTGTGTTTTTAGCCTAGTGCAAGAAATGTAGGTGGGATACCCAGTCACTGCCAGTTTTAAGGGTTAATTTGGCCAAGACCTCTTTCAGGGTCTGATTCATCCTCTCTATTTGTCCTGAACTCTGGGGTCTGTATGTACAATGTAATTTCCAACTGTTTTTCAAAACCTGTGCCAGAGATTGAGTTGCCTGAAAGATAACTGTGGGTCCATTGCCAAACCCAAGCAGCATAGGCGAGTCATACTTGGGTATGATGTCTTTCAGAAGCTTCTTTGTCAATATTTTGAGAGTCTTCTTTTTTGTAGGGTAGGCTTCTACCCATCTTGAAAATAAAAACTAGTAAATATTTATTACTATATGTTTTTGGGGTTTTTTTTGTTTTGTTTTTGGTTTTTCGAGACAGGGTTTCTCTGCATAGCCCTGGCTGTCCCGGAACTCACTTTGTAGACCAGGCTGGCCTCAAACTCAGAAATCCACCTGCCTCTGCCTCCCGAGTGCTGGGATTAAAGGCATGTGTCACCATGCCCAGCCTGGTTTTATTTTTGTATAATCTAGTTCTCAATTAGCCCTGGCCATTGGCACCTGATTGTGGTTCCTGGAGTAGCTCCTTAATTGGGGCCTGAGGAGTGTGGGAGGTGGTACAGTCTGAGATTCCCTGATCAACCAAGTGTCCTAAGTCAAATATTTTGGGCCTTGTTTCTCACAACAAATTTCTTCAGTTTTCAGTGACCAGGTGTGAAGGTTGATGAGTCTGGTGAATGACTTGTGTGGCAAACTCTTTAGGTTAGCAATCGCCTTAGGTCGGATGGTCTAGCATTTAGAGGTCAGTAACCACTCTTCTCTTCTGTAAACTCCTTGGCATTTTGCTTGATGTCTTTTGTCTTCATCTGTATCCTTGGCTTTATTAGCTATGCTGTTCCCTTGGGCTATTTCTGATGTCCCGTTCTGATGCCCAGGGCAATGAATTAAGGCCATTTTGAGAGAAAGTCATAATGTTTTAAAGAAGGTAGGTATTTATTTCTTTTTTTAAAATATATTTTATTACGTATTTCCTCAATTACATTTCCAATGCTATCCCAATTTCTTACTTTTGATTTTTTTCCTTTAGCAGTCAAATATCCTTTTCCATGGTATATAGACCTTTGTACATGAGCTTGTAGCTGCTGTCAGTGTAAAAATTGGCTCTGGCCCTTTTTGCCAGAGCATGTCTAGAGGATTTGAATATTGAATTATTGAAATGTATTCAGTAATTACAATTAGGTATTTGTTTCTATAAGATCCAACTAAAGGCCTTCTTTTTGAATTTTTCACTTGGTGCAACTATTGCTTCTTTTAATGATAAAATGAAATAAAACATTTAAATTGACAGCACAAAAATATTTCTAAATTTTTGCACACATGTATATACTGCTTCTATTATTGGAACTAGAGGCCCATGAGAAGAAACTCCATCCCTCTTGTATTTTTTATGCTTTCTTTATATACTGGGGCTTCTCCTTTGCTCTTTAATTCTCCCAACCCTTTGTTTGTCTATCACTGAGCTGTGTGCTGACCTCTATTCCTAAGCCTTCCTACTTTCTTAGATCCTACCTTAAAGGATACAAATTTTCATCCTGTCTTTTAAATTTGCTAAACATTTTGTTTCTCAGAGGCTAAATTCTTTTATCCGGGACACCATAGAAAAAGAAATATCAACATCATTCTTTACTTCCAAAATTTCTGATACCAAAGACTGCCATGTTCCCCCAGTGACAGTACTGCTCTTGTCCAGCAAAAATAATAATTACTAGAATGACAACCATGCCTATTTAATAGGAACAGTAATCAAGAATGTTAGCTAGGGATTCCATTTTGTAAAGCTTTTGCCTTTAGGTCAAGCAATGACAATTTCTGAAATTAGTTTGTTTTCCAGAATAAAAGTCACTTGTTGGCCTATGTTTGTGACCTCTGACTTCTGTGGTCTTTCGGTTATGGCCAGCCATGAGGTATGTTTATCAACTACCACCCACTCTTTTGATTTCCTTAAAAAGTCTCTTATTTTATGGTAGAAATGTTAGCTGCATGCATGTCTACTTACTATGTGCGTGTGATGCTGAGAATGGAGGCCAGAAAAGGTTGTCAGATACTTGGAGCTGGAGTTACAGGTGCTCATAAGCAGGTCCATGTCCATGTTGAGAATTAATTCCAGGTCACCTGGAACAAGAGCAGTGCTCTAAAACATGGAACAATTTCTCCAACACTCCATGGCATTTCTAAATTTATCATTCCCTCGTTACGCCTAACATTAGCCAACCAGAGGTCATAAAAGAAACTTCACTGTTTTTCCTCCCTTCCTTTTCCCTTGCCCTATATTTTCCTGCAAGCAGATAGCTATCTTCTCCCTTCTGCCAGATCTTTTTTTTTTTTTTTTTTTTTTTTTACAAAAATCTGTGCTATTGTAGAGCCACTCACTCCCTTGTCAGTATTTCTTTCTCATTGACTTTATAGTATATGGGTGCATGTTAGTAGAAATAAGAACTTTTGTAATGCTATTGATCCAACATAGTAAAATGCATATACTGCAGTGGTATTATTCATATCTAACAAGTGGTTTTGTTATATCTGAATTCAAGCTTATGAGTGACAATAAGAAAGCAGCTATAATCATTGAGAAGAATATAACCAGCATTCATAGATTACTCTAGCCTTCCAATTTGGGGTAATTAAAAACCCTCCCAATTAGACTATTAGAAGATCACTAGAAATGCAAATACATAAGAGGTTGTCAAGGAGTCATATGAACTGGCAGAATAATAATGTTGGCAGTGCTGTAATCACTGAGCACACAAAAGCTGACAGCAAATACCTTCCTTTCACCAACTGACTAATATACTTAACTCTTTGATGCTTTCTTTAAACAAAACAGATGAAAACACATCATTATCTGAGCTTGTATTTTAATCATTTCTCGAGTCATTATTTCTTGCTGAGTTTTACAAAGCAAGAGTGCTGTTTAATATTGAATTCGTGATTCCATACTCAGCAGTATTAAATCTATTATGAAGATAAGGAGTAAATAGTAGGCAGAATCCCTTACTCTAAATGCTCTTTGCTAGAATCAGTCTACCCTTATCCATTGTTTGGGCATCATTTAAGGAGCCACTGGGCTTTGGCCCAGCCTGGGAAGTCCTTATTACTTGATGAATGGATATAGAACCTGATGGAGTACATATTGATAATACTTGTCTTAACACCAGTTTTATTAATGAAACAAGTGCCATGCATAAGGCATAAGGGGGAAAATGAAGAAGGCTCTGAGAGCCAGCCAGAGATGTCTCTATCACTCATCCACTTGCCCAAGCCCTGACTGTGTTTGCTTCTGATTTAATTTGCTGTCTTTGCTGTTGAATGTACCACATTAGGGCTGCCATGGCAAATACAATAAACTGAGTGACTTAGCAGAATATATTCTAGTTACCCTTCTGGAGGTTAGAAGTCAAAACTTTGGCAAGTTCATGGTCCCTAAGAAGCTTTTCTTTCCTTTACAGCTTGTAATCAGTCCAGCTGTTTCTTGGATTATTTGTAGGTAACTCCCATCTCTGCTTTTATCTTCAGTTTTCTGCCTTCTTTTTTTTCCCTTTTTAAAAAAAAAATTATTTTAATTAGGTATTTTCCTTATTTACATTTCCAATGCTATCCAAAAGTCCCCCATACCCTACCCTCCCCCTACCCCCCTACCCACCGACTCCCACTTCTTGGCCCTGGCATTCCCCTGTACTGAGGCATATAAAGTTTGCAAAACCAATGGGCCTCTCTTTCCACTGATGGCTGACTAGGCCATCTTCTGATACATATGCAGCTAGAGACATGAGCTCCAGGGGGTACTGGTTAGTTCATAATGTTGTTCCACCTATAGGGTTGCAGATCCCTTAAGCTCCTTGGGTACTTTCTCTAGCTCCTCCATTGGGGGTCCTGTGATCCATCTGAGACTAGTCTTCGAAGGTGAGAGTGTGGACTACAGAAGCAACACAGATTCTGGGATAAGCCCTGTTTCGGGCCTTCATCTTCTTCCAAGAGGCAGGTCCAAAAGCCAGATATCTGTGCACCTTCCCTGCAAGCAGAGAGCTTGTCTGCAGAGACTGCTCTGACCACTGAAACTCAGGAGAGAGCTAGTCTCTCAGGTCTGCTGATGAAAGCTAAGAGAATCATGAGAGGAACAAGCTCTAATCAGAGACAACTATAACAACTAACTCCAGAGATTACCAGATGGTGAAAGGCAGACGTAAGAATCTTACTAACAGAACCCAAGACCACTCACCATCATCAGAATGCAGCACTCCCACCTCACCCAGTCCTGGGCACCCCAACATACCCGAAAACCTAGACCCGGATTTAAAAGCATATCTCATGATGATGGTAAGGACATCAAGAAGCTACTTTAATAACTCACTTAAAGAAATACAAGAGAACACTGATAAAGAATTACAAGTCCTTAAAGAAAAACAGGAAAACACAACCAAACAGGTGATGGAAATGAACAAAACCATACTAGACCTAAAACGGGAAGTAGACACAATAAAGAAAACCCAACGTGTGGCAATGCTGGAGATAGAAAACCTAGGAAAGAAATCTGGAACCATAGATGCGAGCATCAGCAACAGTTTTCTGCCTTCTAATGGCCTTCTCCTCTCTGTATATCCAGCTTTACCTTTTGTGAAAATGCCAGTCATTCTAGAGTTTTGAAGATGGCAGCATAATAATAAGCAGCAAACTCCTGTGTCCCAGTGACTTTGAAAGAAAACATCTAATCAGTACCTGCACACTGGGTGAGAAGCTTGGAAAAGCATGGTGAACTCATGGGAAACAGGAAGTGGTAACACACCAGCTAAAAATCCAGAGACTGAACCTTACATTTATAATAGTCACAACAGAAGCAAACTGAAAACAAAAATTAATAGTGAATCCTTCAGAAACAAACCCTACACAAGCACAGTTGAGATGGCAGGTCCATGAACTGTATGAGTCAGACACAGGGGAACATCATCTCTGTCATCCACTTTTTCAGATGGAGTAAAGAAGAAAGATGATTCTCCACAAGGAAGAAAAAGAAACATGTCACTATTAGGTCTCCAAATGCCAAATATCCTATATTTACTGGTTAAACCAGCAACAACCCTGGAAACCACGATTGGAACCTGGAACCAGTGGACATAAATATACTCAGGAAAGACAAAGGGATGCTGGCAGGAAAGGAATGTGACCTCTGGTGAGATGCAATTACCTATCCACAGAGGTAAACACAGGTGCAAATGCAGCCTCTCAGAAGCTTATGTATTGAAAACCACTTATGAAAAGCAGGACAGCCTAGCAAGATAGCAGCAGCCATGGTGACATTGGCCCGAGGGGTGTCCTATATGCTAAGGACAGGGAGACTCCTTTACAGCAGAAAGTAATAGTTTGCTGCTGATTCTTGCTTTAGGATTCAACTCAGGAGGAGAGACTGAAAGCAGACTGCAGACAACTTATTCTTGCATAACTTGTTTGAACTCCAAGGATGTGATGGGTAGTTTTATATCAATATAAACTAGAGTCATTTGGAAAAAGGAAGTTCAGCTAAGAAAATGCCCAGGTTGGTTTGTGGGTAAGCCTTGGAAAACGTTCTTGATTGATGATATGTGTAGGAGTGCTCAGACCACAGGGAACAGCAACACTCCTAGGTGAGATGGACCTAGGTGCTCTAGGAAAGCTGAGGAAGCCATGGAGAACAGGCCACTCAACAGCAACCCACGATGACTCCTGCCTCAGTTACCACCTTGTGTGCCCAACTTGTATTCTTCCCCTGATTTCCTTCAATGTGATGTGGATGTATAAATGGAATAAACCCTTTCTTCCCAAAATTGTTTTATCATATCACTTGAAACCCCAACTAAGACAAAGGAGAAAGCAGCTATTCTCCAATAGAGTTAAATATAAAATATAATACAGAGTGGGGAGGGGAAGGAAAAGGGATAAATAGCACGAAGGATATTTGAAAAAGCCCTGTGAACACTACTATTATTTTATACACCTATTTAAATAGTCACACATTGTGTGTGTGTGTGTGTGTGCAGCTACACTACACAGTGTGAGGATATCGATTATTTTGTTGGTTCCATCATTATTGTGGATCTCATGCCTCGCAGTTTAATGGAGCTATTAATAACTTTTCTTCTTGGCAACTTGCATAGCACCTTCTGACATTATGGGAGCTAACTCTCGAGGAAGAGATCAGTACCAGCTTGAGTTCTCCAGGTCCTGTGCACAGACAACCAACATCTGTCTGATTGGGCTGAAAGTCTGCTCAGTTGGAGGAAACCCGTGCTGTACTGTAAACCTAGCAAATAATCTGTGGTTGAAAGGTCATATGCTCTAGCAGGAAACCAACTTTAATACATTAAAATGTCCACAACAGGCATAGGGTACCTAACAAAAAAAAAAACTCAACGTGTGATAGAGCTTATAAACCCAACTAAAGATATCCACTAGTAAGAACAACTTAAAATATCACAATTTCTAAATATCCATCTTTCTACCCCAAAACAAGGGAAGCTCTCACATCTCATTAATGATGCTTCTCTGTTTTTCTTAATTATAGTTTTTAGTTAAGTTTAAATACCAGTTACTACAAGATTCTATCTCTTTTGTTTCCTAATATCATTGAGAATATGACTGAAGTTAAGCATTTCATTTTAGTTTATTTTGGTGGAAGGTTTGGTGTCAAATAATTGTTATTATTAGTGATGTCTGCATTTCTGACCTTCATAGTAGTAAAGATCATAAGCTCAAATAAAGATACCTACTAGTAAGACAAAAATTTAAAATAAAGCAACTATAAAAAAGCAGGATATAGAAATTGAGTGTGATGGTACACATGTGTATTCTTAATGATTGAGACTGAAGATCAAAAGATTAGAAGTTTAACATCCTTAGCAACATGGGGATTTTAAAGCTAACCTGGACTGCATGAGACCCTGCCTCAAATGATTATTTTTATTGGTTATTTTATTTACTTACATTTCAAATGTCCCCCTTCCCAGTTTCTCCTCTGCAACCCCCCTTATCCCGTACCCTACCCCCTGTCTCTATGAAGATGATCCCTTACCCACCCACTGACTCCTACCTCACCACCCTCAATGAAAGAGTTAGAGGAAGGACTGAAGGAGCTGAAGAACAATAATATCAACTAACTGGACTCCCCAGAGCTTCCAGGGACTAAACCACCAACCAAATAGTTCACATAGAGGGACCCAAGGCTCCAGCTGCATATGTAGCAGAGGACTGCCTTATCTGGCATCAGTAGGAGGGGAGACCCTTGGTCCTGTGGAGGCTCAATGTCTCAAATCATTTTTAACAGGGTTTGGGGCTGACTGGATTGTCTTAGTTAGGGTTTTACTTCTATGAGCAGACACCATAACCAAGGTAAATCTTATAAAGACAATATTTAATTGGGGCTGGCTTACAGACAGGTTCAGAGGTTCAATCCATTATCATCAAGGCAGGGCCATGGCAGCATCCAGGCAGGCATGGTGAAGGCAGAACTGAGAGTTCTACATCTTCATCTGAAGGCTGCCAGTGGAAGACTGACTTCCAGGCAGCTAGAATGAGAAATGTATAACCCACATACACAGTAACACACCTACTCTAATAAGGCCACACCTCCAAATAGTACCATTCCCTGGGCTAGGCATACTCAAACCACCACAATGATAGATGTGTAAGTTACAAAATAAAAACAAAACTATGTTAAAGTAAGCCAAAAGCCATCTCAAAAATCTTGTCTTGACAAATGAAACCAAAGGCAAGCAAAAAGTTGATATTCTAGAACGAGAATATAAAACAAATTTAGCAAGAAAATTTAATTTCTAACAGAAAGCCATGAGCAGTTAAGAGCTCTTGTTGTTTCAGAGGATGGCAGTTTGATTCCCAGGATCCTCATCAGGTGGCTTACAACTCTCTGCAACACCAGCTTTGGGGCATCCAAGGTCTCTGACTCCCTGGGCATCAGCACTCATGATTTCACATGCACTTACCCCTGAGACACACGAAGAGAAATAACAAGTTGTTAAAAAATGAGCCAATCGTAAATATTCAGGATAAAAGAGATGGTCAATCAGTAAAAACATACTTGAAAACAACAGTAGACTCAACCAAGCAGAGGGAAAAGTAGCAGCGATGGAATTAATTGATAAGGAGATAGAAGTGTATGGAAATGAATTGATTAGAGACAGAGGGAGGAAACTGAACAGGAAAAGAGAGGGACCATGCTGACTTTCCTTTTTTAGAAGTATTTCTTTTTCTTTTTCTTTTTTTTGGGGGGGGGGAATTTTTTTTTAATTAGGTAATTTCCTCAATTACATTTCCAATGCCATCCAAAAAGTCCCCAATACACTCCCCCTCTCCAGTCCCCCACCCCCCCACCCCCACCCCTTGGCCCTGGCATTCCCCTGTACTGGGGCATATAAAGTTGGCAAGTCCAATGGGCCTCTCTTTCCAGTGATGGCCTACTAGGCCATCTTTTGATACAAATGCAGCTAGAGACAAGAGCTCTGGGGTACTGGTTAGTTCATAATAATGATCCACCTATGGGGTTGCAGTTCCCTTTAGCTCCTTGGGTACTTTCTCTAGCTCCTCCATTGGGGGCCCTGTGATCCATCCAATAGCTGACTGTGAGCATCCACTTCTGTGTTTGCTAGGCCCCGGCATTGTCTCACAAGAGACAGCTATATCTGGGTCCTTTCAGCAAAATCTTGCTTGTGTATGCAATGGTGTCAGCGTTTGGAAGCTGATTATGGGATGGATCCCTGGATATGGCAGTCTTTAGATGGTCCATCCTTTCTTCACAGCTCCAAACTTTATCTCTGTAACTCTTTCCATGGGTGTTTTGTTCCCAATTCCAAGAAGGGGCACAGTGTCCACACTTTGGTCTTCATTCTTCTTGAGTTTCATGCGTTTAACAAATTGTATCTTATATCTTGGGTATCCTAAGTTTTTGGGCTAATATCCACTTATCAGTGAGGTCAGGCATGGTTAGAAGTATTTCAAATGTCTAGGTTGAGACCAGAAACACAAGGAGTTGTTTAAACAGTTGTGAAAGAATATTGTGTGAGTTTGTGGTTGAAATTAACTGTGATCTTTCCTGCCTTAAGGCCAATGAATAGAAGTGGGATTCCTTCTGTTTGTTCCTTGACCTTGCATCCCTTCATAAATTGAAGGTAGTTCTTGGGTTTCAAACAGAATACTAACATAAGGAGTTTGAGAGTATGTACATAAAAGTACATTTTCTTTCTTACATTTTACACCTATAAATAAAACATATACACATTTTTCTTAGAAAGCAGTATATTTTCTTTAAGTCTCTGACATCCTTTAAGTATCATTGGAGGATGGAGAGAAGACTCACCCAGTAAACATGTTTGCTGCTAAGCTTTTAAACTTTTAATTCCTGGAATCCATATGGTGTAAGCAGAGAACAGTCTCCAGCAAGTTGTCCTCTGATGTTGCACATGGGCCATTGAAAGCACGGGCCTGTGCACAATCTTCCTTCCTTTTTTCCTTCCTTCCTTCCTTCCTTCCTTCCTTCCTTCCTTCCTTCCTTCCTTCCTTCCTTCCTTCCTTCCTTCCTTCCTTCCTTCCTTTCTCCTTTCTTCCCCTCTTCCCCTCCCTCCCTCCTTCCCTTCCTCTCTCCTTCTCTCTCCCTAACATCTTCTCTCTCTCTCTCTCTCTCTCTCTCTCTCTCTCTCTCTCTCTCTCTCTCTCTCACACACACACACACACACACACACACACACAGGGAGAGAGAGAGACCTGGGGGGGGAGAGAGAGAGAGAGAGAGAGAGAGAGAGAGAGAGAGAGAGAGAGAGAATGCACAAATGTGACAATGCTTTCCATGTTGTGGGGACCAGTAAAGTCTTCACTACTGATTATGAGGCTGGAGTTAGATTTCACAACATTTACCACAGTTGTTGGAAACTTGACACTGTTCACTTTTACCCACATCGTTGATTCATCTCAGCAAATCAACTCCAATTTTAAATAAATCTAATAATATTTTAATTTTCATATTATTACATATTTCATTAGGGGTTTTTAGGCTTCTCAATTAAATGCATATGTTTTTATAGAATGGATACAAGGATAATTTTTAGTAATTATCATTATTGATTATAATTTAATAACTTTGGGTTTACAGCATCAGAAACTTACTTGAACTATCCCATAACCCTAAACATGAATACATCTGATATCTCAGTTCATGTCTCTGTTTTTCTATGCCCACTCCAACTTGTCTCCTTTCTTTCTACCAGAATTGCAAACCACAGATTCTCTGACAATCTGTGAATAAGTGATATTGCTTTGTTTTCCATATGACATTATTAGAAAAAAGATTAAAATATTTCATGTTTTAAGAAGCAATATTGCTTCATAGCACAGAATCAGAAATTTTTCTGGATGATATACCATGGCATCTATAATGAAATGCCTTAGTATGACTGTCAATTATATTCAATTATGACAGCCATGTTTCCAACATCATGATAAATTTTATTTGGTAGTTTAGAAAAGGCTATTCATCATCCAGAATGATTGGCTTTTATAAATTTCAATGTAGTTTGTTTTCTCCAAGGAATGACTTGCACCTAAAATGCATTCCAGAATAGAGCTTAATCTGCCATGAATGGCTTGAATATAAGTGACTCATTACTGGCTAAGTGACAATTAATTCATTTCAACACTCATCAGTTCATTTCAATTTTGGCTAGGCAAATTAACCACCTGAGGTGCACCTGCTTGAATGCATCTTAGGGGGAAAATAACCCGTTTCTATGGGAAAACAGAACATACTGCCACATGGTAGACACTGCATAAGCAGCTACTGAACCAATGAAACGTCATTAAATGCTCACTATTGCTTTCTTTGTTTATAGAATAAATTCATAAAATATTAATTCATTATTATTCATAATTACATGAATAATGTTATGTTCATGTATTATAATATATAAATATAGATTTCCATATTTATTTTAATATTGTCAAATATAGTTATATTGCAACAACTTTAACTAATTATTCCATTATGTGCCTACTTACTATGTATTTAGTGTGGATATTACCTCCAAATATTACAAGCAACTATTAAAAATCTCAGAGCTCTTCTCTATAGAGGAGAACTTTAAAGTTCCACACATGATTACCTATGATCTGGCCTCAAACGATGGCATTTCTAAAGCTTGATCGAGTTTTTGCTGTGTGTACAAATGTGCATGCATTTAAGAGTGTGTGTGCTTGTGTGTGTGTGTGTGTGTGTGTGTGTGTGTGTATGTGTGTGTGTGTGTGTGTTGGGTGCCCATTGGTACAGAGATGTACAAGCGGAGGTCTGAGATCAGTGCTGGGTATATTTTCTCAGGTGCCATATACATTGTTTTTTGAGACAAGTTCTCCCACTTGGTCTGGAAATGGATGGTTAAAGTAGGCTTGTTGGCCAGTTCCAATGGAAGGATGATCTGTCTTTTGTTTGAAGCTTTCCATATAGTGAGAAGAAAAAGGGGAATTGGAATGAGTAAGAATTAAAAACCATGTGCCTCAAAACAGCAATACGTTATCACAGGAAAAAATTTAAGGACTTAGTATATGTTTTCTGCCTTGGCTGGCTTTAATGGTTGTTTTAGTTAGGGTTTCTGTTAAAGTAATATATTGGGGCCTCCACTGTGCCTGAGGCTGCAGCCTAACCACTTGGCCTCTCATAGTCTCTCACAGTGCCAAGCCTCAGCTGTTCCTCATGACCACTTTATGCCTTCAAAGCTAATACCATCTGAGAATTCTTACATATTACCAAGTTCAGGTGCTACCACAAGGTGCAGCCTTTGCTCCCTCTGAACCTAAGATTCTGCAGGCTGATCCCGAGGAAACACTTCCCAAGATTTCACCTCAGTGGTGCCGGTCAGTGGTGCCGATCTCTTCTTAATAACAACTGACCAGTACAGATTGTGCCAGTAAAGTTTATACTTTTGTGGTTCTGGTCTCTTGTTAATGCCAGCCAATTCTTTAGCCCCAGCTGAACAGAACCACAGACTCTTTTGTGTTTGTTTGTTTTGGTTTTTTGTTTGTTTGTACTGAGACAGGGTTTCTCTGTATAGCCCTGGCTGTCCTGGAACTCACTCTGTAGACCAGGCTGGCCTCGAACTCAGAAATCCACCTACCTCGGCCTCCCAAGTGCTGGGATTAAAGGCATGCACCAAAGCTGCCCTGCAGAGAACCACAGACTCTTAATCCAAAATATTGAATGGGTTCCAATAGAGTCATTAAGGAACTTTCAAACTTCCCTCTGAAACCTCACAAGCCAGGCCTCCATCATCTTGATTTCTTTTTACATTCTTGTCTACTGATCTCTCCCATAAGAGCACACTGAACTTGAAATACTCAACAAGCCTTTTCAGACCAAAGTTCAAATGCTGCCACCCATGATCAAGTCTGTCACAGCAATCCTTTATGGTTGAATTTCTGGATATACTACTTACTATTGATCAGTCTAAAACAGGATACAAAATAATCCATAAGATAGATATTATCTTACTATTATCATTTATTCTTGTGAATGTGTATCCCAGTATCAGTTATCTCAGTCTGAGCAAGAATATCTCATGAATGAAGGGAATCAGAAAAAGTAACCTTGAAGACCAGAGATTTCCCCTGGAGCTTAAAGTCTTATTCTCCATATGAAAAGAAATCGTATACAGTCTGAAAATGCCTATGGGGTCTGAGCTCACAAATCAAAACACACCATTTTTAAGCTAAACCTGCTTTTTACAGAGGGTTGTTTTTAGTTTTAGTTTTCAAGCCTCTTTACTTTTCTACTTCTTAAAATGAGTCTCATTGTATCAAAGAAATTACTGTAATGTTTAGAATGCAAGTGCTATCATATGTAGCAGATGTGCAGCTTGCTCTTCATATAGATCCCAAAGAACTGGAGTAGGGGCTATTCCAAAAGATGTTGCATATATAGAGTGTGTTCTTCTAGCTGGGCTCCCTTGTTTGGCCTCAGTGGGAGAAAAAGAGCCTAGCCTTACAGAGACTTGAAAGGCCAAGGTTGGGGGATACCAAGGGGGTCCTCACCTGCTCAGAGGAGAAGGGGAGGAGGCATGGGGGAAGGACTGGGCAAAGCTGTGATTGGGAGGGGGCAGTGAGCAAGATGTAAAGTGAATAAATTAAAAGTAAGTATAAATTTTAAAAAGAAAGGAAAAGAAAGATATAATGTGAACAAAATTAGAAGAATATATAAAGTAGGATAAAAATTTTAAAGAAGTTTGTTAAGCACAATTAAATAAATACTGCTAAATATTCAACTTAAAAAAAAGGATACAAGTGCCACAGTAAAGATGAAAAGAGGAGAGTCATCCTCAGAGAGAAAGATTGTTGAAACTCAGTAGTATTATACTAAGATTACTAATGAGTATTGAGTAGATTGTATTTTTTACTTCTAGAGTTTGGACCTTGTGGTTTGAATTGAGGCACATTTCAGAACACAAGTCTCCAAAGGCCATGGAATAGCTCTTTGTCATCTTTGATGCTGCCCTGAAACTGAGTATAACTGAAGATGAGAATTTCCTGGAGAAGAACTTAGGAAGCCAGTCAAACTTAAGCAGTAATGGTCAGATATCAGAGAGAGATAGTCTTGTGACATTGATGTAGCTCAGTGCACATGTTTTAGTGGCTTCAATAAGAGCAGAGAAACTATGAGATAAATAACGTGAGAAAAAAAAAGGTTTTTTTTTTTTTTTTAGCTTATATATGTTACATAGCTAAAAATAACTGATATACAGCTATAAAATTGATATGTTTTATGTTTATTTAGTTGATCTGGCAAGTTTTCAAAAATAATTTTAATTTATACTTTGAAAAATTTATAAACAATATACAAGGTATTTTATCATATCTACCTCCCATTGCCCTTCCTTCAACTTCTCTAAGACCCTCCCATCATAAGTCATTCCTAACTCTTCTTCCTCCTCTTCTTTAGTATAACCCACTGAATCCTATGTGTGCTGCCTAAATATGCACTTGGATGTAGGGCCATCCATGGCACCACTGGAAATCTATCCACGTAAATGTCATTTTTATTTCCACAGATGAAGTGATGAGAGCTGTACCTAAACTGATCATCTTCTTTTCTGTTCTATCCATAGACCTAGGCCTGGAAGCTTCTAGACTCAGTGCAATCTGACCTTCCAAGCTGACTGATTCAACCTGGCTTCTCTACACTTCTCAATGAATTGCTTTGTCTAGTCTCACAGTAATTTTGGCGATATATTCTAATTATCTAGCTAGTTCTCATCCTCTGGCTTATTCTGTCTTCTGTGTTTAGCTTGTTCTCTCTGCAACCTGTCTTGGTAAAACTAGCCTGGTAAAACTACCATACACACACACACACACACACACACACACACACACACACACACACTACCACCACCACCACCACCACCACCACCACCACCACATCCAACTTTTTTTTCTCTCACTGTTTTTAAGTAGTCCCTCTTCCTCTACTGTTCTCACGTGAGTTGGACATATTCTATCTCTGACTCATTCTGTCAACTCTTCCTCAGATTTGTTACTTTTCTGCCTCACAATAAGATGTCACTTTTAAACGTGGCTGTTTCTTTCTACAAATTAACTGTACCTTCATTGTTACAGATTAAAGGTGTGTCTGTATTCCAGCCAGATCAAAGAGTAATCAGAGCATATCTGCCTCACCACTGGATCATATATTTAAATGTTACCCCTTGCCAGAGTAGTCATATTGCTGGATTCAAATTCCTCTACTCACCAAGGGCTATATTTCTGAATAAAATTTACTCTCCTTCCTGCAATAGTCATCAGCTTTCATGTATCCCCAGCAAGGGGTGGTACCTTGAAGTCCCTCCCTATTCAGCTGGAGTATTGATTGGTTTGATATTCTGAAAGTCTAGTGCATGCAATCACAGCCTCTATGAGTTCATCAGTGTGAAGGAATTTCTCAGAAGTTATATATGAACTTTGAATTTATCAGTCTTCCCACTCCTTCTTTCAAATTACCTGGTATAATTTAATCTCACCTTTTTACATTTTTCCAAAACAGTAAAATACAAGAATCTTTTACTGTTATGTCTGTGGAGTCATAATAATTTTGTTTATTTAATCCACAGGGTGATTCTTAAATATGATGGATGTGTTAAAAACCAATGAGATGAGAATTTGGAGCCAAGTTGACACCAAAGTAGACTTTGCAAGGTTAGTATTGTTTAACAAGAAAGGAAAGAACAGAAGAGTAATTGTATTACACTCTAAAAAATAAGTGCTGATGTAGTTACTTACATGTATAAATAAAACTGAATTTTAACACAGATGTTTCTGTTGTTATATACTGCTATTTTAGAAAACACAAGAGTAATAAGACTACATAACAGAGGTTCCTACACAATTCTGATTACTTGATTCTTTTCTGTGCTGGTAACTGTGTGGTGGGTATGCTATTTGAAGGAGGATTAAAGAAGTAACGAGGCTCTTCCAGCAGGACCAGCACTGGGGTAGCTAGAGCGCAGGGTCGGCTGACACCCGCCAGCTACCCACGACCCCCGCCACAGGATTTTGAGACTGCTGGTGAGTGGAACACAGCTTCTGCTCCAACCTTTAAACAGTGACGACAACAACAACAACTAACCCCAGAGATTACCAGATGGCAAAAGGTAAACGTAATAATCTTACTAACAGAAATCAAGACCACTCACCATCATCAGAACCCAGCACTCCCACTTCGCCCAGTCCAGGGCACCCCAACACACCGGAAAAGCTAGACACGGATCTAAAAGCATATCTCATGATGATGGTAGAGGACTTCAAGAAGGACTTTAATAACACACTTAAAGAAATACAAAGGAACACTGGTAAACAGGTAGAAGACAGTTAAGAGGAAGCACAAAAATCCCTTAAAGAATTGCAGGAGAACACTGCTAAAGAGTTACAAATCCTTAAAGGAAAACAGGATAACATAATCAAACAGGTAGAAGTCCTTACAGAAAAACAGGAAAACACATCCAAACAGATGATGGAAATGAACAAAACCATACTAGACCTAAAAAGGGAAGTAGACACAATAAAGAAAACGCAAAATGAGGCAACACTGGAGATAGAAACCCTAGGAAAGAAATCTGGAACCATAGATACGAGCATCAGCAACAGAATACAAGAGATGGAAGAGAGAATCTCAGGTGCAGAAGATTCCATAGAGAACATCGGCACAACAATCAAGGAAAATGTAAAATGCAAAAAGATCCTAACTCAAAACATCCAAGAAATACAGGACACAATGAGAAGACCAAACCTACGGATAATAGGAGTGGATGAGAATGAAGATTTTTCAACTCAAAGGACCAGCACACATCTTCAACAAAATTATAGAAGAAAACTTGCCAAATCTAAAGAAAGAGATGCCCATGAACATACAAGAAGCCTACAGAACTCCAAATAGACTGGACCAGAAAAGAAATACCTCCCGACACATAATAATCAGAACAACAAATGCTCTAAATAAAGATAGAATACTAAAAGCAGTAAGAGAAAAAGGCCATGTAACATATAAAGGCAAGCCTATCAGAATTACACCAGATTTCTCACCAGAGACTATGAAAGCCAGAAGATCCTGGACGGATGTTATACAGACACTAAAAGAACACAAACTCCAGCCCAGGCTACTATACCCAGCCAAACTCTCAATTAGCATAGATGGAGAAACCAAAGTATTCCACGACAAAACCAAATTCACACATTATCTCTCCATGAATCCAGCCCTTCAAAGGATAATAACAGAAAAAAAAAACAATACAAGGACAGGAACCACGCCCTAGAAACAACAAGAAGGTAATCCCTCAACAAACCTAAAAGAAGACAGCCACAAGAACAGAATGCCAACTTTAACAACAAAAATAACAGGAAACAACAATTACTTTTCCTTAATATCTCTTAATATCAATGGACTCAACTCCCCGATAAAAAGACATAGACTAACAAACTGGCTACACAAACAAGACCCAACATTTTGCTGCTTACAGGAAACTCATCTCAGAGAAAAAGATAGACACTACCTCAGAATGAAAGGCTGGAAAACAATTTTCCAAGCAAATGGTATGAAGAAACAAGCTGGAGTAGCCATTCTAATATCTGATAAGATTGACTTCCAACCCAAAGTCATCAAAAAAGACAGGGAGGGACACTTCATAATCATCAAAGGTAAAATCCTCCAAGAGGAACTATCAATCCTGAATATCTATGCTCCAAATACAAAGGCAGCCACATTCATTAAAGAAACTTTAGTAAATCTCAAAGCACACATTGCACCTCATACAATAATAGTGGGAGACTTCAACACACCACTTTCACCAATGGACAGATCATGGAAACAGAAACTAAACAGGGACACAGAGAAACTAAGAGAAATTATGAATCAAATGGATCTGGCAGATATCTACAGAACATTCTATCCTAAAACAAAAGGATATACCTTATTCTCAGCACCTCATGGTACCTTCTCCAAAATTGACCACATAATTGGTCACAAAACAGGCCTCAACAGATACAAAAATATTGAAATTGTCCCATGCATCCTATCAGATCACCATGGACTAAGGCTGATCTTCAATAACAAAATAAATAATAGAAAGCCAACCTTCACGTGGAAACTGAACAACACTCTTCTCAATGATACCTTGGTCAAGGAAGGAATAAAGAAAGAAATTAAGGACTTTTTAGAGTTCAATGAAAATGAAGCCACAACATACCCAAACTTATGGGACGCAATGAAAGCATTTCTAAGAGGAAAACTCATAGCTCTGAGTGCATCCAAAAGGAAACTAGAGAGAGCACACATTAGCAGCTTGACAACATACCTAAAAGCACTAGAACAAAAGGAAGCAAATTCACCCAAGAGGAGTAGACAGCAGGAAATAATCAAACTCAGGGGCGAAATCAACCAAGTGGAAACAAGAAGAAGTATTCAAAGAATCAACCAATCAAGGAGCTGGTTCTTTGAGAAAATCAACAAGATAGATAAACCCTTAGCCAGACTCACTAGAGGGCACAGGGAAAGCATCCTAATTAACAAAATCAGAAATGAAAAAGGAGACATAACAACAGATCCTGAAGACATCCAAAACACCATCAGATCCTTCTACCAAAGGCTATACTCAACAAAACTGGAGAACCTGGATGAAATGGAGAATGTTCCTAGACAGATACCAGGTACCAAAGTTGAATCAAGATCAGGTTAATGATCTAAACAGCCCTATATCCCCCAAAGAAATAGAAGCAGTCATTAATAGTCTCCCAACTAAAAAAAGCCCAGGACCAGATGGGTTTACTGCAGAGTTCTATCAGACCTTCAAAGAAGATCTAATCCCAGTTCTTCACAAACTATTCCACAAAATAGAAACAGAAGGTACTCTACCCAACTCATTCTATGAAGCCACAATTACTCTGATACCTAAACCACAAAAAGACCTAACAAAGATAGAAAACTTCAGACCAATATCCCTTATGAATATTGATGCAAAAATCCTCAATAAAGTTCTTGCTAACCGAATCCAAGAACACATCAAAACAATCATCCATCCTGACCAAGTAGGTTTCATCCCAGGGATGCAGGGACGGTTCAATATACGGAAATCCATCAACGTAATCCAGTATATAAACAAACTCAAAGACAAAACCACATGGTCATCTCGTTAGATGCAGAAAAAGCATTTGACAAGATCCAACACCCATTCATGATAAAAGTCTTGGAAAGATCAGGAATTCAAGGCCCATACCTAAACATGATAAAAGCAATCTACAGCAAACCAGTAGCCAACATCAAAGTAAATGGTGAGAAGCTTGAAGCAATCCCTCTAAAATCAGGGACTAGACAAGGCTGTCAACTTTCTCCATACCTATTCAACATTGTACTTGAAGTCCTAGCCAGAGCAATTCGACAACAAAAGGAGATCTAAGGGATACAAATTGGAAAAGATGAAGTCAAAATATCACTTTTTGCAGATGATATGATAGTATATATAAGTGACCCTAAAAATTCCGCCAGAGAACTCCTAAACCTGATAAACAGCTTTGGTGAAGTAGCTGGATATAAAATTAACTCTAACAAATCAATGGTCTTTCTCTACACAAAGAATAAACTGGCTGAGAAAGAAATTAGGGAAACAACACCCTTCTCAATAGTCATAAATAATATAAAATATCTTGGCGTGACTCTAACTAAGGAAGTGAAAGATCTGTATAATAAAAACTTCAAGTCTCTGAAGAAAGAAATTATAGAAGATCTCAGAAGATGGAAAGATCTCCCATGCTCATGGATTGGCAGGATCAACATTGTAAAAATGGCTATCTTGCCAAAAGCAATCTACAGATTCAATGCAATCCCCATCAAAATTCCAACTCAATTCTTCAATGAAATAGAAAGTGCTATCTGCAAATTCATCTGGAATAACAAAAAACCTAGGATAGCAAAAACTCTTCTCAAGGATAAAAGAAACTCTGGTGGAATCACCATGCCAGACCTAAAGCTTTACTACAGAGCTATTGTGATAAAAACTGCATGGTACTGGTATAGTGACAGACAAATAGACCAATGGAATAGAATTGAAGACCCAGAAATGAACCCACACACCTACGGTCACTTGATCTTCGACAGGGGAGCTAAAAACATCCAGTGGAAGAAAGACAGCATTTTCAACAAATGGTGCTGGCACAACTGGTTGTTAACATGTAGAAGAATGCGAATCGATCCATTCCTATCTCCTTGTACTAAGGTCAAGTCTAAGTGGATCAAGGAACTTCACATAAAACCAGAGACACTGAAACTTATAGAGGAGAAAGTGAGGAAAAGCCTTGAAGATATGGGCACAGGGGAAAAATTCTTGAATAGAACAGTAATGGCTTGTGCTGTAAGATCAAGAATTGACAAGTGGGACCTCATGAAACTGCAAAGCTTCTGCAAGGCTAAAGACACCATCAATAAGACAAAAAAACCACCAATAGATTGGGAAAGGTTCTTCACCTATCCTAAATCAGATAAGGGACTAATATCCAATATATATAAAGAACTCAAGAAGGTGGACTCCAGAAAGTCAAATAACCCCATTAAAAAATGGGGCTCAGAACTGAACAAAGAATTCTCACCTGAGGAATACCGAATGGCAGAGAAGCACCTGAAAAAATGTTCAACATCCTTAATCATCAGGGAAATGCAAATCAAAACAACCCTGAGATTCCACCTCACACCAGTCAGAATGGCTAAGATCAAAAATTCAGGTGACAGCAGATGCTGGTGAGGATGTGGAGAAAGAGGAACACTCCTCCATTGTTGGTGGGATTGCAAGCTTGTACAACCACTCTGGAAATCAGTCTGGCGGTTCCTCAGAAAATTGGACATAGTACTACCGGAGGATCCAGCAATACCTCTCCTGGGCATATATCCAGAAGATGTCCCAACTGGTAAAAAGGACACATGCTCCACTATGTTTATAGCAGCCCTATTTATAATAGCCAGAAGCTGGAAAGAACCCAGATGTCCCTCAACAGAGGAATGGATACAGAAATTATGGTACATTTACACAATGGAGTACTACTCAGCTATTAAAATGAATGAATTTATGAAATTCCTAGCCAAATGGATGGACCTCGAGGGCATCATCTTGAGTGAAGTAACACAATCACAAAAGAACTCATACAATATGTATTCACTGATAAGTGGATATTAGCCCAAAACTTAGGATACCCAAGATATAAGATACAATTTGCTAAACGCATGAAACTCAAGAAGAATGAAGACCAAAGTGTGGACACTGTGCTTCTTCTTAGAAATGGGAACAAAACACCCAGGGAAGGAGTTACAGAGACAAAGTTCGTAGCTGTGATGAAAGGATGGACCATTTAGAGACTGCTGTATCCAGGGATCCATCCCATAATCAGCTTCTAAACGCTGACACCATTGCATACACTAGCAAGATTTTGCTGAAAGGACCCAAATATAGCTGTCTCTTGTGAGATGATGCCGGGGCCTAGCAAACACAGGAGTGAATGTTCACAGTCAGCTATTGGATGTATCACAGGGCTCCCAATGGAGAAGCTAGAGAAAGTACCCAAGGAGCTAAAGGGATCTGCAACCCTATTGTTGGAACAACATGATGTACTAACCAGAACCCCGGAGCTCTTGTCTCTAGCTGCAAATGTATTGAAAGATGGCCTAGCCTAGTCGGCCTTCACTGGAAAGAGAGGCCCATTGGACTTGAAAACTTTATATGCCCCAATATAGGGGAATGCCAGGGCCAAAAGAATGGGAATGGGTGGGTAGGGATTTGAGGGGCGCTATTGGGGATTTTTGGGATAGCATTGGAAATGTAACTGAGGAAAATATGTAATAAAAATATTAAAAATTAAAAACAAAACAAAACAAACAAACAAACAAACAAAAAAACAAACAAAAAAAGAAGTAACGAGAATTGATCGTCTACGATATAGCAGGAGTAAGAACAGCATTTTTCTTGTAACAGGACTTTTGTAGGTTAGAAAAAATATTAGGAGTGTCAGGAACTCACTTCAGAGAATCCATGAAGTAATTTGGAGGTGGAAAAGCCGATGGATTAAACAGTTGATTTTAAAGACCCTTGTATATTGTCTGTGGAGTTAACATTAGGGGAATTTTAACGATGGCCTTTAGATATCTTGTATGTGGATGGCATGACTACTTCTAGAAATATGTAATGTAGAATAAGAAAGTCTCTGTTAGGGACTTAACTCATCTAATGTCTCACACACCAAAAGTAGGCTGCTTACAGGTCTCTCAGCTCTCAGGAAGCTGGGTAAGTCTGAAGCTGGAAACAGATGTGAGCAATACCAGCTTATCTCTGAAAGCAAGCTGGTACATAGAAACAATAGTGGCCAAGAAAATAATCTGCATGTTTGTAAAATCTCAGAAGTAGCAAAGTGAAACACAGACCTGGTGATTGTACAGAATGGGGTGTGGCACCTGTTGTTCACCTGAGACCAAGGGGAAAGGTGCTTCATGGAAGTTGGGTTGCATAATGTTGGAAGTGGTTGAAGGACAAGACCTTACATTGGACTCAGCAGTTAGGAGGTCACTCATAACATGTCAATGGAGAGTTAGGAGTGAGAACCAGAGGCCAGAGATCAAAAAGTTAGCTGTTGTTTGTCTGTGAGAGTCAGGGAATTTCTATATTCTGGCCTAGGTTATACTAAGTGAGTTGTGTTCCAGGAAATTTAAAGCCTTGTGAGGCAGAAGCAGTAGTGGAGGACTAGATCATGAAAAACTTAAATGGTGGTAGTGGTATCTCTCTGCAAGCATCATGGCAGACAAGGAAGCAAATCTCAAAGATGTAAGAATAAAAACTTGATTCATACTTAGTTGTCTGGGTCAAGGTTCTATGGAGGAGCTAGAGAAAGGACCCAAGGAATTGAAGGGGTTTCCAACCCCATAGGAAAAATAACAGTATGAACTAACCAGTATCCCCAGAGCTCCTTGGGACTAAACCACCAACCAAAGAGTACACATGGTGGAACTCATGGATCCAGCTGCATATGTGGCAGAGGATGGCCTTGTTGGTCATCAATGGGAGGACAGGCCCTTGGTCCTGTGACCCCCTTCCCCATGTAGGGGAATGCCAGGTCCAGGAAGCAGGACTGGGTGTGTTGGTGAATAGGAGTTGGGGGAAGAGGAGAGGGGATCTTGGATGGGAAACCAGGAAGGGAGATAACATTTGATATTTAAATAAAGAAAACATCTAATAAAAAAAATAACAACCTAAAGTTCTAGAGAGCCTGATGCTAAGCAATTTATTGTAAGGGTATTTAAATACAGTAGAATTTGAAGGAAAAAAAAAGGGTTTCCAGGTGACAATCATTCCCATTTTAGGTGCATAATAATACTTAGGTGTAACTACATAGAAACTCCTTTGCAAAGTACATGTGATCATGAAGATAGAATCTGTAGCTTAAAGACCCAAAATCTAGTGTTATATCTCACTGAAATAGCACAGAAGTCAGCCGACTATAAAGAACCTACCTCCTAAGGATGGATTCTATTAATTGGGAGGTAAAAAAAACGTCTAGGGAGGGAGAGTCTGGTACACATTCTGGGGGATTTGGGTGAGGTCTGGCTCTACAAATGACAAAAGGTCACCAGGTAATTAACAACATCTACTCCTACTTTTTTGAGTGCAATGCTGGTATTTTCTCTGTTGAGGAGACACCTGTTAGCTTAACATTCCTGGTTTCCCTAGTGCTCTGTAGGCACAAGGACATTTGTTCCTCCAATAAAAGTAGATAGGCAGGAAGAATGGCTATAAGCCCTTTCACCTTCCAAAGGCATGGGCAAATACAGTTGACTATTGTCCTTGAGCTGTGGCTTTGTAAATGGCTGCTGGCCTGCCAGATATCCGGTCCCTACTACCTCTGGCCTATATGCTAGGGATTAAAAGTAAGAAAACAGGAGAAAAAAAAAAAGAACAAAACGGATATAATGATATTTTTTCCACTTTTCTTTTTTTAAGTAACACATGCACTGAAATTGGAGCAAAGACCTACACTGTAAGACCTGTAACTTAACGAAGCATTTCATAGATTTAGTTAATGTTTTTTATGAGTTCTCCATTTAGTACTATGTGCCTCTGTAACAGAGGGAGGTGACTGTATAGGATTAAGATGTTCGCAGAACTTCCCAAACAATTTGCTTCGGAAGAGAGACTGTTTGTTTTTCTCCTACTTTCTGTGTTTCTTCCAGGAAAACCAGGGCAACAGGGGCAGCTACAATGGTCTGTGTTGGCAGAATGTCAGATCACAATGACCAGACAGGCTGGCACAAAGGGAGGTGAAGCAGCCAATGCTGCACAGATAGACCTCTGAGGAGTTTGGTTCTCTGTGTCTCTGATTATAGTTTATAAAGGAGGTTTTAGAATAGCACGGCCCTATACATCCATGTACTTTAGATGCTGTGGCAGGAAGATTCTGTGTTTTAGGCCAGTCTGGGCTATATACAGAGATTATACCTCAAAGGGTAAAGGAGGAATTTAAAAGTTGTATTTCTTTTTTTGAAGATTAATACTTTTATTTCATAGACTTTGAAGCTCCATTGTTGGGCTCACAGAGTTTTGTGATTTCTGTATGTCTTGTACCTCCTCAAACAACTACTTTGTTCCCTTTGATATTTTTTTACTTTGATCTATTTATTTTCAGATTAATATTGTTACAAATTTCCTCCTCCTCCTATTTCTAATTCTTTCTTTCACCTCTTTCTTTTCCTCTTTTTCAGTTCCTGTCAAACCTGCATATGATCTCATATCTATTTCTACTTTAGGTGACACTTATACAAATAGCATAGGAGAAGACTTTTTTATGTTTTGAAATAATAGTATTGTCAACACATTAATATTATTGATGAATATTGAAAGTTTTTTCAGTAATTCACCTGGAATTTTTGCAGTCTAGTTTATAGACAAGGATGTGTTTGGAGATTTCAATCTACAGTGGATTCTGAAACTGTCCCTGTTATTGATGCAAAACTTGCTGAGTTACTTTCCCTCTTTCTCCAGTTTCAGTATGGATTGTTGCTGAATAAATGTCCCTAACATGCACACTGCTGAAAAAAGTATCTTTTCCATTAGCATCTTAACCCTAGTTAAGGACCCTAAACCTAGGTCTCTATTGTTGGACAGATCTAGACATTTGGTTTATTTTCTTATATCACCACTGTGGTGACACCAGAATTATAGTTATATAATTAATAAAGTGAATGTCTATATTTGAATTTACTGTTATAAAGGAAGGAGTTGAATGATAGAAGTAAATTAACTAATTTTCTTTTTATTGTATAATTTACTGTATTGAGAATAGTATAATCAACTTCTAAGCAGACATAACTAATGATGATTAACCTAGTTCTATACACTTGTTTTACCCATTTTAAGTCATTTAAAACATTTAGATTTCATATGCAACCAATGTATACCCTGAACAACACGCTACGTGATTCACATGCGCCATCATAACAAGTATTGGATAACAAGTATTTCTATGACTGTGACCGTGCTCTTTGTGCACTCAGAGATACTATATTTTAATAATGGAAAAATTAAAGTCAATAAAGTTAATAAGTGAACAAATAACTAATTTATCACTTTCAAATGCATACTAATTTAACTCTAGTAAGAATGTCTGAACTCTGATTTAGAAAGCAGAGACATTGCTATCAATCAGTCTACTTACTAATAATGTTGACAATGGCAATTTAGCCTTGGGAAACCAGTATAAAAGCAAAATTGGATTTTTTTTTAATAAGGAAAGTCTTCACACCAATAGGCTATCTTTGCTTGCACTGTTTGTAAAAGTTCTCATTTCCACTAAATTAAGAACCACCTATGATGAATTCAGTGATCAGAGTGGGAGAGAGAAATAGGGAGAGGAAAAAAAAAAAAGGGGGAATGTATATCTATAGTCTCTCTTCTCAGTGACATTACTAAAGACAATGGTTAACTGGTTAAAAAGGCAACACGGACTTGCTGTTGAAATTGTCTTTATATAAGCGTAACTGCTTCATTTAAAAATATCTTTCTCCTTGAAACTGATATTATCTCAGTCATAGATTGTTGGCAATTGATGTTCAAGCTTCAATTATTTTTTGAGTGGTTTTCTCTAGAAGATTCATGCAGAATATCTAATGATTTATTTAGTCTCACAGCCCTTTGCATCTTTAAATCAAAGAAAAAAGAAATAAGATAGGTAACCTCACATATTCATGGAAACAATTGCTTATGAATCGATTTAAATCAATTAGTAGTAGAAAATTTAAAATAACAAATGTGCATAGCTTTAAAAGATGATTTTCAACATTCATAACATCCATCCTTAGGATGACAACATAATATAAAGTGAAAAGTGGAACAATGAGGACATAGGTTCAACTCTAGAGAGGGTTAGAGGGATGGTCAGAGAAGGGGCTTAGGGAGGGATAAGCAATCCTAAGGAGCTTCCAAAGTTCTCTTAACCACTTAATTTTACAACCTGGAACAATTTCCATAAATTTTGATTTCCTGAACCTAAATACCCAAAGCTCAAAAGTCACACATTCCCCATAGTGAATCTCAGTGAGTTTGCCTCACCAAAGGAAACACAAACTTGGAAGACAGATGGAGAATACATCATGGGATCATGATGTTATAAGGCTTGTCAATCATCCTCCTCACGCAAGCCTTAATGAAACAACCTGAATGAAACAAACTGCATTTACATATTTGCATATTTGCAAAATTAATCAAAATACAAATTACCAGAAAGCTTATTAGCTATATCTTGCTTCGTTTTTCCTGAGTGTTTTTGTTTGAGGTAAAGCAAGCAGTAGATAACCTTCCCCTGTATGCCAGATGTAGGAGTAACAGCAGAAACTAGAGTCATCCATATCTGTTTGTTGTTCTCCCTTCCTTCCTTCCTTCCTTCCTTCCTTCCTTCCTTCCTTCCTTCCTTCCTTCCTTCCTTCCTTCCTTCCTCCCCCCCTCCCTCCCCCCCTCTCTCTCTCTCTCTATTTCTTTCTTTCTTTCTTTCTTTCTTTCTTTCTTTCTTTCTTTCTTTCTTTCTTTCTTTCTTTCTTTCTTTCTTTCTTTCATAGATATTCCTCTAACTTATCACATTTCCTCCCCCTTCCTCTTCCCCTTCCCCAATCCACTGCTCCTCCATTTCTCTTCAGAAAAGAGCAGGCCTCCCGTGGATATCAACCAGCCATGGCCTATCAAGTTGCAGTAAGACTAGGCACATCCTCTCTTATTAAGGCTAGACTAGGCAACCCAGTAGGAGGAATGGGTCTCAAAGGCAGGCAACAGAGTCAAAGATAGCCCCAGCTTCTGTTGTTATGAGTCCCACAGGAAAACAATGCTAAACAACTGTAACTTAAGTGCAGAGGACCTAGGTCAGTCCCATGCAGGTTGATAGTGCAGTCTCTGTTAGCCACTATGAGCCCAGATCAGTTGATTCTATGGGTTTTTGTTTGTTGTCTTTGAGTGGAATGTGATGTTTTATATATGCTCTGCCCAGGGAGTGTTACTATTAGAGTGTGTGACCCTATTGGAGTAGGTGTGCTACTGTGTGGGGGGCTTTAAGACCCTAATTGTGGCTGCCTGGACATAAGTATTCTGCTAGCAGCCTTCAGATGACGATGTAGAACTGTCAGCTCCTCCTGCACCATGCCTGGCTGGATACTGCCATTTTCCTGCCTTGATGATAATGTACTGAACCTCTGAACTTATTATAAGTCAGCTGTAATTAAATGTTGTCCTTATAAGAGCTGATTTGGTCATGGTATCTGTTCACAGCAGTAAAAACCCTAACTAAGAAAGGCATGCACAGCTATATGCTTTTGTTCAGATGAAAAGCATAGTGCATAAGCTTAGCATTCCCATTGGCTTTGCCTACTACTAAGGTCAATATTTAGCTCTATGCTGACAAGTGCCAGCTTTCTATCTAGAAACCTCAACCACCAAATTGCAAGGTTTGGTGGTGGAAGTATAGGTTCTGATCCTTTCCTTTAGCTTCTAGTTAACTCTTCTCTCCTCAAAGTCAGTCTCTACCCTCTCTCTCCAGAATGCCCTGGAATGTGTTGGCCTGATGCTGCTTGTATTCTAAAACTAATACTGGTTCTTCAAGAAGAATTTGCTTCCAGAGCACAGTGAAAAGGAGAGTGTGCATATGTAGACCAAAGTGGTGCTATGTGGCCTTGCCCCTATGTTATTTCTGATTGATAAACAAAGATGTTGACATCCAAAGGTTGGGCAGAAGAGACATAGGAGGGATTTAGGAGGTTGGCAGAAAACCATGATAGAGAGGGGAGAGGAAGATGAATGGAGGTGAAGCTGCTATGGGTCATTTGCCTTATGATAATGTGGCCCTGAGGCCTGGGCAATTGGAGTTAAGATCAACCCAGATAAAATATAGTACGAAATAACTAAGGGTTATTGATAGAAAAGTAGATTCTAATAGCATAAAGGGTATATATCTTCCCAGCTCTTGTGCTACTTAAGGCTTATTGTAAATAATAAAAGTTGTGTGTCTTTTATTCAGGAACTGAATGATCAAGGTGGGATAGGACCACTGGATTGAGATTGAAATTTTCTACAACCCTGCCATCTAGATTCCCAGCTTCATACACAGCCACAATGATTGTGTCAGTATGCTACAATTTCATGAGTTCAAGTTCCTAAGATCTAAAAAACACTTCTATTTCTCTATTAAAACACTGGATAACACAGGACTTTAGCAAAAACACATTTTATAGAATAGCTACACTTCTCATTTTGTTAAAATTTGTATCCCCATGACATTTTGGAAACATTTTCCTCTGGGGGACTCTGTAAACTGTGAATAGTTTTTATTTGTTTGTTTGTTTATTTATTTATTTATTTATTTATTTATTTATTTATTTATTTATTTATGTTTGCATCTTAGTTACACATAGGATCCTATCTGGATTTACTGATTGCTGAGAAATGCCTATGGAGAGAGTGGGGAAGAAAAAAAAAAAGAAAGAACAAATGGTATCAAGTCTTTCTAGGGACAGCTGGCCTCAGTTAGTTGGCCCTCTGTGAATCAATTTGCATTTTAAGTACTTCTTTTGTAATGTTGGGAATCAATTACATAATTTAAACAAAATAAAAGTTATTTTTTTCTTTTTCTGCCAACTGTCATAGAAGGTTTGTTTTTTATGAACAAAAGCAATTTTCTCAAATGTGCATTTTTCCTCTGGGCAGATGTTGGACAGATGTTTGCATTACAGACACATGGGGACTTGAAGAAAAAGACAGTCTTCTAATTACTCAAAGCAGCCAAGAGTGTGTTGTGTAACTTGGTGATAGAATTAAAAACCTTACAGCCTAAAACATTTTCATTATGACGTCATAGCAGTTTGCTGTTGCTTTGATCTGTTATATCCTGAGAATAAGTTCTTTAGACATCTCTGCTCACAGAGGCCTGACAAAATATTTTATTCTCTTTTTCCTTGGTATTGTTTGAAATAGAATTTGGCAGACACAGTCTTCTTCAGATGTTCCTTTCCTTTAAAGTAATGAATTTCTTCTCTATGGCCAGTCCCTAAAAATGTCAATAATAAGAGTCAGTTTCCAAAACTGGATTGCCACCATCAGAGTAATGTCTAGGTGGATGGGGTAGGACCCGAGGCAGAAGCACTAGGCCTTCAGCACTCCCCTGTGTGGATCCCAGGGGCTCACAGCTGCCAAGCTGCAATTTTGCCCTCTGGGTATTCCAGACTCTAAACCAGAACTCATTGGTTTGCGGAAGATTTCGCATTCAGTAGCCAGGAACGGCAAATTCTTGTGCAATTTATAATTTATTTTGCAAGAATCAGACAAGTGCAGTAACTGAGGCAAAGATTAGGAGTAAGCTTTCCAGCCAGCGGTGGTGCCTTTAATCCCAGAACTTGAGAAGCAGAGGCAGGTGGATTTCTGAGTTCGAGGCCAGCCTGGTCTACAGAGTGAGTTCCAGGACAGCCAGGGCTATACAGAGAAACCCTGTCTCAACCCTCCACCACCCCCCTCCCCCCGAACTTGAAGGTAGAACTCCCAGAGGCAAGGAACAGTGGCTGCAGTTCTCTGGGGGAGTCCTGAGCCTTTCCAGTTTTTGTTGCCAGCAGCCAAGATCTTGAGCACAGCTGGAAAGAAGAAGGAATTGAACAGGGGGGTGGGGGTGGGGGTGGGGGAGATGAGGGGGTGGGGGGTGGTGTTAGCAATGTACTACTTCACTGCTTATCCTCCTTGTGTTCCAACAGGCTTCTTTTAGCAGCTCTGGAACCTTGGAAGACACTGGCCTGTCTCAGGTGTGAATTAGGCAGCCAGTCAAACTGCTACAGTTTACTGATAATCTGGGACACCTGAACTGATTTATGGTTCATCCTGATCTGGTCCCTATCACTCCGATCTTGAAAACTGCTCTTTTCATTTCTTATACATTCTCCCTTTTTTTTTTTTTCTCCTTTTCAAACAACATTAAAGCCCACAGGCATTTTCATAGACCTTCACTCTCAGCACTTCTGGCCTGGCTTTCTGAGACTTGTCCATTTTAAGCCTTTCTATGCTGAAGAGCAAACAGCATGACTATAATGGGTTTGACTTAATGCTGTTTCTATTATAAAGTTAATTTTGATCTCCAAAACTGCGTACACAGTGTCTGCCATTCCAGTAAGTCACTGAGAGACCTTGCCCCCAGTTGGTTGTCATTGGAAAATAAAGATGCTGGCAGCCAATGGCTGGGCAGGGCAGACAGAGGCAGGACTTTTAGGATTCTCAGGCTTAGGATAGAAGAAGGAGAAAGAGATCCACCATGTAGGTTCCAGGAGAGTAAGGCCCAGAGGGCTGCCCAACTGCTTCCAGGTCAGCCAAGGTAGAATATTGAATTTAGAAAATGACAACTCAAGATTATCAGCAGGAGGTGGTTTAGCCCATAGGAGGTTAGGAAATGGCTCAGCTACTGCATTGTGTAAGGCATATCAAAATATAAAGGCTGTGTGTGTCTTTCTTTGGGGAATGTTAAGCTTTGAAGCAGGTAGCTAAACAGCGCCAATAGGATTAATTCAATAAATATTTAATTCAACACATGGGCATGCTGTATTGTTTTTAAAACACCCACTTTGCAGTCCCATAAATCTACTGTGCCTACTTTCAGACCAGAGATGTGTTGTTTTCTATACCTGACTTGCTTTTTGTTGTTTGTTTGTTTGTTTTTTGAGGAGGTGGGAAGGCTGCATGCCAGCCTGTAAAAAGGTTTTTGTGAATTTCAGAGTGAAAATATTTATAAATAACTTTTTGTTCTGGTCTAGTTACCAGCAATCATCTTCAGTTTGAATTTATAGATTACTAATGTTCACTTACATTCTCTCTGTGCAGGACAGCACAGAAATGCCTAACACACTTTGGGCCATGCCTATCTTTCTGTGTTGCTCTCTTTCTTGTTCATGTCTAATACCAGAAAGAGACAGGCTCAAGAATGGTTCTCTGAGGAGTTCTATTGATTAGTGAGAAAAAGCAGGCTGTGTAATTTGTAAATTATGCCTTTTATTGACTGCAATCTCATCAATTAGTAAATTTCTCGATTCTTTCATCTCTAGTTTTGGATAAAAAGAGCTATCTTTTTCATGAAATGCTGTTAATACTGATTACATTACTGCATGCTTGTTTTATTGAAAGGTGTACTACACACTTTATGTCATACTTGAAATGTTTTTGAGTTCCAAGGTATTTTCCTTGAGAGAAAATTCTACTTTGTGGTCTTCTTTGTTCCCGGATATTTCTTAAACTTATCACTGTCTGCTTGCACAGGGTGGCACTAAGTGAAGCATGAAGTACATCTATGTTGCAAGCACTCAGACCAAATGCCTTGGGTTGCCCTTTGTATAAAAGGAATGCTTCCAATGTTTGTAACATGGCACAGGAGATTTTCTTCTTGTAACATATAGCAGTGTCTGTAATAGGAGGAATGGCCTTTCCCATGGACTAGCACTCTGTGATACATAGATCCACCTAGACTGTTTTCTTATTTTAATTTTTTCTATATTCTTGAGAATTTCATACATATATACAATGAAATGTGATATTTTCCCTTTATTTCCTCCTCCGACTCCTTAATATTCTTTTCCACACATTTTCTTCTTGACCTCATGTCCTTTCCTTTTATAGTCTATTAAAGGCAGTTAGTGCTGCCTGTATGTGTGTGGGTGAGGCTATGCACTGGAGCAAAACTAACTATGTTCATATCCACAAAGAAGTGTGATTTTCCCTCTCCCAGCAACTACCAACTGTGGTTCTACAATAAAATGTGTTTATGAGTTAAAAATAAACATTACTTTTAAATCATATAAAATATTCCACATCATAATTATGAGCCTCTCATATACTGAACCTCATGATTCTGCAACCTAGTTACAATCTTTTCTCTTGGCTGAATTTAAACATTTATAGCACTGTTGTAGACTCTTATTCACCCTCAATTAACCACTGTTTCCTCTTTCTATCCTTTCTCTCTCAAAAACAAATTCCTGAACAGAACACCAATAGCTCAGGCACTAAGATCAACAATTAATAGATGGGAGGGGCCTCATGAAACTCTAAGATTTTGCAAGGCTAAGGACACTATCAATAGGACAAATTGTCAGAATACAGAATGAAAAAAGATCTATAACCCTACATTCAACAGAGGACCAATATCAAAAGTATATGTGGAACTTAAGAAATTAGACATCATCAAACTAAATAACTCAATTTAAAAAATAGAGTATAGATCTAAACAGAAAATTCTCATAGCAAAAACTTGAAGGACTGAGAAGCACTTAATAAAATGTTCAGAATCCTTACTCATCAAGAAAATACAAATGAAAACAACTCTGAGATTTCATCTTACACCTGTTAGACTGTCTAAGATCAAAAACTCCAGTGCCTGCACATGCTGTTGAGAATGTGGAGCAAGGGGAACACTTCCATTACTGTTGAGAGTTCAAGCTTCTACAACCATTTTGTAAATCAATTTGGCAGTTTCCTAAAAAACTGGGAAGAGATCTACCTCAAGACCCAGCTATACCACTCCTGGCTATATACCCAAAAGATGCCCCACTATGCCACTGGGACACTTGCTTATCTATGCTCATAGAAGCTTTATTTGTAATAGCCACATACTGGAAACAACTTAGTTGTTCCTGTTCCTTAACTGAAAAAATGGATAAAGAAAATGTGGAACATACATAATGGAATACTATTCAGCTATTTAAAAAAAAGATTTCATGGAATTTACAGGCAAGTGGGTGGAAATTGAGAATATCATGCAGAGTGAGGTAGCACAAACCCAGGAAAACATGTATGGTATATATTTCCTTATAATTGAACATTAGTCTAGAAGTACAGGATAACCATGCTATAATCCACAGACCCCCCCAAAAAAACTGAGTAAGAAGGAAGTCCCAAAGAAGGATGTATGAATCTCACTCAGAAGTACAAAGAAGGGGAAACAAAATAGTCATCACGGTGAGAGGAAACTGGGTAGAAGAAGGGGTGTGGGGGGATATGGGGATAACAATCAGCTGTGGGGGAATGGGCAGGAGAGAGAGAGAGGGCTGGGAGTAGGACATGCATCCCTGGGACCAGTTGGAGACCTGGAATGGGGGAGACTATAGGGAGTCTATAGGAGTGATCCTAACTGAGATTCCTAACAGCAGGGGATATAGAAACTGAAGGGGTTGCCTCCTTTAAGCAGGCAGGATTTCTAGAGTAATGAGGTGGACATCAACCCACCCACAAAACTTTTAGCCCAAAATTTATCCTGCCTACAAGATGCACAGGCACAAAGAACAGAGACTGATGGAATGGCCATCCAATGACTGACCCAATTTGGAACCCATTTCATGAGAGAAAGCCAACCTCTAACACTATTAATGATACTTTGTTATGCTTGCAGAGAGTAACCTTACACGACTGCTTCCTGAGAGGCTTCATCCAGAAGTGGATGGAAACAGATGCAGAGTACTAGAGCCAAACAAGAGGAAAAACTCAGGAAGTCTTGTGGAAGAGTTGGGGATAAAATCAAACAAGTTAGAGGAGTCAAGCATACCTCAGGAAGACCTAAAGGGTCAACTAACTTGGAACCATGTAAGCTCACTGAATCTGAAACACCAACCAAAAAGCATGCAGGAACTGGTCCTAGGCTCATTTCCCACATTTGTGGCAGATATGCAGCTTGGTCTTCATGTAGGTCCCTAACAATTGGAGTGAGAAAAATATAGGACTCTCTTTCCTGCCATTGGATCCCCTTCCCCTACCTGGACTGTCTGATTGGACCACAGAGGGAGAGGGGGTGCTTAGTTCTACTGGGACTAAATGTCCCAGGGTGAAGTGGCAGCCAAGGGGAGCTTCCCCTTCTCTAAGGAGAAGATGGGGGAGTAATTGGGGGAAGGAGTAGTGGGGAGAGGGATTTGCAAAGGCAGAACTGAGAAGAGAGGAGGTAGGGGGCTGAGATTAGGATGTAATGTGAATTAAAAATAAATTATAAAAAAGACAAAAAATTCTTGTAGTTCTTTTTATATTTAGACAACTCAGAAAAGAGCTCAAGTCACTTCTTCACAGTGCCTTGAATGAAAGTGCAGATGACTTCAGGACCTTGTTCTGATGGAGTACATCTCAGGAGGTGCTCAGCAGTAGGTCCTCAGAGGAAACCATACCACAGATGAAGTTGAGGTACTCAAGTATCAGGTCATCACAGCTGACTGTGATGAACACGTGATGGACATACAGTTGGCTGTTGTTGCTTCCTTCCTTCCTTCCTTCCTTCCTTCCTTCCTTCCTTCCTTCCTTCCTTCCTTCCTTCCTTCCTTCCTTCCTTCTTTTCTTTCTTTCTGCCTGTCTGCCTCCCCTCCCCTCCCTTCCCCTTCCCCTTCCCTTTCCCTTCCCCTTCTCTTTCCCCTCCCTTCCCCTTCCTTCCTTCCTTCCTTCCTTCCTTCCTTCCTTCCTTCCTTCCTTCCTTCCTTCTTTTCTTTCTTTCTGCCTGTCTGCCTTCCCTCCCCTCCCATTCCCTCCCATTCCCTCCCCTCCCCTCCCCTCCCCTTCCCCTTCCCTTCCCCTTTCCTTCCCCCTCCCTTCCCCTTCTCTTTCCCCTCCCTTCCCCTTCCTTCCTTCCTTCCTTCCTTCCTTCCTTTCTCCCTCTCTCCCTCCCTCCCTCCCTTCTCTCTCTCTCTCTCTCTCTCTCTCTCTCTCTCTCTCTCTCTTTCTCTCTCTCCCTTCCCCTTCCTTTCTTTTTAAATGTATTTACATTTCAAGTGTTATCCCCTTACCTGGTTTTCCCCACTCCCTGAAACCCCCAACACATCCACCTCTCCCTGCTTCTATGAGGGTGTTCCTCCACCCACCCACCCATTCCAGCCTCTCCACCCTCAATTCCTCTACATCTATTGAACCTTCATAGGACCAAGGATCTCTCCTCCCATTGATGTCTGACAAGGCTGTCCTCTGCTACATATGCAGCTGGAGCTATATGTATTCCTTGATTGGTGGTTAAGTCCCTTGGAGCTTTGGGGGGTCTGGTTGATATTGTTGTTCTTCCTATGGGGTTGGAAACCTCTTCAACTCCTTCAGCCATCTCTCTAACTCCTCCATTGGGGACCCCACACTCAGTGCAATGGTTGGCTGAGAGCATTCGACTCTGTATTTGTAAGGCTCTGGCAGGGCCTCTCAGAAGACAGATATACCAGGCTCCTTTCAGCAAGCATTTCTTAACATCCACAATAGTGTCTGGGTTTGGTGACTATATATGAGATGAATCCCCAGGTGGAGCAGTTTCTGGATGGCCTTTCCTTCAGGCTCTGCTCTGCACTTTGTCTCCATATTTGCATCCATGAGTATTTTGTACCCCTTTCTAAGATGGACTAAAGCATCCACACTTTGCTCTTCCTTCTTCTTGAGCTTTATGTGGTCTGTGAATTGTATCTTGGATATTCTAAGTTTTGGGGATAATATCCACTTATAAGTGAGTGCATACCATGTGTGTTCTTTAGTTATTGGGTAACCTAATTTAGGATTACATTTTCTAGCTCCATTCATTTGCCTAAGAATTTCATGAATTCATCATTTTTAAATATTTTTATTACATATTTTTCTCAATTACATTTCCAATGCTATCCCAAAAGTCCCCCATACCCTCCCCCCCTCATCCCCCTACCCACCCATTCCCACTTTTTGGCCCTGGCGTTCCCCTGTACTGGGGCATATAAAATTTGCATGTCCAATGGGCCTCTCTTTCCAGTGATGGCTGACTAGGCCATCTTTGATACATATGCAGCTAGAGTCAAGAGCTCTGGGTTACTGGTTAGTTCATAATGTTGTTGCACCTACAGGGTTGCAGATCTCTTTAGCTCCTTGGATACTTTCTCTAGTTCCTCCATTGGGGGCCCTGTGATCCATCCAATAACTGTGAGCATCCACTTGTGTGTTTGCTAGGCCCTGGCCTAGTCTCACAAGAGATAGCTATATCAGGGTCCTTTCAGCAAACTCTTGCTAGTGTATGCAATGGTGTCATCATTTGGAGGCTGTTATGGGGTGGATCCCTGGATATGGCAGTCTCTAGATGGTCCATCCTTTTGTCTCAGCTCCAAACTTTGTCTCTGTAACTCCTTCCATGGGTGATTGTTCCCAATTCTAAGAAGGGGCAAAGTGTCCACACTTTGGTCTTCGTTCTTCTTCAGTTTCATGTGTTTTGCAAATTGTATCTTATATCTCAGGTATACTAAGTTTCTGGGCTAATATCCACCTATCAGTGAGTACATATCATTTGAGTTCTTTTGTGATTGTGTTACCTCACTCAGGATGATGCCCTCCTGGTCCAACCATTCGCCTAGGAATTTCATAAATTCATTCCTTTTAATAGCTGAGTAGTACTCCATTGTGTAAATGTACCACATTTTCTGTATCCAATCCTCTGTTGAGGGGCATCGGGGTTCTTTCCAGCTTCTGGCTATTATAAATAAGGCTGCTATGAATATAGTGGAGCATGTGTGCTTATTACCAGTTGGGACATCTGGATATATGCCCAGGAGAGGTATTGCTGGATCCTCTGGTAGTACTATGTTCAATTTTCTGAGAAACCCCCAGACTGATTTCCAGAGTGGTTGTACAAGTCTGCAATCCCACCAACAATGGAGTAGTGTTCCTCTTTCTCCACATCCTTGCCAGCATCTGCTGTCACCTGAATTTTTGATCTTAGCCAATCTGACTGGTGTGAGATGGAATCTCAGCATTGTTTTGATTTGCATTTCTCTGATGATTAAGGATGCTGAACATTTTTTTCAGGTGCTTCTCAGCCATTCGGTATTCCTCAGGTGAGAATTCTTTGATTAGCTCTGAGCCCCATTTTTTAATGGGGTTATTTGATTTTCTGGAGTCCACCTTCTTGAGTTCTTTATATATATATATTGGATATTAGTCCCCTATCTGATTTAGGATAGGTAAAGATCCTTTCCCAATCTGTTAGTGGCCTTTTGACATAGACTAACAGACTGGCTACACAAACAGGAATTCATCATTTTTAATAGCTGAGTAGTACTCCATTGAGTAAATGTACCACATTTTCTGTATCCATTTTTCTGTTGAAGGATATCTGGTTTCTTTCCAGCTTTTCACTATTATAAAAAAGTCTGCTATGTACGTAGTGGAGCATGTGTCCTTATTACATATTGAAGCATCTTCTGGGTATATGCCCAGGAGTGGTATAGCTGGATCCTCAGGTAACACTATGTCTAATTTTCTGAGGAACTGCCAGACTGATTTCCAGAGTGGTTGTACCAGCTTGCAATCCATCCAACAATGGAGGAATGTTCTTCTTTCTCCACATCCTTGCCAGCATCTGCTGTCACCTGAGTTTTTGATCTTAGCCACTCTGACTGGTGTGAGGTAGAATCTCAGGGTTGTTTTGATTTGCATTTCCCTGATGACTAAGGATGTTGAACATTTCTTTAGGTGCTTCTTAGCCCTTTGCATTTCCTCTGTTGAGAATTCTCTGTGTAGTTCTGCTCCCCATTTTTTAATAGGGTTATTTGGTTCTTCTTCTTCTTTTGTTCTCAAACAAAACAAAACAAAACATCAAAGGGAATGCGGATGTCCTTCTACAGAGGAATGGATACAGAAAATGTGGTACATTTACTCAATGGAGTATTACTCAGCTATTAAAAATGTTGAATTCATGAAATTCTTAGGCAAATGAATGGAACTAGAAAATGTCATCCTGAGAAATGAAGAACAATGCCCTGAATTCCTTCCACAGAAAAGCACATGACTGGGGAGTGATTGTACCAATCATTGATGATGTTCTTATAGAATTCATCTTATTCCTCTTGAGTGACGTTATCAGGCTTTCTCATCAAAATCGGCTTAGTCTTATTCAACTTTTCCAGTTCAAGGTATTTCCCCTTAAATATCTTTGTTTTCTTTTTCCTATCTTTGCCACTGTCACCCTCCTCATCTGAACCCACATCTTCAATCTTAGGTTTTTCCTCTTTGTCATTATTTTTCTCCACTTTCTCACCTTTCTTTCTCTGTGGTTGAATTAGGGAAAAGCTGGAAGAAGCTGAGGAGGAGGATGACCCCATAGGAAGACCAGCATACACTAGCTGATATTAGGCCCCCAACACATATACAGCAGAGGACTGCCTTGTCTGGCCTCAGTGAGAGAAGATGCACCTAACCCTCAAGAGACTTGAGGCCTCAGGGAGTGGGGAGGTCTGGTGGGGTGGGGCTGAGGAGATGGATACATCCTCTTGGAGATGGGTGGGGGAGGAGGTATGAAATGAGAAACAGTCAGAGGACAAACCGGGATGGTGATAAAGAATGGACTGTAAAAAAGAAATAAAGAAAAAAAGCTTTTTCTCTTTTCAATATTTCTTATAGCAATAGAAAACTAAGATGTCAATTTACTGAATCTAATGTATTCAGTTTCTTTATTTAGGAAAAGAAATGACAATGTATGTTATCCAATTCTTTTTTGAAAATTTGAAAAAAATTATTTCATTTTGATTAATCCCTGCTCCCTCCACACATGCACATATATGGGGGTATATGTGTACATACATGCATGCAGGTAGTTTTCCTCAGAGGCTAAACATATTGGATTTCCTTGGAAGTGGAACTATAACTGATAATGTGTCATCTGATGTGAATTCTGGAAACTAAATGCAAGTTATCTGGAAGGACAGTCCATGCTTTTAAATGATGATCTATCTCTCTAGTCCATTCCAAAATGTAATACTTCTTATATGTACTAAATAATTACATAATTTACATACATATATATATGGTTACCAATTACATTTCATATATTTGACACTAAAAATATTAGATCTCCCTTTAAGACCTAAGCATAACAAGAAGTGATAAAACAAAGGCAGATCAGTTTATTTCCCACTCAATAACTCTATGATCAGAGAATGATGTGGTGTGTGAATGCTCTCTTCACTAGAGTCACACAAATGCTATCTGGTACACAGTAAATCCACTTCACAGTAAGGATGTATGGATTACATTTATGTATCCATAACACTTCAGAGATTAAATTTAACTAGACCTGGACTTGCAAATCATTTTCCTTTTAAGTTTCAGACATTTCACCATTGTCTCTTATAGGTTTTGTTTTGAAAAAATCCAAGGTTCTTTTAGTTCTCGTTTCTTATACAAAATATTCCTCTCACCCAAGGAAAAGATGGTCCAGCAACAGGCCCAAAATGGGATCCAGGTCAAGGGGAGGTCCTAAGGCCTGACACATTATTGAGGCTATGGAGCGCTCACAACAAGGGACCTAGCATGACTGCACTCCACAAGAAGAAAAAAAAATTCTCTCTTTCTTGTCTTCCTTCCTTCCTTCCTTTTCTATCTAGAGATTTCATGTGGAATGCCTATCTAATATTGGACTCTATTGAGTGGTCTTCTACCATCCTTACCTTGCTCTCTGTGAATTTCATTCCTGTGCATTTTTTCTCCTTCTCTGGGAGATTCTGTTGACTTTCAGGCTTATTTTGAAATTTCTAATTTTGTTCTTATTTTTAAAAAAGAATGCCATAACAAACCACCCATTAGAGAATGCTCCTACATCTATGCACATACTTGCTGCACTAAGCAGATTTAGTTTTAAAATAGAAAATTAAATTGGAGGTAAAAGTGGTGGTGGAGTAAGGGAGAGGGTGGAGGAGAGGATAGACATTCAAAAGTATATTACATACAGGTATGAAACTCTCAAACAATAAATGAAGAAAGAATGTGATTGGTTGTGTGTGGCATTTTCTTATGTTTAACATATTTCTCTTTCTTCATATACCCAGTTTGCCTATTAACGTTTTAGACTTTGCTGTGTAGTTGATTTGTTAACCTAAAAAATTTAGGTCTTTAAACTTAGTGGCCACTGTGGTTGTTCCTCTCATAAATAGAGTAAACAAGAGAGGATCCACATTTGTAGGGGTGTGTATAGATATTTATCCTCTCCCATTCTAGCTGTCATGAGAGAATATGGTATCCTTCCCTGTGCAGGATGTAACATGAAGGTGCCTCACAGGAAGGGGAAAGCTGTCCTCATGAATCAAGAAAACTTGTTAACATGGTATCCTTGAACATTTTAGTCCAAAAAGCTAGGAAAAAATCAGTTCCTATTCTTAATAAACTGCTTGGTTTAATTTTTTTTGTAGCAGTACAAATGAAGAAGATGTCTAATACCTCAACATGAACCCTTCCTCAGAAGGTATGATGCACCCTGTATTTCAGAAAGAAGAACTAAAAAGTTGTTCATGTGAAAAATGTTAACATCTTTTCAGCCTAGTATACTGAAGTATCAATGTAATGTTCTATAGTGTTTTCGACTAGGGCACTGCAATCACGATGCTATGTCAATTAAACTGGTAGTAGACGATGCAAATCAGTTAGTTATAGAATCCTTTTGAATAAATGAAAAGATTAGTGCCCATATCTTTTCTCTGAAGGTGATACATTTACCTACAAAGACTTCTTTCTTTTTCTAGGAGTGTCTGATTAAATCTGAGAACTGTAAGAGCCCAGCAGATAGGCAGCGAGGCTATGGTCGGATGTAAAAACCACAGAGTTCAGTTTCTAGACTTTCACTTAAGTTTTGCTTTGACATTTTCAGTTGTGACTTATTTTCTTATGGCATATTTTGACTCTTGGCATTACAACATCCAATGGATTAAAAAGATGGTTATCCCAGTGTATAACATGGGCTTTATGTTGAATCAAATCATTCACAATTTATATTTCACATTTTATAATTTAGGCTTTTCAATCTCATTTCAAAAATGACTATTGTTCCTTTGATAGGCATCACCCACCTATGAAACATTAATTCAACAAGATCCCTATTTTAAAACTTATCAGTATTTTAATTAACTTGCCATAATAAGATTTTTTTTTTAAAAAGCTACTGATAACTGCCTTGAAAGAAAAATGTATTACAGAATAGTTTCCAAGAGAGAGGGCATGAGCCATTCAGGAGCCTGAAAGTCATTACTTTCCCTATGTGAGAGAAAGCATGTGTTTTAACTGTGGAAAAAACAAGCAAATTATGGTGTGTAAACTAAGAAAATTTAAAATTGTATAAACTCTGGAAGTGGAGATGACGTCTAGTTACATGCCATCTGGCCTTGTAGTGAATTGACCAGAGGAATAGTACATGTGCATTCAAGGCCTCATAAGAGAAGAGTGGTGGGGGATAGGAGAGATGGAATTGAGAATGATTGGCTTTCTTATCAAAGATGCAGAGAAAGATGCTGTTTTCTGTTTCTAAGAGTTGAATAACCCTATGAAAGACACCTTCTTCCAGTTAAGCACGACCTTAGAATTTAGAGCATCAAGAATATGGGAAAAAAGAAAATACAATGGACACATTATTTACAAGGAATTTTAATTCATAAGATAGAAAAAGGCATATACAAGTCATTAAAAAGGAGTGCTGGCTCACACAGGGCAGAGATATGCAGACTGTGTATTGCCACAATTTGGGTACTTGAGGCCACAAATTATCAAGAAATTAAAGGTGCACAGGTACCAAGAGTTCCAAACCGTAGACTCAAGGAAAGAGATACCATAGAAAAACTTGAGGATTACCACAATAGGTATGAGAGAGGGAGGAAGCAAGGATCAGACCAGAGCTGATTTAAAGGAGGGCATCTTATCCATGTTACAGAACTTGCTAGAAGTGAACTGTTCCTTGTATAGAGAATATTAGACCAGACAGTAATAGACTTCTAAAAGATTGGTTGTACTGTGGGCCAGAGGAATAATACATCTGTATATGGATCAGAAGATTCAGAAGAAGAATAAGAAAAACATCTGTTTCTCTCAATGAATCCAATAGACAGAAACAGCACCGTAACCTCTGTCTTAGTTTGCCTTTCACTGCTATGATAAATACCATGATCAAAATCAACTTGGAAAGAAAAGGGTTTATTTGGCTTATATGTCTGAGTCAAAATTGATCATTGAGAGAAGTCAGAGCAGGAACCTGGAATGAGGAGTTGAATGAGAGATCATAGGGAAGTGATGTTTATTGGCTTGCTCAGAGGGTTTTAGTTGCTATACATCCAATAACCCTCTGGGCTGAGATTGCTTACAGTGGAATGGGCCCTCTCACATCAATCATTAGTCATAAAACAAAAAAACATTCCACAGATATGCACACAAGCCAATCCAATGTAGGTAACACTTCAATTGACATTTCTTCTTCTTAGCTATGTCTTGATTATGTCTGCTTGACAAAGCTTACCAGCACAGTTTCTTATAATTAATTTGCTCCCGATAATTGTACACACTTTAATTGAAAGAAGGTGATTTTAACTAAGTAAAATCAGCAAATAAATGCTCAGCCAACAAAGTACTTACAATGCACAAATCCCAGAGCAGATGCAAACTAACACAAAAATCCAAGATAATATGTCCACTCCAATCTTATAATAATGACTCCCAATGAGAATAACTTGGAAGAAGTTCCAAAGAATTTCAAAGAATGATTATAACTAATTGCAAGCAGCTCCAAGAACATATGCACATTATCCAAGAGAACAGAAACAAAGGGATGAATGAAATGGGAAAGACAATTCAAGAATTCAATGAATAGAATTGTTGAAGAAAATTCAAACTGAAATGATGCCCAAAACTGAAAATTTCATTAATGCAAATAAAAATATCACTTGAAAGGGAAGGATCCAAAATGTTATACTGAAAACCTGATCAAAAACCCATGGCTTTGGGGGAGGTCAAAGGCCTTAGTGGAGACTCTACTGTTGCTCTGCCAAATGTTCATCAATCAAGCCTCCCTTTAATTACTTTATACTCATAGATTTGTGCTGTTTTCAATTTTAGTCAGCAAATGCTTCCTTTTGCAGTAGGTAGTTGCTAATACAGAGACTCATGACTGGTCAAAGGCCAATTATATGTAACTGTAAGTGTTCATTGTGATGGCTCATCTATATCAATCAGCATTTCCCTACTTAAAGCTCAGGGAAGATTTTAGAAAGGCAGCAGAAAGAAAATAAGAGGTAGGGGATGGGGAGGAGAACTTTGAAATGATAACTTTTAAACTTGACATAGTTGCTGCATATATCAACAGACAGTAGCTATAGCTATCTGACAAGACATGTATGATATTTGTCCAGTCAAAAATCTACTATGGATGGGAGAGGGTCCTCCTGGATGTCCCACACCATCTGAAGAACTGTTGGAAGTTAATTACTGATGAATGAGAGAGTCACTGTTCTTTGAAAATATGGCCACTGGCAGATTGTTAAAATGCACACACCCTAATGGTTGGCATCATATTCATGCACATATTAGCATCAAATGGACTTGGGGAGTTATTAATTTAAAAAATCTGTTAGAAGGGATGAAGGATGAAGGGCACTATAAGAATGTGAGAGAGGTGGTGGTGTGTAAATATAATCAAAATATGTTATATAAATATATGGAATGTCTATATTTTCAGTGAATAAAAGTAATTAATGTTGACATAAGAAGTATGAAAATGATATAATATTCAACCATATCAAAGAAGGGAGAAGAAATTTTGTGATTCATAACAATATGGATAGAAGAGGAGGTTATGTTAGATGGAATATGACAAAGAAAAGCAGTACTGCATGAGGTCATTCATATGCCAATCCTTAATGTTGATCCAACTAAAGAACAGAGTAGATTGAATTCTGGTTTCCATAATACAGGACAATTATTTGGGGACTAAAATGCAGTGGGAAGGATACAAATTGTTCCATTTTGCAGCATTGGAATTGGCATAAAAAACTGGATGAAAAACTTACAAGTAAAAGCAAGAACAATTTATCATTAATTTAAAAAATGACATGCTATTCTCTGTTACTTTTGCTTTTAGAAGAAAGACAAATTGTAAAAATTATTAATTACCACAATTAGTCATCTAAGAACTGAATGGAGGAAATAAATACAATCCAGAAATAGGCAGAACAATTTTTCTAAGTTTCATGAAAAATATAAACATATAAAACATCATAAAAACAAGATCTCAGAGTAACTGAAGAAAAAACAGGTAATATGTAACAACATTAAGATGAATGAGAAGATAAAATTATCTGACAGTACAGTCACAATTAAATGCTTTCATGAGCAATAAATACCATATGTACAAAAATAGAATACTATACAAAGAATTAAAGAAGAAAAGAACACAAAGAAATAGTAAATTGGTATTTATAATAGAAAGGTATTTATCATAGAAACTTAGTGCAATGGAAACTCAGGAATCTATGAGGGTGACCCTAGCTAAGACTTCTAGCAATGGAACATACAGAACTTAAACTAGCTATCTGCTGTTATCAGGAAAGACTTCCAGTGGAGAGATTGAGATATCAACTGAGCCACCCAACCTTCGACCTACAATATGTCATTCCTACAAGATATTCTGGGGTACAGATGATGCAGAAATTGTTGAAGTACCCAACAAATGACTGGTCCAGATTGAGACACATGCCATGAGAGGAAGCCCACCCCTGACAGTGCCTGGATGGCCAGGACTCAGAGACTAAATAGCCCATAGGCCTATGATTGAATAAAACAAAACTTGGAAGGGAGGAGTCAATGAAATTATTCCTAATGATATTCTGCTATACTCATAGATTGGTGCCAACCCAATTTTCATCAGAGTAGTGTTCTCCATTAAGTGATAGAAGCAGACGGAGAGACACACAGCCAAAACTTATGTGGATCTTGGGAAATCCTGTGAAAGATGGAGAAGAATAGTAGGAGCCAGAGGACTCAAGGACACCAAGAAGAAACCTCACATAATCAACTAACCTGAGCTCATAGGGGTTCACAGGGACTGAACTGCCAACCAGAGAGCCTACATGGGACTCACATAGGTTCTCTACATATGTGTTACAGTTGTATAGCTAGGTGTTCCTTTTGGACTCCTAAGAGTGGGAACCTGCCTTTGAGAAATTTTCCCCTTACTGAAACTTGATATGCCATGGCTGGTTGATCTTCATGGGCATGCCTTTTCTGAATAGAAATGGAGGAACAATGGATGGGGAGGATGAAGTGGGTAGTGGTGGTGGAGATGGACTAGGAAGAGAGGATAGAAGAAAATTGAGGTGAGGGCATGAAAAAAAAAAAGACAATAAAAGCCCAAAATGCTTGCTGGAGAGCAGAGAAAAGAGAGAGAAGAATTTAGATGGTAGCAATTACCCAATCTTAATAATAGAGAAAATACAATTTAAAAGCATGAACAACCTCTCAGAGACCCATAGAGAAGTTATCGGCAGACATAGCATTATCTCATAAGATTGTCTAAAGAAAAGATAAAAGAGGTGGACATTAAAATGTATTCAAAGAAACAATAGTTTAAGCCTTTCTGATTGTTAATACAAAGAAACTCTCTGATTCACGTAACTGAATGAATTCCAACCATCATGATAAAATCAAAGAAATATATAAAAGATAGACCACAATAAAAATGTAAGAAATAAGCTCAATGAAAAAGGTGAAAGGAGAAGAAAGACATTTTACTCAAAACTTCAAGGAAAAAAAGTTAAATAACAGCAGAATCTCACAAGTACAACAAAAACTTGAGACATCACACTGTATTTCAAACATTGAAGGGAACAAAAATACAAACTATAATCTTATGACCAACCAGTGTTCACTGGAGAGAAGGAAATCAAGACTCAGATGAGAGAGAAATAACAAACTCTGTTACCACCATACCTAACTTCAAATAATGAGTGATAACAGTTCTCTCAAGAGGTAATCCTGAACCAGCAAGATAAACATCATTAGCAAGATTTTGCTGAAAGGACCCTGATATAGCTGTCTCTTGTGAGACTATGCCGGGGCCTAGCAAACACAGAAGTGGATGCTCACAGTCAGCTATTGGATGGATCACAGGGCCCCTAATGGAGGAGCTAGAGAAAATACCCAAGGAGCTAAAGGGGTCTGTAACCCTATAGGTGGAACAACAATATGAACTACCCAGTACCCCCCAGAGCTCATGTCTCTAGCTCCATATGTATCAGAAGATAGCCTAGTCGGCCATCAGTGGAAAGAGAGGCCCATTGGACTTGCAAACTTCATATGCCCCAGTACAGGGGAACACCAGGGCCAAAAAGTGGGAGTGGGTGGGTAGGGGAGTAGGGGGGAGGGTATTGGGGACTTTTGGGATAGCATTGGAAATGTAAATGAGGAAAATACCTAATTTAAAAAAAATCACACATTTGTTCTCTTTCATCTGAGGTTAGCAGCTCCAAATACTTACGTGTCAAAATACAACCTGTAGGAACTGCAGAAGCTAGGAAAGGAAAACAAAGGATAGTTGTGGAGGAATAAAGTGGCAGGAAAAACAGAGAGGAGAACAGCAGGATACAAATGGTCTCAAGGGGAAAGAGGAAAAAAATGGGGCTCTAATTAAAAAAATGGATCTAATTACAGAGAAGGATAGAAATACAGAAGGAGGGAAAGGGGTAAAATAACAGTAAGGATGCGTGAAAAGGTCATAAGGACTCAGACTATTAATTATTGACCTAAAAATGTGTGTGTGTGAAAATATATACCTATACCTATACCTATACCTATACCTATACCTATACCTATACCTATACCTATACCTATACCTATACCTATACCTATACCTATACCTATACACACACACATTCACATATTCACGTCTGGGCTGACAATACTCCCTTCAAGAACTATAGACTATCTAACAAAACCTCCAACACTAGGCATGAGAAGCCATTTCTTTTGAGTTGTTGGTCAATGTTCAAGAGACTCCCAAACACTATAGACTATTTTGTTGACTTTGGTTGCCCACAGAGATAGAACCTAGTTCCCTACTGGTCAGTACAGAATACTTTTCAAACCAAGGTTCGAAGGACCTGAGCTGGATCTGATCTGAAAGCCTCCTCATGGAGGATTAGATTTCATTGTACCAGAAGTAATTGTACAAGCTTGCAAAGAAGGATGCATTCAGTAGTACTACATAACCGTGTTACCTATAAACCACAAAAAGAATCCTCATGGCATGATAACAGAGTACAAAAGTGTAACAAGTAGCTTGACAATACCCAACAGGATTCTAATTGGAAAACGTCACCCAACAAGAGGAAAATTGTGCCAGGGAGTGGAAACCTAGCAACCTCACAGTGCTATGAAAGTGATGGATCTGGGAGGAAAACCTACAACTAGCACTGTGATAGTTTGTATATCCTTGGACCAGGGAGTGGCACCATCTGGAGGTGTGGCCTTGTTGGAATAGGTGTGACCTGGTTAGGATGGGTGTGTCACTGTGGGTGTGGGCTTAAGATCCTCACCCTATTTGCCTGGAAGTCAGTCTTCCACTAGCAGCCATTGGATGAAGACGTAGAACTCTCAGCCCTGCCTGCACCATGCCTGCCTGGATACTGCCATGCTCCCACCTTGATGATAATGGACTGAACCTCTGAACCTGTAAGCCAGCCCCAATTAAATGTTGTTTTTTATAAGACTTGCCTTGGTCATGGTGTCTGTTCACAGCAGTAAAACCCTAACTAATACAAGCACAACACAACTACTTTCTAAGTATTTGTTCTTATGCCCACAAATAAGTGTACTCCTCATACCCTGTCTAGGATACTCCACTTTGGCACAAATGAAGACAATTACAGAATACAACAAGCAATCAAAAATGTGAAGTTGTGAAGCCTTGTCCCAAGTGATATATCTACAACACAATTCCTACCCTTAAGGCTAGGGGATCATTGTGGAAGAGAGTGTGGAAAGACTGTAAGATCAAGAATAAGTAGTTTACTGTGAGATTGTGTCTCCTGGAAATGTCAGAAACTATACTCATAAAGTTTCATTAACATGGCTGCCTACACATACCCTGAATAAGGAGCACATGAATAGATATGCTAACTTGGATTGGAGAAATCTCATGAGGTCTCAATCCTAGGCAAAGATGTAAGAACATCTAAGGAATGCTTCCCTAGGGAAAAGCCCAACAATTCGTTGTTCACTATTAAATAGTCAACCCTGAAAACATATACATGCAAGTTATGTACATGTACTGTGGAGGTTGTATTTATATATTTAGGAACACACATAGCAACAAGAAAATGGGGCATGAGTTTGAAAGAGAGCAAGGGAGAAACTGGGAGGGATTGGAAGAAGGAAAGGGGAATGGTATTTATTGTATTACAGTTTCAAAAAAAATAAAGTATATTAAAAGTAATTTTTCCAACAGATAAGAAATGTTAAAAATGAGCATAGGAGCACTGAGGAACATAAAGCTTCCAAATTTTCACTCCAACTGAGGATGCCATCTGTTTCCTGCCAGGAGGTTCATGGCTATAGGGAAGCATTAGAGAGAAGTTTTACTGTTCTTACATTCTTACAAGTGATACTATATAGAGAATCATTCCGTAGTGGTGCAAAAAATAGATGGGAGACGAGATTTAAGGGACAAGGTTGTAGCATCTTGGTAATGAGGCCCATACTATAATCAAGGTAACACATAAATGAACAACAGAGTAAGATCATAACAGAAGTGACACTCCTTCCTCCCCTAGAGTCTGTCCAAATATATTTAGTAGTTGCAAAAAAAAAAAGAAAGAAAAAGAAAAACCATTATCACACTGTTTAATGTAGTTCCATATTTATGTAGACAAACACTTAAGACAATTATTTTATGAATGAGAGAGGCTAAACATACACAAGGAGAAGTTAGGTTTAACACTACACATTTTTTTTTCAACTGATTAAATGGCAAGTCTGTGTCATTAGGGTTTCTATCATTGTGATGAAACACCATGATCCAAAGCAAATTAGGAGGAAAGGGTTTATTTAGCTTACACTTCCATATTGTAGTTTATCATAGAAGGAAGTCAGGAAAGAATCTCAAATAGGGAAAGCACTTGGGGACAGTGAAGGTGCAGAGGCCATGGAGTCATGCTGCTTATTAGCCTGTTCCTCATGGATTCCTCAGCCTGCTTTCACTTGGAACACAAGGGCTCTAGCCCAGGGTTGGAACCATCCACAGTGAACGCAGCTGTTCCCCATCAGTCACTTATTAAGAACCCAGATGCCCCTCAACAGAGGAATGGATACAGAAAATGTGGTATGTTCACACAATGGAGTACTACTCTGCTATTAAAAAGAATGAATTTATGAAATTCCTAGGAAAATGGATGGACCTGGAGGGCATCATCCTTAGTGAGGTAACCCAATCACAAAAGAACTCACACAATATGTACTCACTGATAAGTAGATATTAGCTCAGAAACTTAGAATACCCAAGATATAAGATACAACTTGCTAAACACATGAAACTCAAGAAGAACGAAGACCAAAGTGTGGGCACTTTATCCCTTCTTAGAATTGGAAACAAAACACCCATGGAAGGAGTTACAGAGACAATGTTTGGAGCTGAGATGAAAGGATGACCATCTAGAGACTGCCATATCTGGGAATCCATCCCATAATCAGCCTCCAAACACTGACATCATTGCATACACTAGCAAGATTTTGCTGAAAGAAACCAGATATAGCTGTCTCTTGTGAGATTATGCTGGGGCCTAGCAAACACAGAAGTGGATGATCACAGTCAGCTATTGGATGGATCACAGGGCCCCCAGTGGAGGAGCTAGAGAAAGTACCCAAGGAACTAAAGGGATCTGCAACCCTATAGGTGGGACAACAATATGAACTAACCAGTACCTCATGGAGCTCGTGTCTCTAGCTGCATATGTATCAGAAGATGGCCTAGTCGGCCATCACTGGAAAGAGAGGCCCATTGGTAGTGCAAACTTCATATGCCTCAGTACAGGGGAATGTCAGGGCCAAGAAGTGAGAGTGGGGTGTTGGGGGAGTGGGTGGGGGAGCGTGTGGGAGACTTTTGGGATAGCATTGGAAATGTAAATGAAATAAATACCTAATTTTAAAAAAAGAAGACTATCCTACAGGCTTATTTACAACCTGATCTTAGAGACATGTTCTTAATTAAGGTTTCTTCCTTTCAGATGACTTAAGCTTATATCACCTTGACAAAATTATAGAGCACAGCTTGGTACTTTAACAAATTACTGAGGTAGACTGTAATATATAGAATAATCTTCAAACATATATTCAGGAAGATTATCTCAAATATTATAACCATATTAAAGCAGAATTCTAAGCATTTGTGTTTCATTGAATATATGAAAAAATAGATAAATGGAGAACAGCTATAAAAGAAAAATCTATTTCAACTTTAGCCCTAATATACTGTATTAGTTATGATAATTTAAAAGGACAGAACCAATAGAATAAATACATATTACCAGAGGGCTTTGCACAATATAGACAGGATACTTAATCCATGGCTGGCAAGTAGTGAGGTAAGGAACCCAGTAGCTGCTTAGCCAGAAGGCTGGATGCTTTAGCAATCACCATCTAGTGATAAAGGCCAAGGGGATTGCTAAAGGGACACTGAGCTTCAGTTCATGTTGGGAGGCTGAAGAATCACAGTTCTGAGGTTAGCAAAATCTGATCTTGATATAGAGAACAATAGTGAAGGCACACTCACCTGAAAGCAGTGAAGATAGACAAGTGGAAACAGCACACAGCCTTTCCCTCACAACTCTTTATATCTAGACCACTGCAAATGGATGCTGCCCACCTAAATTAATCAAGAAAGTCAGATATGGTTTATATTGGGATTGAGTAGATTTCAGAGCAAAGATTATTAATTTCAAAAGAAAGATATTATTACTTCTTTTATTTTGGAGGTTATAATTATATGAATTCCTCTCTTCTTCCTGTCTTATAAACCTTCCCATATATCCCTCCTTGCTCTCTTTCAAATTTATACCCCTCTTTTCATTAAATGCTCTTACATGTAAATATGTACATGCACATACATATATATTCCTAAATATAACCTGTTAAGTCTGTATAATTTATATATGTTTTCAGGACTATTTGGTATTGGATAACTAACTGATGAGCTTTTTTCTGAGGGAGACTATTTGTCCCATTCTCAGCATTCATTAGTTCCCTGTAATTCTTTGTATAACCCACTTCTTGGTATGTTCATTGTTGTTCTTGGTTATGTAATGTTTATGCAGTCTTGTTGGTGAGACTTTATTTGTGTAGCTTTTGACATTAATAAGATACATAGTCTCGGAGAAAGAAATTGAATAGTAATAAAATAGTTATCTTGGAAGATAGACAATATTGTTTTATTTCCTGAAGAACTAAACCCATAAATATGCTAGGCATATTCTCTACCACAGAACTGAGATAAGCGATCTTAAAGTGCATGCACCTGACTGTTAAATTTGTGGAACAAAAACTGATAAAACTGATAAAACTGAAAAGTCAACTGAAAATGAAAATGGAAAAAAACAAAACAAAACAAAAAAAAACCTTTCTTTCCTCTGGCTAGCAGTCAGTGCTGTAAAGGTGCTATGTAGACTGCTGGGGAAGAAGAGACATTAGTGGTCTTATTTCCTGCTTGATTTTTCATGATACAATATCAACATCCAGGGAAAATTGTGCCCACAAGTACATTAGCAACAATTGGTATGTAAGTGGGTAACCAACCACTCTCTAGATGTGAGGCCTCTTCCACAGGAAGGATTTGGATGCCTGGTACTGAAACCATGGTCAAAATCCAAAAGCTAAAAGAGACATAAAGCCTAGGGTTTCTACCCACTATTGTTAGCTTGATAAAAAGTCTTGTTGTCAAATTTACTTCTAAATATCTACATTCATAGATCTGGAAAGCTCTCAATAATGGGCACAGGAGCTCTTTTATCCAGTGAGTGGTGGTTAATACAAAGACTCATAATTGGCCAAGGCCAGAGTGTAAGAGACTAAATACTCAGCTCCAAATGATTCATTTTTATAAATACCTAACCTCAACAATACTCAAAGAATATGAATGGAGAGTAGGAGGAAAGAATGTATGAGCTGGAGGGTGGGAAAAAGTGCTGTGAAATGTCTTCTGGATATGTAATAGCCATCACAGCCATGAACTCATAGCAGCTCTAGATGCCTACACAATACCTGGACAAGATTAAGCCAATCAGAGCTCTAGATTGATGGAGGAAGTGTTCTCCCAGCCCTATCCAACACTGAGGAGCTATTGGTGTCTCAGCTACTTAAAGAGAAAGAATCCTTCTTTGAGGGTATTTCCACCTGTAGGTTTCTCATGCTCCAGTGACTGACTCTCACTCATGCACATATGGGCAGCACTCATTGAATTTAATGGAATAAATATAAAATATAACACAAAAATGTTAAAATAAAGAAAGACAAAATGAGTTAACAATTGTAGGTCATATTGTGTCTGAATACAGAGAAATGGAGGAGGGTAATGGGAGTGAATATGACCATACTTCATTCTATGAATATGCTGATAAGAGAATTACAATTGAAATTACTGACTGGGAGAAAATATTTGTAAACCATATTTAGAACAAAAAATAGGACCTAATTTTTTTGCAATATAAAGAATTCTCAAATTCAATAGCAAAACCAGAAATAATTCTAGTAAAAACAGACAAAAGAATGACTGGATTTTTATCAGTAAAGCCATCTTCATATAAAATGGTGTTTGACACCATTAGTCAGTGAGGTACCACCACAAATCTATTAGAATTAATAAAAAGAAAGACTATAACATCAACAAGGGTTGAAGAGAATGTAGAAGATCTGGACCACTCCTACATCATAGAAGAAGACTCAATAAAGAATCATCCATTTTAAAACTGCTTGGCAGTAACTCTAACATTAAGCAGTTATTTAATAACAAAATGCCCTGACAGTGTATTTCCCAAACTTGTTCTGCAATAAGATAATCCTCTTTAATTTACTGTGTCAAGATTTAGTTTGAAATGTTTGGTTTTATACTGTTTGTACACACCCAGGCACATACAGTTATGTTTTCTTAAATTCCATGTTTCAGACATACATATAATATGTTTTGATGAAATCTATACCACCCCATATAATTCCTTCCCTTCCTCTATCTACACCAGGATTCCATCCTAACCTCATGTGTTCTCTCATCTCTCTCTAAATCCACTGAAACCACTTACTGTATATGCATGAAGGAAGGAATGTCTACTGAGCATCGATAGCCCCCCAGTAGCTGTATTCTTGAAGAAAATGTATGCCCACCCTAGCATCTGTCAATGATCTTTGCTGCTTTATTCATAGTACCCAGAAAATGATAACTGCCTGGATGTTCATTGACTGATAGATGGAATGAAAAATATGGTACATATACACAATAGAATTGACCAACACAAAATGAAGCTAAGGTTTTTATATTATGAAGTTTTTGTTCCATTTTTTTATATGTAGTTTTTTTCTTATTGTGTTTCTTTCTGTTTGAGATAGAGCAAATGAGCATAAAATTAGGTGGGCAGGAGGTAGGAGACTCTGAGAGTAGTTTACCAAAGAGAAACATGATGAAAACATATTGTGTAAAATTTTTTTAATAAAAAACAGTAAAATTATGAAATGTGTAGGTAATTGGATGTTCCTTCACTGTTTCATGACAGCATTGGAAAGCAAATTAGAACAAATCGTAATGTAATGTTATGTATGTACTGGTTTACATTGTTTGTATTGCATTCAGTCCTTGTCATTATATATCTTAATGTTTTTAGGTAGGTGTGTGTGTATGTGTATGTGTGTGTGTGTGTGTGTGTGTGTGTTGAGTTTATAGGGCACCATGCAGGAGTAGGTCTTCTTCTACCATGAAGGTTCTGGGATCAAATTCAGGTATTCAGGGTTGATGGAAGGTTCCTTTTTTCAACTGAGCTACTTTGCTAGGCCCTGTTCTCATCTCCTAAATCTTTCTTATTGCCTTATATTAAAAAGCCTACAGAGTAATGTGCTCCTGAAAATTCCGTTATTAAATATGACAAATATATGAATAAAGTGTACTTGATCTTTTGTGGTAGGATATACAGAAACTTGATAAGGGGGCAATTTCAAAGGTTGAAATATAGTGTTTAGTATGTTGAAATGCAAATGATTTATCAAAGTATGAGAATTCATCCCTTGAGAGTAGAAATGATAAAAATATAAGCATAAAATGTGTTTGTTAAAAAAAAGATACTGTTACAATCTAAAGTGTTAACCTTCTCTAACCCTGAGAACATGGCTATAATAAAAGAAAACGATACATAAAAAAATGAGAAGACATTTTATTAAAGCACAAAATAATTTTAATGGTAGCGCATGCAGTATAATATAGGAGGACTTTTGATGATTCAAAGGGAAATATAATCCTTATGTATCCCTTCATATTGCTACATGAGCAAACAACACTGGGATCCTATTACTTAGCCTCAGATGTAAATACCACTTTACTTGGAAAATACTGTCTGAAGCATTAACTCCATGTAGTTTCTATATTTCTTTTCATTTCTCCTTTGCATATCTGTAGTATTTAAATTTGAAGGAGTATAATTTTGAGCACAGCCAGATTTTCTCTTTCGGTTACAACATCCATCACAATTTCACACATATCCACTCTCAGAATCATATAGTTCCTACTTCCAGCTCATAATGAAGATTAATTTAAGTTATATTGCTGTTAATAGTGGTATGGAGGTTTTCATAATAGTGGCAAAACCTGTTCTCTCTATTCTCCATTGAGACATCATAAAGATACCTTAAAGAGAGACAATCACACTTAAACAGTAAATTAATTTCTCACGTTATATTTTCGCCTATCTTCTGGTGTATACTAGTTCTACATGCGTCTTCAAACACTGATGGAATTCAACCACATTGAGTTTGGCTATAATAAATGTGTTACTTGAGAAAGTTAGTTGTAGAATATGTTTTCTTGCTTAAAATTTGCACAATTTTTGTTCCATACTGAGTCTGCGTTGCTTACCTCGTGGAGATGTATGACTCAACAACGTTGCTTATATGAGTTTTTAACAGTTTTGAGGACTGTTGTCCTGTGCATTGGTGTCTGTATTCATAACAATACAACATTCAGCCTTACACTCAGCAGTACATGATGAAAAGTTCCTCTTCAACCCTGACAGAATTCTGCATCACTTTCAACAAGTGCTATTATTTTGGAATATGTAAAGCTGGAGAAATTGAAATAATTCCTGAATCATTTGGCTCTTTCTGAAAATGATTAAATATTGATCTACTGAGGATTTCAGAGTAAATATCCCTAACCACAATTAACTTCGAACAGTGGACATTTGGTTTTCTTTAAAAATTTCATTCATTAAATTGATGTTTAAGATTAAACATATTACAGTTTATAAGGAGAGTTTGAAATAAAAGGCAGAGCAGTGTAATTATTCAGTCCTTAGCATTTATTTTGTGGTCTCTGAGTTAGTCTCAGAAATCTAGGCTGAAGTTCTATCTATTGTTTGTTTGATCCACTGTAATAAGAGCTCTTACAGAGGCCTTTACAGTTGTAGTTAATTGTTAATTGAGCACTCTTCTTACAAACTTTGCAGTAGATTGGGATAAGTACTGGTTTCCAAGTTGAAAAGACACAAAGCAAGCCTTGGTGCAAGTTTGGCTCTATATAAAGTATTCTGGGGTTTTAGTTGTGAGGCAGGAAGACACAGTCCCAGATAACCCAGATGTGCGCATGCATTCTTGTAAATGTTTATTGGTCAAGTTAGTGAACAATCAGGTTCTCAGTACTCACTCTGTATGTGGTCAAACTGGTCAAATCTGTCTACAACTTACCTCTAACCTCATTCTTGTTTTTCCTTCTAAATATGTCACTTCTTGTGAAAATGAAATTTTTGGTTTATTTATTTGGAAGTTTCATACGCTTTTATTTAATATGTTGTTTTTTTCTTGACTGTTATCATTTTCCACTCATTTATTTTAATTTTACTCTTTTGAAAATTTTTATTTGAGAAAATTTTCACTACATAGTTCAAATGTACCTCAAACTCATGATCCTCTTGCTTTTACCTCAGAATCTCAAGTATCTGGATTAAAGTGTATAACATCACGCCAATTCTTCTGCATTGAAGTTTTCTATATCACTAAATCCTGAATCTGTAGATTAATTTTATTTCTTTTTATTCAGTTTAATAATATTTGCCTGTTGAGCACATATACTTTGTATTGCCACTGGTTCCCTTCCTAACATTTCATTCTTGTACTGCCTGCCTTCCTTCTGTTGACTTATGCATTTACTTAATAACATTCTTATTTATAAGCTTCTTTTTATCAAAGTTATATTTTCTATGCTCTTTATGTGAACCAGATTTCCTAGTAGTGATGATTTTGTCACCTAAATAGCAAGTGCCATTTTTCCTTTTAGGGGACTAAGCATCTCACTTGCTGTCTTTCCTCTAGATGACAATGGTTCATGTCCTCCTTCTTGCCACTCTGAAGTACCAAAGTATCTGCAGCCATTGCTGAATAAAGTTTCCTCTGCAGAGAAAAAAAGTACTCCAAATTAAGAACCACTGTTTTAAATTGTTTTATTCACAAATCTAACAAGACTAACGCTATACTATATCACATATTTTCACCAGGGGAGTCTGTGTCCTTCATTGTATGTACTATACCTTTCTTCTGTAGTGGTTCTTTCTATAAGCATCTGGCATCTTACTGAGTTTGTATATCTGAAGATATGGTGATTTTTACCCTTACTTTCAAATGGAAATGAGTTTTGAAGAGAAGTATGATGCTACTTCTCCTCAGCAATAAGGAAATGTTGACTCATGTGACTGCCTATAGAGGGAATGTTCTTGCTCACAAGAAGTTAGCTGATAGTCTGCTGATCACCACTGGCAACAGACAGCTATCTTCTTAGGTTTACAGTATTTCCTTATTGGCTCTGATGTTCCAAAGCTTGATCATGGTATGATTAGTCTACATAGTAATTATTTTCCAAATTATCCTACTCAAGAATTGACAACGTTTTTTAATCAGAGTGCTCATATTTACTTCAAGTCTAAAAAGCTTTTCATTTCTATCTTCTCAAGTATTGCTTATCTTTCATCTTCTGAAGTTTTATCACAGAACTGTATTAAAAATAAATGAGGTCATCTCATCCTTTATATCTGACTACTCATGTTTTCCATTCCATTTATCAAGCTATTCTGCATATTTTGTGATTTCTTTACAGTTATCTATTATTTTATCAGTTTCCTTCTTAGCCAGTTCAGCATAGCACCTTAAACTTTGAGTGGTAAATGATAATGAAATATCATTTAATTCTGAATTTGCATTTTATACACATGGTTTCCTTTTTCATGTCTATTCATTGACTTTTCCCAAATTAGGGTGATATGACTTTCATCTGTCACTATTTTGAGTATGTTTTGATATTCTCTTTGGTTTTCATAAAATGATTAATGAGATGTAGGCTTTCCAATTTTTCCATCTTCCAGATAGCAGTTCATCTGTTTATCAGTGAGAGCTGAAAAGTGTGCCATGAGCTCAGTAAGTGAGAGTTTCTTTCTAGTGGATGACTAAGTGGCCTGAATGGAAAAACTGTCTTTCAAGTTTTTAGGGTCATAGCTTAGCTTCATGTCTTGCATACTAGGCAAAAGGCAAATTCGCAATGGTAACTACAAGTTTCTGTTTTATATTTTCTTCAGGCTAAATTCTTCCTTGACTATGGAAATAAGAATCACTTGTGTCCATACCACAAATTCAGTGAGCAGTCTTTGGAATTTGAGAATGGACACATAACCCTCACCCTATTTACTTTTTATTTAGGAAACATATTTCTGTCTCTTCTTACTATGTTCCTGGCCAGTACAAGCATCTCAAGGAAATTGTCTTCAGTCCAGGCATTTTGACATGGGAAATTCTGATGCTTATAGCATATTTGTTTTATCTATCACAGTTTACTAAACATCTTCTCCATTTCATGTACAATAGATTGCTCACTTTTACTTTTGAACTTCAAACTTACATCCTATTGTTTATATTTAATCAATGTAATTTACACATGATTTTATGTTTAAAGTAGAAGGTAAAGGCTTTCCACACAATCTAGTGTTTCACTTTGAGGAGAAATGATTGATTTTCTAACACATCAGTTGTTCTGGTTATTGCTTCTGTTTTTAAGCCTTCGATTTTAAATAATTCTCTATTGATTAAATAGCTAGCTCTGGCTACCTCTTTTATTTTATCTTTGTGAACCTTTTGTTTCTGCTTCAAAAAGACTGATTCTTTCATATCCTGCTGAGCATGCCAAACATTTTAAAATACTCTTCTCATTTATGTAGCAAATGCCCTTTAGAATCCTTCATTTAATATTTACGTATTTATCTATTTATTTGGTTTTAGGCTAAAGATATTTTCTACTTCATCTGTAGTAAAGTTTTTATAGTTTCAGTGCTGGGAGCTTTTCGTGTTTGATTTAACAGAACCACTTTTAATCTTCCTGGAAGGACTGTGCTCTTTCACAGAAGCTGAGGATAATCTGAGGTGAGTATAGAGGTGGCTTTTGAGTCTCTTGACTTCCCAGCAAGGCTCTATCAATCAGAATGGGTTAAGACAAAGACAATAAGATTAGGTCTATTCTTTCAGCCTTTGGTTGACATGTAGAACACCTGATATCAGCCCTCTCCACAGATCTTCTTTCTTTCTTTTTTAAATTTAATTTTAGTTTTCAATTATTCACTTTACATACCTCTCACTACCCACCTCTCAGTCACCTCCTCCCACAATCCTTCCCTTCTCCCCTTCTCCCCTTCTCCCCTTCTCCTCTGAGCAGGTGGGGTCCCCCGGCTATCCCCCAGCCCTGGCATATCAAGTCCTTGTTAGGTTAGACATTTCTCCCACTGAGGCCAGACAAGGCAGCCCAGCTATTAGAATATATCCCATGTACAGGCAACAGATTTTATGATAGTACTCATCCCAATTGTTCAGGACTCACATGAAGATCAAGGTGTACATCTGCTACATATGTGCAGGGAGGTCTAGATCCAGCCCACGTTTGTTCTTTGGTTGGTGGTTCAGACTCTGAAAGCCCAAAGGGGCCAGGTAAGTTGTTTTTTGTTGGTCTTCCTGTGGAATTTCTCTCCCCTTCAGAGCCCCAAATCCTTCCTCCTATTTTTCCATATATCGTGTCTACAAGAAGTGCAGGCATGGCATGGTGGATGGAGCAGAGACCGAAGGAATGGCCAAACAATTACTGGTCCAACTTGAGACCTATCCCATGGTCAAGGACTAATCCCTGACACTATTAATGATTCTCATTATGCTGGCAAACAGGAGCATATTGTCCTCTGAGAAGCTCTACCCCCCACCTATCTCAGCCAGATACACATACCTATAGTCAAACAGTGGATGAAGCTTAGGGACTCTTATGGAGGATTCGGAGGAAGGATTCTTTAGATTCCAGGAACTGATCCTGTTTCTCACCCGTGCTGCTTAGGTTTTTGTTTATTTGTTTGTAAGGGTTTTTTGCTCTTTTTTTTTTTAATTAGGTATTTTCCTCATTTACATTTCCAATGCTATCCCAAAAGTCCCCCATACCCCCCCCCACTCCCCTACCCACCCACTCCCACTTTTTGGCCCTGGCATTCCCCTGTACTGGGGCATATAAAGTTTGCAAGTCCAATGGGCCTCTCTTTCCAGTGATGGCTGACTAGGCCATCTTTTGATACATATGCAGCTAGAGTCAAGAGCTCCAGGGTACTGGTTAGTTCATAATGTTGTTCCACCTATAGGGTTACAGATCCCTTTAGCTCCCTGGGTATTTTCTCTAGCTCCTCCATTGGGGTCCCTGTGATCCATCCAATAGCTAACTGTGAGCATCCACTTATGTGTTTGCTAGGCCCCGGAGTAGTCAACTTGACACAAGCTAGGGTCTTCTGACAGAGAAAACCTCAACTGAGGAAATGTCTCCATCAGATAGGAGTCATTTCTTGATTAGTGACTGATACAGGGATACCATCCTGGGCAGATAGTCCTAGGCTGTATAAAAAGTAAGCTGAGTGAGCCATGGGGAGCAAGCCAGGAAGCAGCATTCCTCTATAGCTTCTGCTTCAGTTCTTGACTCTAGGTTCCTGCTTTGAGTTCCTGCCCTGACTTTCCTCAATGATGGATACAATAAGTATGTATAAACCAAATAGAACCTTTATCTTAACAAATACTTTTTGATCATGGTCTTTATCACAGCTACCGACAGCAAATGAGGACAACACCCATGGTAGAAATGCTTCCATCTGCACCCCACCAACAGACTCCAGTCCTCATTCATTGTTCCCAATCTGCAGTGAGACCCATCTCTAGCTCTTCTTACGTGGGCTAACCTGGCCCCAGTTCTCTATCTATTTGAGGTTGCCAATATGGAAGGCCTGGTCAGGGTGCTTGTCTCATTCTCATTACCTGAATGCTCTCAAATAGGAAAAACAACCCCCCAAAACCCAAAACCCAAACCAAATACATATGGTATTAGATGTCTGACACCTACCTCTACTTTCATTGAAGAATTTAATATATTATCCAATCCTATAGTTTCAATTTTCATGGCATACATATGACTCTAATTGACAACTTACTTCCAAAAGATCACAGATGAGTTTGGGAACAGACTAGAGAACATGCAGTCAAAATTCACTAAACTAATTCAGAACACTCAGCTGGGTCATCCCAAGAGAGATCCCTAATGGGACTACAGAACTCTGCGTTGGGGCAGGGAGCATTTTAACTCGGGATGAATTTATAACTTGCCTCTTGGGTGGTCTCTGTAAGGCTGTCCTTAAACCAATAAATTATGAGGAACTCCAAGAGGTCATGAAGGACAAGCATGAAAATCCCTCTTAATTCCTAGAATGCCTTACAAATGCCCTCTTATAGTATATCAATCTAGACCCAAATCCTCTAGGGCAAACAACTCCTCATGACCTATTTCTTCCTCGGAGATTTCCTGATACAAGATCCAAGCTTAAGTGCTTGGAAAAAGGATCCCTAACTCCACAGGCAGAAATCTTGGTCTGGCCTTTAAGGTATAGTATGGGAGAGATGAAATAGTATGTAAACAAAAACAACAAATGCGGGCCAAAGCCACTCAACCACCTTCAGCAACTGCCTGGGCTTTAAATATGGTGTGTGTGTGGGGGGGGGGGTGTCAATGGACCCAGGCTTGCCTGAGATCCCTGGCCATGTCCAAACTGTTATCAAAAGAGTCACTGGGCTATTGACTGCCTCCTACCTTTTGTCCTTTGAGACACTGGGACATCAGACCCAGATCACCCTCCAGCTGATCTCATAGGCCTGGGAATAGACAACAAAAGGGACCTGGGTTCCCTTGGCCTGAAAGAGAGTCCCAGGAAGCCATTAAAGTACTCGGGCAACCCATCTCTTTCTTCCTGGGCACTGGGACGAGTTATTCCATTCTGACAGTTTTAGAGACCCATCTTTATGTTTACTTCCCTTTTGTCTGGGTAGGGGGAAGCCTTATCAAACATGTCAGACTCTATCATTCAGTTGCATTTCACACTGGTTTCTTTCACCAAGCTCTGACAGGCCCTGCTTCAGGTCCTGGAAATACACTTTCCAGACCTAACCCTTCCTGTCTCCCTCCATGCAACAATAAAAATTAGAGATATACCTTCAGGGTCACAGGCCAACAACTGGGATCTTCTTTTGTACTCATGTGATACCTGTCCAAAAGTAAAATTAGACCATACTATCCAGAAATGGGCACCCTAATATGAACTTAAGCAGCTACTGAACTCTTTAGTTGTGAATCTAAAAACATAACTAATGCTTCTCACCTGTGCCTTCCAAATGGAACACGGACAATCCTTAAATTTCTACACAGACTCCAGATGTGCCTTTCACATTTGCTGTATTACGCTGTCATTAGAAAGAGAGGGAACTACTTCCAAAAAAAAAAAAAAAAACATGACCATGCCAAAAGCCTTCCATGTCCTACAACTATAAGAATTATCCACTGCTGGTTCCACCAGACTTACAGTTCCATCATCTCTTGGGAAATAAGTGAGGTGACAAGTAAGCTATAGCTGTGAACCTTGGAGACTCAGATTCTCACCTAACACAGCACATCCTCCCATTACAACCCTTGTCTTCACTATCATCCCCTGATACTCCAGAAGTTCTGTCTTATCTACAGCTGCTCTTTTATTCTAGCATCATTGTCTGACTTCGTTGAGTCCCAACTGCAGCCCATCCCTGAGAACATGTCTTTTTTTCCAGGCTATTACTGCATCTTGTAAAGTCCATCAAATGTCAGACCCCAACTCCAGTTACCAACTTTTGCTACTTAGCATGCCAGAAACTACAGAACCTACTAGCAAATTGACTTTACCCATATGCCCGCAGTTAAATGGGTTATTTACTAACTAGTCTTGGTGGACAACCTCTCAGGGTGAGTGGGGGCATACCCTACCACAAATAAAAGGAATCAGACAATCTTGAACCTTCTTCTCTGGGAGATCATTCCACACCTTGGAATCTTAGCTTCTCTCCAGTCAGACAATGTCCCTGAATTCATCTCTCAGATTTCCCAAGCCAATCCAAAGCCCTCAACATCCCTTGGCATTTCCATATTCCATACCATTCACAGCCACTTTCATGACATTTTTGTCAAACTTTCACAAGAACTTCACCTAGAATAGGTAAAGATCTTATCACTGGTCCTTCTCAGTCTACCATCTTTTCCCAAGTGACCTTGTTCCATTTTACCATTTTAGCTCATGCATAGAAAATCAGTTCTGGTCCTCAGTCTTTTATCCAAATCCTCATCTCTCCATGATCACTTATTTATTACCTTGTTCTATCACCTCCACTCTCTCCTATGCTACTGACTACTATCTACATTGGCCATATGCTAACTTCTATCCACCTTCAATCAGCATTGTAAGTACCATATGCTTATAGTTCTACAGGCAAGAAGATAAAATCCAAGTCCTAAAATATCTGAAAATATAAGTTTTCTTAAAGCTGAGATAATCTGTCAGCATTCTGCCTCTGACTCAATAAATATGATGGATAGTATCTGAAGGTTGGTTGTCTAGAGTCCTATATATAGTCTGTGTGTCTGTTGTATTCAATGAAAAGAATTCCTTAAAAGTTCATGATATATCAGGGAATTTTTCAAAGATAAAAAGTAACAGAAATTGCCTGGTGCCTGAAATAGACTGACACAGGAGGAAAGCTAAAACTTTAAATGAATGCAAAGTACTATGTTCAAGATGATAGAGGTTGCCAAGTTAATTAACTACAGAGTTGGTATTTGTAAACAGAAAATGTGGAACTAAAATTCTAACTCAAAGATGTGTAATATATTTAAAAGCATAAAGGGTTTGGTTTAAAAGATGATACACATGAAAAATGGAACTACAGAAGTTAAGACAACAAATGAAATGTCAGAAAACTATGAAGGATACCTGGACACAGAACAGAAAGGGTGCATGTGTGTGTGTGTGTGTGTGTGTGTGTGTGTGTGTGTGTGTGTGTGTGTAAAACCACAGAAGAAAGACAGCAAGCTTCTGGGAAAGTGTATAAAGTCAACATGTGTGAAAATGTTTCAAAATGATAAAAGAAATGAAGCTGGAGTTTTGTAAAGATCTTTGAAAACAAACTCAGATACATCAGACATGTGTACAAACAAAATCCACTCGCTCTATCATAGAATTATTTTAAGACAAAGATAAATTTTAATTATAAAGAATCTAAGGCAAAACATATTAATTCTGACATTAACAATAATTGATTGACTTCTCAAGAGATTTGAAGAAGTCAGACAATTGGAAACTATTAGACTTAAAAAGGGATTTACAGCTCCATCAGAGGAGCAACAATATGAACTAACCAGTAACCCCAGAACTCCGAGGGACTAAATCACCAACCAAAGAGTACACATGGTGGGACTCATGGCTCCAGCTACATATGCAGCAAAGGATGGCCTAGTAGGTCATCAATGGGAGGAGAGGCCCTTGGTCATGTGAAGGTTCTATGCCCCAGTGTAGGGGAATACCAAGGCCAGTAAGTGGGAGTGGGTGGGTTGGTGAGCAGGGAGAGGGGGGAGAGGATAAGTGGAGGAACTTTTCAGAGGGAGACCAGGAAAGGGGATAACATTTGAAATGTAAATAAAGAAAATATCTAATAAAAAGAACAATTCTTTAATAATAATAATAATAATTAAAATATTGTAATAATCAACAAGCTAGAGTCCTATGTTGAATGAAAAAGTCTTTCAAAAGTCATGGTGAAATGAAAGTGTTTCTGAGAGAAGACTGAAAAATCATTAGCATGGGTTATGTACAGAATATTAATTGGAATCCCCAGAGAGAAATTACCTTGGATTTGGAAACATAGAGATAGAAAGGAAATGAATAAGAAGCAAATGACAACTGTGAGTTCACATAGCAAGTGTTCACTTCAAGGTTTGAATAGCAGTGGTATACTCAGGGATATGTAAAAATTTAAACTTCATACAATCAGTGTATCTCTTCCATTTTCTAACTCATGTTCATTTGCCATACACCATAGGGTATCTAGAAGATGAACAAGTCACAATCATTGGGATTCATTTTATTTTGCCAACATGTTTAATAACTATACTTACCTGTTTCCCTATGAGCAGTGAGAATCCCATTATCAGGTTTAAATTTTGGAGGGACTACTGCTGTGTATAGCAGAGCTTCATCTTAATTTTTATGTCTATAATGTATTTTCTTTATTTTGACCACATTTGTCATTTTTTGCTTGTAGTCGTTCCACTTACTTGCCTTACATATTTCTGGGATATCTTTCTTTCTACTTTGTGTAGCTACTTATTTTGTAGTAACTCTACATCCCGGGATACAATGTGCCAGTATCTATATAATTTATGTTCCCATGTGCTTCCAGTAATTTTTTTTATCAATTTAAAGGGGGTAAGATTTACTGTGATTCAGAGTTTTAATCCATCAGAGTAAGGAAGATGTGGTAACATTTTGAATCATGGAGGAGAGGTAAAGAGAATGGCAAATTTAGTAGGGATTATTTTTGTTCTTGGTGTTTCACCTAGATCCCAGCCTAATGTGGCTGGGGTGGGGTGCCACACATCCAGGACAAGTTTATGTCCTCAGACGTAGGGAGTGCTGTGCTTTGCTAACCTAGTTTCTAAGTCTATTGAAGTTGACAGTAAAGATGACTCATCAAATTTCTACTTCTTGTCATTTGATTCCCAAATATGTCCCGTTAACTATAACATTCTACTCTGAGTTCCAAAATTTTCATATCTACCTTATAATGCAAAATTTATTTAGGCCAACTCCAAGAGTTCTTAGTCATACATTTTTAATATTATTTAAAATTCCAAGTTCAAAATTTGCTCTAAGTTCAAGGCAGGTTCTTATCTTTGAGTCCCTAGAAAGTCAGCAGCATATGTGCATCGCAAGTCATAGGCTAGATCAGTAGCTGGACCCCCTTGGATCACAGGTATAACAACTTCTATGTGCCAGTCTTGCAAACGGGAAAATGTTGCCAGTCCTGGGAAAATAGGGAGTCCTGAGAACTCTTTTCTCAAAGCTAAATACTTTAAATGAGCACTGACACCCTTGAGTTTATGCTGGACAGGCCTAGTCAGTTCCTGAGATACCCTTCAGGCCTCTTCTTTTCTACCTTCTTGCTACAAATGGCTTGGCTTTCTTTTAGTATGATCCTTCGCTTTAAAGGCCTCTTTTTCTGGTCCCAACCTAAACCTGCTTGTGTTCTTGAGTCCTTACTCAGAAAAACATATTTTTCCCTTTTGCTACCTCTTTTGCTGACACTGTAGACTTCCTGGTTTTGTCTGGAGCTGGAGGTAGTAGAGTTTGGAGTAAATTTGAAATCAGTAGGGAAAGAATAGGGAGAGAAGGTAAAGTCAAGAATCTTAGGGGGAAATTTTTATCCAGGTTGTGAATTTGAAACTTTTAGGCCCATGATTTGGGCGGTTGGGGGAGAAAAGTTCAAAGACCAGGGAAGAGAGAGATTCCACACTCAGGAACAGATTGTTGATTAATTGTGTTTATCTGAAGTCAGTTTGACCTGTGAGAAGAGAATTCAGTTGATTCCCTGAAACTATCTTTTTTTTTAATTTATAAAAGGAGGCATTTTTTTAAATTTTTAATATTTTTTATTACGTATTTTCCTCAATTACATTTCCAATGCTATCCCAAAAGTCCCCCATACCCTCCCCGCCCCCACTTCCCTACCCACCCATTCCCATTTTTTTGGCCCTGGTGTTCCCCTGTACTGGGGCATATAAAGTTTGCAAGTCCAATGGGCCTCTCTTTCCAGTGATGGCCAACTAGGCCATCTTTTGATACATATGCAGCTAGAGTCAAGAGCTCTGGGGTACTGGTTAGTTCATAATGTTGTTCTACCTATAGGGTTGCAGATCCCTTTAGCTCCTTGGGTACTTTAAAAGGAGGCATTTTTTAATTATGTTAGTATTATCACTGATTGTATTCTTTATTAAAATTTACATTGTACAAAGATCAATAGACTCGAGCCTTTGAATCATAATAAAAGCTTGGAGACCTAAAAATGATTTTGGGTTAAAGGCATGAACACTCTTTCCTCTATCCAGAAGACTGGGTGTAGAGAGACTGAATAGATGCTTTTGTGACTATGAAATCATTAGCCATAGATTAATAGATTATCAGAACTCTGTTGATTAATGTTAAAACGTTGAACATTGAAGTCTTAGTATAATAATAGCATAGTGAGGAAAAGAAATCTGAAGTGTTTTAGTTTTTATTTTTATATATCTTAAATCATTTTTTAAAAATCCAATTATATCCCATGAGACACAGGTGGTTGATTACAGAAAGCAGTCATCATAAACCAATTTATTCTAAATAAAAGAAGAGTAAAATTTCACCTTAAAAGCTATTTTGTGAGTTTTTCTAATTTCAGAGTCTGGTAGCAAGCTAAATGGTCTTTCTCAGCTGGAGGCCTAAGAAAGTGAGGCTTGAACCCTGAATTTTATGCATGAAAAGAACTTGGGAAGGTAGGAGAAGCCTTGATTGCTGCCTATAAACTGACAGAGCTGTCTTTCACTTAGCAACACCATCAGAGAGCTGAGAAGGGTAAATATCAACTGAGTAAGCAGGAAGTACATAGAAAGCAACTCCAGAATCCATTAAAAATGGAAGAGATTTACCAGCTATCTGGGCAGTCATCCTTGGTTCCTCTGTACTCACTAGGGGCAGGAGACCCAGGAGAGCATCAGTCTTAGGCTGCCAGGTCTAGAAGATCCCAGACTTTCTCGTGGAGTAAGAACTTTGGAGGACTAGCCTACTTTGTCCAGGCAAAATGGGGCAACCAACTCTCCAGTGTCCTGCTTGTCCATAATTTAGACAAGGTCCTGGCAGCAGGCAAGTTGAAGGGAATTTTTCACCCAATGTCCAGCTCTGGCATGTTTAAGGAAGCTTCTGCTGGTTCTATGCTTTATCATCTCCTTTGGAGCAGAGTGGATAAGTGACTTGCTACCAAGAAGTTCAATCCAGGGCATCTCCAAGTGAATTGAGAGACTTGTCATAGGAAAATGTCCCAAGTCACAGAGAAGAAGCAACCCTGTCCATACAATGGGTGCACAGCAGGGCAAGAGGAATCTTCCTGGTACCCTGATGTGGCTTTCATAGTAAGAATAGACAAAAACATAAACTTTTGAAGGGCAGAGACACTCCAATAGGGCAGAGACAAGTGGTTAGAGTATATAGGGGAGAAAATAACTGGAGAGGTACAAGCATCTTAGGTAGAAATGCCAACACGATGGAACCCTGAGAGCATTCCAGGGAGATACTTAAAGCGTGAGTGCCAAAAACAGCATAGAAGAGAGATGCTCACATGGTGGGTGGCCCAAAAGGGCATAATAAGAACATACCCAGGTTGTAGGCAGCCCAGAGAGCAAATCCATGTTGTGGGGATCCCAAAAGGCTGTAGAGGGGAGAGAGAGAGAGAGAGAGAGAGAGAGAGAGAGAGAGAGAGAGAGAGAGAGAGAGAGAGAGAAAATGAAATGAGCTGAATAGGCAAGGGGAGGTGGAATGAAGGAGAGACTAAACAGGAGTACAGAGCAAAATTTGGTGGATGGTAAAAGGCAGCAGAATAAAGGGATCTGTACATACCATAGGAGAATTAGTTCAGCATCGTGTTTGGAGCAACAGAGTTCCTTGAAAATTATTCCTGAGTTTTGGCATCAGATGAGTTAACAAAAGGCAGAGGTGGGGGAGATAAAAGGAAGGTTGTAGTTAGTTGCAGGGGCATAGAGTCCAGAGTGGTCATAATGAGAGTGATCTGCACTAGATGGGAAAGAGGGAGAGGAGGGAGTGCAGAGAGAGGGGAACAGGGAAAGCAAGCATCCAGGAGGCCCCAAAGCGCAGAGAACCATTTGCTCTCTGTTTTTACATACATTGTGTGCTTTCCTTCTCTTATGTCCTAATAGAGCACATTTAGCATTTAATTGAACATGAACTATATCAGGCAGAAGACAAATGTGAGCAAGTAATAAAATGAACACACACATTCCTTCCCAATAGCAGAACATGTGGTTAGACAAGAATTCAAAGGCTGGGGCCTCATCCAAATGGTTAGCCCCACAAGGGCATTTTCACTGTGATTTTACGCCCACATAAAGAGGTAAGAGTAGAAGAAAAAGGAAATACGGATCGACGCTGTACAGTTCAAATCACTAGACTGCACAAAAGCAATGAAGTGAAGTTTGGAAAGTCAAACTAGAGAGGTTGGTTGGGTTTTGCAGAACAAGACAGTATGGATTGCATACTTGAACCGCTCATTACTTCTGTTTGTCAGCCTGACAGGCAAGGCTGGAATTATTCTTGCCAGTTACCAACCCAACTTGGCATTAGCAATAACTTTTGAAATCCCATGCAAAGCAATTGTTTCTCCAGGGAAACATCATATTATCCTTAGTACTAATTTAAGAAAGAATGAGGCTAAATGGTAAAATGATAAAATACAAAACATTCAAAATTTATCAGAAATATGATATATATTACTTTCTAAATAATTTTTCTGAACTCTTTTATACAAGCATTGCTCTTGGTTTAATGGAATAACTAATAAAAATTCTATTAGTTCTCTCTAGATGCCTTGAACTTTCCCATTTATTTTAGGAAAATGGGAAAGTTCAAGGCATCTAGAGAGAACTAATAGAATTTTTAAGTTTAAATTGCTAGTGCATTATTTTAAAATCCATGTCTCATGACTCCTACGATTTAAATGCTACCTTCAAGGACTGGTGAGGTCATTAATTTCACTATTGTGACCCTTTAATTTTTTTAAAAATTTAAAATTCTTTGAAAGCCAATGAGATAGTCAGGAAACCAGCATTTATGGTACAATTTGAGAAATAAATAATTTGGAGGACCAATGATTTTTAATTCTATCGAAAACCAGTATGCACTTTTCAGCTCTAGAATTTTAAAGCCATCATAACAGTGATAAATAAGTAATATATTTTAATTATTTATATTGTATAATATAGCACATATTACATAATATATACATAACTGTAATATTTAGTGAAATATTATAGTTTGAATATATCATACACTAAGGAATCTGGTTTTTAACATTTTTTAAGATTTATTTATTTTATTTATTTGAGTACACTGTCACTCTCTTCAGGCATACCAGAAGAGGGCATGGGATTCCATTACAGATAGTTGTGAGACACCATATGGGTGCTGGGAATAGAACTCAGGACCTATGGAAGAAAAGTCAGTGCTTTAACTGCTGAGCCATCTCTCTAGCCCCCACCAAGGAGTCTTATGTGGTTCCCAGGTGTGGCTGATTTCTTGAGAGGTTTTGGAAACTTTTCTTATCACAAAAAATATGTTTCATAATAGCTCCTATCTTATAATGAAGTGAAGTAATTTAGATAATAAGTATAGAGCACCCAGAATAATATTTAACATTTGCTGGTAAGGTGATAGTGCCCTGAGGGGAGTTTGAGAGTTCTAACAGGGGGAAATAATTTAGAAATCTGCAGTTTTTCAAATTATGTGAGCATCAGCCACACCCCAAGCAAAGAGAGGCTGCCTCAACCTCTATGTCTGCTTCAGGGATATAGAAGGATTCTGAAGGATAAAGCTAAATTTTATCAAGGTTGTTAGTGTCTGTTGTCGAGGAAAAGAACAACCTGGGCAGCAGAGGGCTGCACATGGACATTCTAGGACATCTTTTGTACACCAAGGCTCACTGTGCCTGACACCTGACCAGCACATGCTGCATAATATTCATGGGGTTCTGGCCATGGTTCAGCTAAGACTGCCATCCTCAGAAAAACATCATGAACTCTTGGCAGAATGTAAGAAGGGAGTTGGAAACTGCAGACATTCCATTCCCTGATGGCTGGTTATATAACAAATAAGTTGGTGTATGTCTATTTCAATATTCAAGAAAATTCCATGGACCCTGCAGCTAAATAGTTTTAACTACTCTCAATGGAGAGGCATCTCATGGTGGAACAAATTTAAAAACAAAAGTCCAGAAAGTTATGGACTGATCATTTACATTGATAGACAATTTCTTATGACTACAGGAAGAATGAGACATTCTTCAAAAAAAAAAAATAGAATCACTGGGGTGGTTGAAAGTGGAGACATGATGGAAGAGATGCTTACGTCAACATGATTGACAGACAAGTGGTTCATAGGGAACTTCTTTTTGGACATCTTTCAAAGAAATCCAATGACCTAGATGCCCAAACTGTTCTTGCTGTCATTTGTCACCACAGAGCTGCTGAAAAGCAAACTAAGGCTCATTTGTGGTGTCACCTGGCCACATGAAGTGCTTAAGTCTACTAAGGCCTTGTTTAAAAGTAAAGAGTCTTCAGTATCAAGTGGCAAGATTAGAATGTGAATTGATTTTCAGCTTCAATTTACCAGGGAACTCCTGAAGAGACATTACTACCTTTAAAATGGTTCATAGGAAAAAATAACATGTGCATCCTGTTGATGTGTGAGCTGCTGGTGTGGGTCCTGCCTGTGATGTACAACTTGAGCATTACTTTGAATTTTTCTTAGTTAGGGTTTTAGTGCTGTGAGCAGATACCATAACCAAAGTATCTTTTAAGGACAACACTTAAAAGAGCAACATTTAATTGGGGATGCCTTACAGTTTCAGAGGCTCAGTCCATTATCATCAAGGAGGGAGCATGGCATGATGTAAGAAAAGCTGAGAGTTCTAGAAACTGTTCCAAAGGCAAACAGGAGAACACTGGCTTCTAGGCAGCTAGGACCAGGGTCTTAAACCCCATGCCCACAGTGGCACACCTACTCCACACAGGACACACCTGCTAATAGTGCAACTCCCTGGGGCAAGCATATTCAAACCACCACATACCTCATCATAAGAACAGACAAGCAAGAGAGTCTGTCTGCGGATCATGTCTTGAGAAGTGGATAACACAAATCTGAGTCTGTGATTGTACCCCTAATACAACAGTAGGCAGGCAGAGACACAGTCATCATAGGTTTCAGCACTGACATAGCATAAAGTCTTCAATAATAAAATGTATCTACCCTAGACTTCCCATGTGACAGTGAAGAGATGCCTTCTAGGGACTTAAATGGAATAGATAGATCTACATGAATGGAGCTGTGATCTTTATAATTTCTTAGCTACCTTCTTGTTGACTGAGATCCGTTTAGTCAATGACACAAAGCTTTAGCTCTAAAAAGGCAAGTTTAAGGTGTGTTAAGATTCTAGAGACTTCTGAAATAGGTAGAAATCCATGGAGATGACTGAATGAGTAGCTAATCTTCTGTAGATATATGCTGTAGAATGGATAAGAATCTGGCTGATTTGATCAACTTTTTCTTTGTTTTGATCCTCATGCTGTCAGGAACTTTTTAGGTCTTTGTCTTCCATGCTTACTACATAGTGAGCCACTCAGAAGGGCTCTTGCTACTTAGGCACACTTAGTCCTCCTGTGTATGATGCTCAAATCATGCATACTTAAACAATTGGTCTGTGTCACATTCCTTCACTCGACCTCTGAGTCTGCTGTTGGCTTATCTCCTAGGAGTCTTTGTCTGTTAGGAACCCAAAGTTTACCTGCCTGGAGTTGTCTGGTCACACAGATCTAATGAGGCGCTATGACTTAACTACTGAATAGTTATAAATTTCCTCACTTGTGACCATTTATTTGCCAGGTGTTCCTATATTCTGAACCCTTATCTGGTAATTAGGACAGTTGGTAGCTTTATGGCCTGGATCAGTCACCTGAGTGCTTCATGCTTGCTTCCTCCTGAATAAAAGGAGAGGCATATTGAAGGGGACTACATGAAGGTCTGATAGTCTATTATGTTTAGAATTTAAAGAACAGAAAGATTAGAGTCCTAGCTTTACTCCCCAGTCTCATTTATTTATCACGATTGGTCTGTTAGAAAATATCCTGCAGTGTGAGGATGCTTTGTAGCAGCATCAATTTGAGAGCTTAGAAGAGAGTGTAGCCAGTGAATTTTAACATAGTTGATGACTTTGCTTCTGCATCTGTGTGTTCCGAGTTTGCGATTCTTTCTAAGGTCTCCCTGATTCTATGAGTTTGTGCTGACATTTTTGTTGAGACAGGAATTTTTTATTTTCAGTACTTAGTATTATGCAAGGATTTGTCAGAAAACTCTGGGTAGAGTGTTTTATAAAATAATCACAAAACTCCAAAGATATTCTTTTGCTTTTGCGTGTGTCCAGGGGATAAGACATGTTTTCCTTACACCCATGGTTTACAGTTTTTCAAATATTAGTGTTTATTACAGAATGCTTCCTGTATTTAGTATGTGGTTGCTACATTTTTATACATCAAAATATCATATTTTGTTTGTTTGTTTGTTTGTTTTAGCAATCTAACTTCTCCATTAATGTGAAGGGTGACTTATGGAAGACTATGTTACATGCTTAAGGGGCTGACTATCTTGCAATGTGTACTGTACTTTTTATATGTTCATATTCCTCAATACCAAATTCATTGTTGAGGAAGTATCAGTAATTATCCAAGAATTCACACAAAACATGTGAAGTTCAGTTATTTATTACTTTATTAAGATTGCTGATGTTTCTCCAGTTGTTAGACACCTTGTTATTCTAATACAAGTCTTGAGCTATCCAAGGTTCAATCATAGTTTCACCCAGATGGAGACTAAATGATGATAAAGGAGTGCATATATTTAAAAACAGAAACTCCCAACTATGTTCAGCATGGTTTCAGAAATACTTTACCTTTCCTGTCGTCTGAAGTTTATTTATTTTTTCTGACTTCACTGTGACAAGATTTTGTTTTCTATTTTTTTACTGGGTCTTTGTCTTCTGCACTATTTTACCATGTATTCTTGTCTGAGAGTCTCCCAGATACCTATAACCAGCTCTAAAATCACCTAGAAAACTGGAAGGAATAATGCCTCTCAATTCATTTGTTCTCCCATTTTCCTTACAATGGTATTAGCAAACAGAAAGTACCTTGCCAACATAAATGTGCTCTTGATAAATTGAGAATAACTTTCTAAATGGTGGATCCTTTGGTGTGTTCAATTTCTTAGGTATGCTCTTTAGATTCACCTGGGATAACTTTAGCAAAGTGTTGTCTCTTCTTCTTTATCCCTAACCTAGTGATAATTGTTCTATTCTCTACTTTTGAGAACTGACCTCACTACTGTCTCATATGACCTTCTGAAGATCCCAAGGCCAAGTGTTTTGTTTAAGAGTATTTTATGGATGCTATTGTTTCTTTGTTCAGCATTGCTAAGATTTTATTTTTATACAGGAAAGGTCAGAGAGTAAGAGGAAGTTAACAGCTTCATGGTTTTCTGAGAATGCCACCTGCTCCAATATTCTCCACATACATTCAGTGAATCACCTTGAGTGACTTATATATTCTTTTCTTTTCCCTCTTTTCCTTTTCTTATGGTTGCCATTGTTCCTTTTGTTGCTTATTTCAGTGAAAACTTTGGCCAATCATGTTCATTCAACTGATGTCTCTGGTATGTGCAGTAGCTCCACCAAGGTTCTTGATCAGTGCCACGATCTCCCCTGCCACAGTCCAATACAGAATCTGTATCATAGTGTCTTTCCTGACCTGGCCTCACTGCTGCAAGAACAGGAATCATCATTAAGTTAATCACCGTGTTCCCAATTTGGTTGCTCACTCGGCTATCTTATGGCCTAGTCTCTTGCCTTAGGACGTGGTCTTAGTAGTGATATTAAGTATTACTGAGTAGTAAGACAAACTGAGTAATAAGTACAGTGGTGGGTCAGAACTGTCCTAAGCTCAGCCTATTTCCAGTTTATTTGTCCACACATGACTATATTTTATCTTTAATAAAACTGTTACTGAGAGAATATATAAAATATGTTCTTATAAAAATGAAAAAACTGTTATAAATACAATGAATCAACATTTTCATTTGTTTTTATACTTATTTGTATGTCCTTCTTTCACTAGAATATAGTAGAAGAATGAAAAATTTTACCCCCTTTGAGACTCACTTGTATTTAGTAGAAAGATCTGAAAGTAGAACATTTGTTGTAAGTGGTGGACATTTTTAGATACTCCTTCAAGAAAGATGCTAGTACTGATAAAGCATTTTTAGTGTTTTAATCTACTATATGCTGTGGATGCAAATGCACCTCACAAGCACAAGTGTGTAAACAGTTGGATCCCAACTGAAAATGCTCCTTTGGGAAGTCAAGACATCACAAAACTCCTAATGCATTACCCACTTCCCATGAAAATGTTCCATAAAACATTCTGTTTTTCTTAGGAATCTTCTTATTAACTATTTATTCACAGCACCTAGTACAGTAGCTACTACAGCAAATTAGTACCAAGGAATGGGGCTATTTCTGGAATAAATGCAATTATGAATTATGTTGTTCACAGACATTTGGAATTGTTTAGTGGTGGTGAATGTGGAGGAATTTGGAGGCATGAGCTTTGGAAACAAGGCTCAATGGTCCATTCTGTTGGAAGGCTGGGAAACAGAATGCTGATAGGAAGGAGATATATAAACACTATGCTCTTGAGCTTTCAGAAGAAAAGAAAGACCCCATCAGGCAAGTGGCTACTATGTTCATGTTTTCTGAAGACTTGAATGAGACTGAATTCAAAAGAAATGCACTAAATTTTCTAGTGAAGGAAATTTCAAGACAATATAGCATTAAGGTTGTGACATGGTAACTGTCATGAGTCAGATTACAATGATAAAACAGAAGAGAAAAGTATGAGAAAACATTCAGCACATCCAGGGAGGATGTAAGAGTGAAATTAAAGTTACAGACAAAGGAGCAGTTATTGTTGAAGAGTTTGAAGTCATTAAAAAAAACCCACTATATTATCTTTATGAGGATATTAGGAAAAACATATTTTAAGTAGATCATTCCATCCATCTAAGCCTTCAATTTGTAAAATGGCAAAATATTTGTGAAAAAAAAGCATGAACTAAAAATATTCTTGACATAGTAGCATATTGCTAAACAAGCAAGCAAGCAAACAAACAAAATAAACAAATAATTATTAGCCAACAAAAGAAACAAAATCATCTGCCAAATGGACAGATGTCCAAGATTCAGCCAGGAGGGTAGGTATAGATATAGCTTTCATTGTGGTAGAAAGGACCAAAATATGTCTTGAGGTAGAAGCAAAATGTTGCAATGGCCTCTGCATGCTGCCGGTCTTTCATATGTATAGAATGTGACTTTGTCAAGGATTCAAATACTACCCAGCTAAGGAAATGTGCTGTAGGGTAAAGTCCCCATAAAGAGTCTTGAAAGGCTGTTGCATGAATCTGTGAAAGTGAAACTTAAAGTCTCACTGGTGAGTATAGTACACTGGAGATGTATGAAACATGATGTTCATTTAATACAGTTTGGGACAAGGAATTTAGATAGTGCAAGAGAAAGTCTATATTTAGCACATGTCTAAGTTAGAGAACTAGGATTATACAAGTCTATTGTAGTCAGAAGATACCCTGGATGCTATAGGAAGCTATTGGGGTTAGCTTTTCAAATATTGGGCTTTAGTCGCTTTAATGTGATATTTTCTTGCTATACCCACAATTCTCTCTTTTGAAAGAGAAAAATTTATTTATGCTAATTTTATGTTGGAAGTACATAACTTATTTTATTCATGTACAGGTTCTTACAGTTCAGAGATTGCCTTAGGTCTTTTTTTCATTTAATATTATTTGTAATTCATGTTTTACACTCCATATTCCATTCCCCACCCTTCCCACCCACCCTCCGACTGCTCCACATCCCACAACTCCTCACAACCCCACCCTGTCTCTATGTGGATTCCTCCACCCCCCACCCCACCTGACCTTTAAACTCCCTGGGGTCTCCAGTCCCTTGAGGGCTAGGTACGTCCTTTCTGAATGAACATAGACCTGGAATTCCTCTACTATATGTGTGTTGGGTGCCTCATATCATCTGGTGTATGCTGTCTGTTTGGTGGTCCAGTGTTTGAAAGATCTCCGGGGTCTGCAGATTTGGAGTTAGAATTTTTGTAACTATAAGATTACAGGGACTATTAAAAGTGAATTGAATATACTGCTGCATTATGAGCTAGCTACGAACCTATAGAGCATAGGAGAGAAATATGTTCTGGTTTGAATTACCAGATAGAACCATGTGTTTGATCACTTGCACACCAGCTGGAATGCTGTTTTAGGAACTTGTGAAATCTTTATGAGTCAATTAGTTTGATATTCTCATAGCTAGTAGATTTGACATAAAGGTCTGCATATGCTTAAAAAGGAAATTGAATAGGTGTTTTCTGCTAATTGTAAAGTAGATAACTAGAAAATGAGGCTCAAATATTAGTAAGAGAGTGCTCATCACAGGTTTAAGATATTAGAAACTGGGAAGCATTGACTAAATTCTAAATGAGCTATGCAGTTTTCTCTTCTTTAGGAATTAGATCAATCATTATATATGTAAGGTTTCCCTATATGTCAGAAAATGTAGACAGGTAAGGTTAGAGATTGTTTTCTTATGCTTTCCACTATCACTGACATACCAAAGTTCATGCAAAACCAGGATGCTAAATCATTGAGTAATGGTTCATGTAAATAAATCTCACTGGTAGCCATGCTTTCTTAAAAAGAAATCAATTACGGCTATGGGCATAGCATTAGAATTTGATTATGATGTGATTCCACAGTAGTAAATGTATATGCTACAATGTGAGATCTTTGAAGAAAGTGAATATTGAGAAATATTGGATGTAATAAAATGATAAACAAGTTTTAATATTACTATAAAACTAAAGTGGGTATCCTCACAGTATTTATTACACTAAATAATATATAAATGACCCCAAAACATATATTTATGAACTGAAGATTAGCTCAAAAACATGTAGCAGAAACTCAATTTCACTGGCTTAAATAATGAGATATATTTTTCTACATGAGAAGAAGTCTAAGGGATGGAAGATTTCAGCTGGATAAGTATCTACAATAAGTCATGCTGTCCTCCTGAACATCCACAATCTCTCTGCTCAGCTAAGGTTATTAGGTGTTTTTTAATCTATTGAGCAAGGTTTTAAGTCATATGGCAGTGTTGTCACTCTGAACTCAGTCAGGATTCTGCTGGTGATGATGTTGGGAAGATTAGATGTGGAGTGGGTGAGACACAACAGTTTTTGTACAGCATGCACTTAGTTTCTCATTGCAAATTTACTCGTTTGCTTCATTGTTTTAGTATGTATTTAACAGGACATACTGATTCTAGTGTAATTCTTGACACACATACGTACATACATATATGTATGTGTAAGATGTGTCTGTATGTATGTGTGATGAACTCCAAATACATAAAAAACACTGAGCTTAACAGAATAAAAGTCCAAGAAAATAGAAAGCAAATAAAGTTGTCTCAAGATTTTGTGGGTATTTCTTTTAGCCATTATGCAATTAGACCCTTTACCTATCTATTTGATGACACAAGTAAGAACATAAAAATTATATTAACATTTGTCTTCATTTGCAAATTGAGATGCTTAGTTATTGAGACCATTAGAAAAGGGAGCAAATCTACGACTTGAGCAGGGTGTTTAAATGTGGCCATTTTTTTTTTTTCTAATCAGTCTGGTTTGTATGGTCATGGCATTTGAGAGGTAATTAGAAAGTCACCATATTTAACTGTGGACATTTGAATATGCTTGGTCCAGGGAATGGCACTATCAGGAGGTGTGGCATTGTTAGAGTAGGTGTTGAAGGAAGTGTTTCACTGTGTGGGTGAGTTTTGACACCTTCCTCCTAGCTGCCTGGAAGACAATTGTTTCCTGGCTGCCTTCCCATCAAGATGCAGAACTCTTGAATCCTCCAACACTGTTCCTGCCTAGACACTGCCATGCTTCCTGCGTTGATGATAATGGACTGAACCTCTGAACCTGTAAGCAAGCCCCAGTTAAATCTTGTCCTTTATGAGTTGCTTTGGTCATGTTGTCTTTTCACAGCAAATAAACCCTAACTAAGACATTAACAAAATGTTTCTCTTAGATTCTCCTGCAGTGAAGGTCATCACCATGAAATATTGATGACGTTCTTTCAACATTCCAAAATTGTTATGATACTTTAAAGAAGTCTTTAAAACTGAGACTCTTTCCTGACCAAACAGGTACAATATTTTGTAGCTAAAGATCCAAATTCTTTGTTGATTTTGTTTTGTAACAATTATGAAAGTGAGTGAGTGAGTGTGTGTGTGTGTGTGTGTGTGTGTGTATGTGTGTGTGTGTGTATTTGAGGACAAAAAGTATTTCAAATCATCTCATAGAATAGGACAAACGTGATTAAATTTGATAATGACAGCAAATTTGGGAGGTCGTGACTTTTTAATAATAGGACAATTTTTGAAACAAAACAAGAAAGGAGTAAGTCTGAACTGTAGCAAGCAGAAACAAATAGGACATACTTTACAAAGAAAAATAAACATTAATTTTAAAAAGTCAATACCAGGCTGCCTCTCATACTGTTTCAGAATATTTCTGTATGTCATTTCTTTCTGTCTCAATAATAAAGTGCCGAGAAAATTACCTTTAAAGACTGGAATGATAGATGTTCTAAAATTGTTCATATATTCAAAATAGTAAATCATATAGAAGAAGCACTCCAACACACATACCAACATACCATATTGTCAGGAATAAACAACAATGGCAAGTTTTTTCTCTTTTAGATCATAAGTACTAGCTAGAGTTGACAAATAATATATTAATTTATTACCTATCAGTGCTAATAAATAAGATAAACCCATATAATGAAATCATAAGCACCTGGGAGCCATGCCAGATATACTAAGTGACAATTAGTTTATTGGGGTGCTATGCCTACAGGCTTAGATGGCTGACAATGGCCTTTTCCCTAGTCTAAAACATATTATTCTAATTATATTATTTTAAATGCATCCATTTTTCCAAAAAGACACATTGTGCCAGAGTTAAAAGGGCAAGTTACTAAATACCTAGTCTCAAGCCTTGACTTCAGACATTTAATTTGTCATCTCTAAATTTACTTAATGTATTTTTGTCCATGTGACAATGTAGTATAATTTGTAAGTGGATAGCCTTATTTAAATATACTTAATTTCCAGAAAAAAAGTTCATTCACTTGTAAATCCATTCAATAACACACTCACTAAACATGTGGACTTGGCTAGACATGATTTCTACTATTAAGGGTCTGTCTCATGAAAAATAAGCAAACAATGCAATATTTTTGTTCAGAGAAAGTGAAAAGTAGCTAAGACTTGGTGTGAATATGAATATTCTGTCTTTGTTTTCTTTGTTATTGTCATACTAACATGATCTTTCTCCAGCCTATTGCAAAAAAGAACAAGTCTAAGAATGTAAAGACCCTTGTGAGCAAGCTTGTGGAACAATGTTTCTTCTTTCAGAAATTAGTTGTAGATGTAGAAAGAGAAGTGCTAATTCAAGAAAAGAACGGGGAAGGATGGGAAAACATGGAGAGCCTCTTTTCCCTCTGTTCCCATGGAAACACTTCCATTGTAGTCCTACTTTGTTAGTCCCATGGATCATGCTTAAGAAAGATACAGGAAAGAAGAACAAAGTTCCATGGATGAAAACAGAACTGAATAGAGTTAGGGGTAAACCCATCATTGTCACATTATAGTCATGATTATATCTTTCCTCTCTTATGACTTAAGAGATATTTGTAAGGGCTCTTCTGTATTCCTAACCAAACATAGGCTTGCTCTCTCTCTCTCTCTCTCTCTCTCTCTCTCTCTTTCTCTCTCTCTTTCTGTGTATGTGTATACATGCGCATTAGCTTAAATGTGGAAACTCTAACACTAAAATTTATATTTTGCTTTAAGAGACTTTTCAGCAACTTAACCACCACAAACAAGAATGGATGTTCAATAGCCAGGCATGGTGGCACACGCCTTTGATCCCAGCACTCAGGAGGCAGAGGCAGGTGGATTTCTGAGTTCGAGGCCAGCCTGGTCTACAAAGTGAGTTCCAGGACAGCCAGGGCTACACAGAGAAACCCTGTCTCGAAAAACCAAAAAAAAAAAAAAAAAAGAATGGTTATTCAAACACACTTAGGGTGTTACAACTTACATCTACATCTTCTCTCTAAGACATACATTTAGGAAATAAAACACCACTTAAAGAATGTCAATAATTAGAAATCCAATTTCTACAAAGGAAAGCAGTAAACTCTTACCATCTTCATAGCCACTTTTATGGGTAACAATTGAAAATTTATTCCTGCTTTCTTCAGTCGTTGCCAATCCTGCAGATGTGCTTCCAGCTGCTTGCTGGCCATACACATTTGAAAATGTCACTGGGACACTCAGGGCTTCTATTGTATTCCATTTTCACCCAAACCTAATTCTTACTCTGAGTTTTATTTTTTGAAATCCATTGAAGGTGTGTGTGTGTGTGTGTTTGAGGACAAAAGGTATTTCAAATCATCTCATAGAATTAGAACAAAGGTGATTAAATTTGATAATGACAGCAAATTTGGGAGGCGGTGATGTTTCAATAATACAACAATTTGTTATTATAGGTATATCAAAAAATTTTTAGATCATCTTATTAATTACTCTCTTTACCTTTTGATCCAGGTCTAGTATTAGTAGCCTCCTCCCATTTCTATCTGAATCATTTCCACTATATCTCAGTCTTTTCATTTACTGGCACATTACCACAGTTTCCATGAAAACCATTGCAACTTTGTTTGCAATCTTTTTTCTCTGGACTGCCAGATGCAGTCGCTACTGCCTGCTCTGATTTGTGACATCCCAAACCTTCCCAAGCGTCCATTCTATTTACAGTTTTTGTTCCAAACATAACTCTTTGCAGTCAACTGCATACTTGCATTAATAGCAAGCAATAACCTTTTAAATGTATTTACTTTCCTTAAAAGATTGAGGTTGTTGCCGGGCAGTGGTGGGGCACCCCTTTGATCCCAGCACTTGGGAGGCAGAGGCAGGCAGATTTCTGAGTTCAAGGCTAGACTGGTCTACAAAGTAAGTTCCAGGACGGCCAGGGCTATACAGAGAAACCCTGTCTCGAAAGGAAAAAACAAAAACAAAAAAAAGATTGAGGTTGTCTAGGGCTGTCATGTAGCAACCTTATTTTTCTAAACTGCTAAAGAAGGCTAAAATATTCAACTGTGCATAGGAATTAGACATAAGCCACACACAGAAATGTATTACTATGCTAATATCCTTCACATATCAAGGATGAGATCTCTATGCTCCAATTATAAGAGTTATGAACACATGTAGTCAAGTCAACCCCTGCACGTGCATTCCAGGATTCATCCTCTTCTTGTAACTTTGGTAGTGATGGTATGCAGGCTGATATCACAGCAGATCCCTCTCCGCATAACTCCTATTGCTATGCAAATTATCCTTCTACATCATTTTTTTTGTCAACTTCAAACATTTTATAGAAAACAAAAGAGCCAAGAGTAGGTTTGGGACTGCTTTAGTGTGACAAACTAGGGCTCATATGTACAGCTGCTCACTTGGGAATGCAGAAAAGTCCCACTTGTTATTATAGGTATATCAAAATCAATGCATATAAAGTCACATCTTGGCTTCTTCTTATGCTAAAAGCTAAGCAATAAATTGTAGGTGTTAAGAAGCATCCCTGTGCTGCAGTATATATACATTGAAGCATATGTAAACACCTTGCATCACATGGACCTGTTATAAAACTGATCAATAAACCTAATTAATTGTCTCTGTCCTAGACACATATAGTTCTGCAAACCATTTTTTTTCTAAAGCATTTATTTTTCTTGTAGATCTTCTGTTTGTTCAAAACAATTTCTTACAGTCTATTGAAAGGATTGATATATTGGAAGAAATATAACATTTTTTCTTTCTTAGTATATTCTAATAAGTTTGCAAAGAAACTTGAAATGTATAGTTTAATGTTTATATGTAGGAGCACTTGGCAAAATCATGCCATGGGTGTCCTGGGACTGTGGCATAAAGATCCTGCAGAATGCAATAAAATTTCCCTTCTCCCCTGGGGAGTCTATGACTAAGCTGTGACTGATAACCAGCCTCAATGATGGCAGGGGCCTTCTTCATTGATTTCCCACAGGTAAATTACAAATTCTGTAAAAGGGATGGAAGACAAATTACACATATGGTGAATTCCTGTGAGAAATACCTCTTTGTCTAGCAATTATATATATATTTGCCATTAGAAATTTCTTTTATAGACTAGAGAAATATATTATCTTTTGTTGCTAAAGAAGACTAAGGACTTTGTGATTTAATATCAGTTGCAAATCTACCTCAGAACTAAAGAATGTGATTGGATATCACAGGTGGGCCTCTGATTTTGCTCTAGGCAAAGTAATGTAAAGAGTATTTATGCTTTGGGAATGACAACTTGGTAGCGCTTCCTAAGTCTGTGAATTGGGCCACCTGTTTTTTTTTTTTTCTCAAAGACCAATAAAGCTATATGAATTCAGCTCTCATGGTTTTTAAAATTTTATACCTTTTGACACATCACATTTGTTAGGAAATATAAGTAGTGCACTTAATCTCAGGTATACTTGATACTTTCTTTCTTTCTTTCTTTCTTTCTTTCTTTCTTTCTTTCTTTCTTTCTTTCTTTCTTTCTTTCTTTGTGTCTGTCTGTCTGTCTGTCTGTCTGTCTTTCTCTTTCTTTCTTTTCTTTTTTTTTATGCAAAAGCAAGAACCTTATATCCGGTGTATTGGGGTCAACCTTCAATTAGTCCCTCAAGGTGAGTGACTAGAAGGTGACCCAAATGGTTATTACAAGAAATTTTTATACCTTTTAGGGGCATAGGTTACATCAGCAAGATTACAGTTCAAAATTATTGGCTAAGCATATTGACCTTTAAATCTATTGACTAGCAAGCACGACATGCATTTGAACTCTACCTGGGATTTTCCAGAGGATCAGATGACTATCAATACATTCCCAGAATGTTCCTGTGGGTTGAGAATAGAACTTGACCTAGCCTTTACCCCATGTGGGAAGGGGAAGCTGTAGGGAGGATATGGGACTGGGAAAAGCCCTTAGGGTCCCTCATTTTCCCCTTTTCTTCTACAAACTCTAATCCTCGAGCTACGCTCAGGGGTCTTAGGCAACTAACTCATATTTTTCAAACCCTGTCCTCAAGGTAATATTAGAATCTCTTTAAATAGTGTCTGTCAATGTTCTGGCACAGTTTATCCATTATAGTTAAAATAAGAAAAGTGAGATCCCAGCTAAAGAAACATCATTTCCTAATATGCATAGGTCCACAGACACAAATTTGCACTCTCACCTTATAAACAGATATTGACATGGAAGAATGATCTGTGCTGTCTGTGTCCTGGATTCTTGATTTTGGGCTGGCTATTCAACATCTATGCTGATAGATAAATCAGTTTCTGCATATATAAAATAAAGGTTGTTTTTATAGGGTTAGTCAATTATAAGTGACATCACTTATTTATATCTAGATTAGCTCAGATTAGGAAAGGCACAGTTAGGTTCTCTAATAGGAAGGCATAAAGGCATTATTATTATATTTTCTTTTATAAAAGATGTTTTTATTTTATGTATATGAGTACACTGTAGATCTCTTCAGAAATATAAGAAGAGGGCATATGATCCCATTACAAATGGTTTTGCCACCATGTGGTTGCTGGGAATTGAACTCAGGCCCCCTGGAAGAGCAGTGAGTGCTCTTAACCACTGAGCCATCTCTCCAGTCCCCATCATATTTTCATAATAGTTGTTTCTAAAACTTATAAAACAAGCACATACTTGCTACATTATTTGGTCCATGGAATTAAACTATTATATTTTCTTAATAACAATGTGTTCTATTGTAATGTTGCATAGTTGTCTTGCTTTGTTCTGCATCCTCAAATTTAGATTTATTCTTCTCATTGCCACTCTTGATATTCTATTTCAATCACTTAGCAGTGTTTTGAACAACTCTTAAGTTCTGACTACATTATATTTGGTATATTCATTTTAAAGACTATTTTTAACCCAGTTTGTTATTCTGTCCTTTTGTATGAGAATTATATTAATTTTCATTTGATTTACTACCATTAGTGTATAACATAATAACATTTTAAAGCATACCTTTCTGTTTAGGGGTGCTATAAACATTTTAGCACACCTCACATATGTGTAATTATCTATCAAAAGGGGCAATACCTGTCATTTCTGTATTGATGAATAAGCAGCAGCAGGATACTAGGTCAAGTTTCTTTCCACTCCTACTTTTAAACCTCAGTTTTTCATCTCTTTTCCATGGCCACTCTCATCTCCTCTGGGCACAACTTAGTGTCTGCTGTCACTTCAAAATCTTCCTCATAGATATTAGCTTCCGATATTATAACGATATGTTCAGTTCTGTCCTCAGAATATCTGAATATCCCTTCCAGTGTGCACATATGTCACTCCTGTGACAGTTTTCACATTTCACAGGAGTTATTGGCTTTCCTGAAGATAACATATTTACTAATCATTCCATTTGTTTACATTTCAAATGATATCCCCTTCCCAGTTACTCCTCCACAAATCCCTATCCCACATTCACCCTCTCTCCCCTCCCCTTTGCCTCTATGAGGGTGCTCCCCCACCCACCCTCTCCTGCCCCACCACTCAAGCATCCCTCTAAGCTGGAGCATTAAACCTCCACAGGACCAAGGGTATCCCCTTCCAACGCTGTCCAGCAAGGCCATCCTCTGCAACATATATATCTGGACTCCTGGATCCCTCCCTGTACATTCCTCACTTGGTGGTCTAGTCCCTGGGAGCACTGGGTGGTCTGGCCAGCTGATGTTCTTCCTATGAGGTTGCAATCCCCCTCTGCTCTTCCAGTCCTTCTGCCGGCTCCCCTGCCATGCAGCTCATCTCAATCTGATTGCATTCACATCTGCATCCACATCTGCATTGGTCATTTGCTTGCCAGACCTCCCAAGGAGCAGCCAAACCAGGTTCTTGTTAGCAAGCACCTCCAGACCAAACAACAGTGTAGGGTTTGATCCCATACTATAGAGAACACTCCAAAAATTTCATTGTCACTTTAAATTGTAGTATTTCATATATATCGAATGTGGCAAAGGATAAAATGTAAAACGATTCATGACTTTCATTCCATCAGTTTCTTCCAGCTTTTCTCCAATTCAACCACAGGGGTTCCTGACTTCAGTTAATTGGTTGGGTGCTAGAATCAATTAGAATAAATTGACTTTGAGCCTCAAACAAACATTTAAATTTTTATTATCACTTTTAATCAAAGGACTGAAACAAAAACAACATTTAGTTTATCTCCCAAAGCCATAAATAGGTGCATATGAGTTAGAAGTACACTTAAGTTTCAAGTGATACTTGTAAGTGGATATCATTTATACTTCTCAAGTTGTTTGCATTATTTGGTTGTTAATATAGTAAAACACCCAAAGTTACTTTTCTCATAACTGTGATAAAAACATGACAAAACTAGCTTCAAGAAGTTTAATTGAGTCATGGATTAGATATTATAACCTATTTGGTGGTGGAATGGTTGGAAACTGAAGAATGCTTGTTCAGTGCAGGGCAGAGGAGTTCAAAGCAGCAGGTTTATATCTGAGTGTCAGCCAGGAAGCATTAAGCCCTCCATACCTGCATCAGCTATCTCCCGCCTTATAATGGTTTCATAACCTTTCAAAACAGTGCATCTAGTCAGGGACCAAGGATTTAAGCACATGAGGTTATATGTGGGCATTTCACACAACAATAACTAATTTACTTTATAAACACAAAACTTGTATTTACCTCAGAATTTTGGAGGTCCCGATACACTGGCTTGTTCAAGCATGCCGCTTGACTAAGTCACCTTCAAATGGGACTGCAATGATGAGGAGAGGGTGTGAGTGCAAAGTGACGACATTTCTAAGTGACACAGAGACCTGTATGAGTCCTTAGAATCAAGCTTATACTCTCACAGACAAGTGCTATTAGTAGCCTCACCTCAAAAGGTTCAACTCAAACTTTTATGTGGAAGATCAAGCCTCTACATTTGGACCTGTTGGGCAATGTGTAGGTGTTACTCTTCCAAACAATAGCACAAAATAAATTAATTAAAAATATAATAAAGGCACCTCTAGACACCAGGTGTAAAAGAATATACTGGGCTTAAAAGGTACAAACATGGCACAGGCCCACACTTGAAGGTGAACCATCTCTGTCCTAGGTATATGCTAAATTAACTCAAAGTATAGAAAATGCAACCACACAGTTGCCCCATCAAGCAGAACTCATAAGAGTCACCCAGGAGTTGGGTCTGCTTCCCAGCATTTTTAAACTCCCTTGAGGTTCAAAAATCCAATCAGAGTTAAGAATGTGATCTAATGGATAAACCCTTGTTTCCATTTTCAAGTGAACAGGCAGCAAGCTCTTTCCAAGGTCAGCTCATTGAAAAGGAAAAGATGTGATAGAAGGTGGCACAAACTTAACCCAGTGTTTCCTATCCAGAAGTACTAAGCAGCAGTCATAGTGTGTGTATGCATGGAGTTTACAACATCCTGGCTTAAGGTCTCTTTCTTCAGGTAATGTGTAGCCTTCTCATGTGGATATCTTTGCAGTGCAGTGGTTCTCACACAGCTGTTTACAATAGCCATTCTTCCAGAAGTTATAGACAGACCTTCTAGAAAATATAGTGTTGCTCCTAGCTTGGTAATATCTTATGTGTCTGCATCTAGAACATTTTTGTAAACTTGTACTATTATATTTTATTTATTTCAAGTTATTTTATTTTGTAAAAATATTCATTTTTATATTTTATTTATGAATATGTATGTGGATGTGTGACTTTATGCCACACATGTGCAAGTGCCCACAGAGTCTTGAAGAGGGATTTCCTACAGCTGGATTTGTAGGTGGATGTGAACCATGGAGTGTGGGCTCTGGGAACTGAACTCAGTGCTTTTTACTACTGATCTGTCTCCCCAGTCCCTTGAGGTCATTTCTGTCTTGAGAAAATAGACAAAAATCACTGTGTTTACAATTCTTAAGTTAATTACAATTGCATGAGAGCTATCCAATGATAGGTATAAAGTTATTGATGCTTCCAGTGGTTTTCTAAGGAGAATTCAGTATTTATTATCTTTCTAAAAAAAAAAAAATGAAAACACATGGCCAGAGATCTTTCAGAATGAAAGATCATAGTCTATTATGTCCAATATTCCAGTAATCTATCAGAATATTTTGGTGTTTTATATATGTGTAATATATATGTAAATATATATATATATATATTTGTTTAATGAAATAGATTTAATCCTTAAATTATTTCTAAAAAATTAAAGTTTCTCATTTCAATTAATTTCAAATAACCAAGGATTTGTTTTGTGGTAAAGTTTCTAAAACATGGATAAGCCCAAGAATGAAATGTTTAAATTGAAAATATTAGAAATTCCAGAATTAACAATAAACTCTATTTTGAGGTACTTTCCCACACACATCACTGCATATTTCAGTGAATAAAATCATATTTCTATAAGGTATTTGAGTTACTTATAATTCTGTGGTAAAGTTATGCATCTAGAAATACGTAAGGCACGTGAAGTTATTTAAAAATGAAACTCCCTGAACTACTAACCATCTCAGAAGAACAGAAATAAACCAGGCTACTTTTCAAACTTATAATTTACTAGAAGAATTTAGGAATGGATGTACTTCTGGTAGATGGTCGAAGCTTTTTCAGCTCTCATGCTAAATATAAACTCTTCTTCAACTTCATTTATCTTATTCCTACCATATGCCATTTTACATCTATCCCCACTTCTGCTAATTGCACAAACTTATTTTAACACCGCCTACATAGACTGATTTGCTATACAAATACCAATTGTTACAAACACACACACACACACACTTTTGAGCATAAATTCCATTGAATATAATAATGCACTCCCTGAAGTTGCTTGAGTGTTTAATATTCACTGATGTTATTTGATCATATGCACATGTTTATTTGCACATAGCATTCTCCTTTTGTGGGTCTGTGGAAGTTAGCTCTGTTCTAAAGATGGGACTTCAAGCCCTCCGACTGGTGAATGACCTTCATCATGTTTGTTTACAACAAACACAAATGCACCCTGCAGTATGGAGTTCGTAAGTACAGATTGCATTGGAAATAGTTGCCATATTTATGTTATACATTTAACCTAAGGACCGGTAAACTAAATAAAAATGACAGTGGTTGGATTTGTTACAAAACAGTAAGATGGAAGAAAATGAAAAGAAAAGTGGAAGGCTACTTGACATACTTTTAGTAAAAGGACAAGGAGTCAGAAGAAGCAGATACTCTGGGATTAGGCATGGGTGGGTGGACATTAGTTCTGCTCAGAAAGGCTGTCAATTAATTATGTTGAAGCAATTGGAATCAATAATAGGTGCAAGCAAAATACTCAAACGACCAGTAGTCAAGAACCTACCATGGTCACAGGTAGGTTTAAAGCATCCACTAACAGAGTCTCTGATTCCTGAAATGGCTCCAAGAAGATTATTGCTTTTCCTTGCACAGTGAATTTTCAGGTTAACCAGTTCTTTTTTCTGAGGTTTGAAAACATTGCAAATAACAGGAGAACATAAAACAATGGGGTCTTTAAGTGCTTTTTAACCAGGACACCATAAATAAGAGAAGATTCATCTTCCCATTTTCAGCCAATTATTTTTATATGCATGGTTGCTGGATTGGCAACATGGTTCCCTTTCCTACATTGACAAAGCCTATGTAATATTCTCTCCACCAGTGGGCTTGATGGGAAAATGTTCACTCAATCTACATTCTAGGATTCCTCAGAGTAGAGGGGAATTTCCTTTTTAGCCCTAGACTTTATAAGCTACCACACTGTGAATAGGGCACAGGATAAGAAACTGTGGTAGTATACCCTTCATGACATCAGAAACAAAGTTTCATAATAGCAAGAGGATGAACTTTGATAAGAATTATCCCGAGAGAAATCTATGAAGTTCAGCAAATATCATAGCCAGTCTGATGATTCTTGGGATTCCTGCAGCCATGTGATCCAAGGACGTAGTGAACCAGACCCTTCTGACCTGCTGATATCAACTTCACTAATGGACACTCCCAAACACTGTTCAGTTTCTTGTGATTAGTATGCTATACCAGTGTGATGTTCTATGGTTTATTTAGCACACAATGTCTTCTAAGCACTAAATAATATTTAATAATACTTTTAAAGATACATGTTTTATGAGGCAAATAAAACATGGTGGGCAGAATAACTATAACAGGAGTTAAATGTATAATATGCAGGACAGTAGCCTTTTCAAAGGGTAAAAGAAATGAAGGACAATGGGGAATAATTTGTAGGAGGGAACGAGCTTTAAAAAGGGCGGTACTCAAAGTATAGGTTTGTAGAGAGAAGACAGGGTCTTGTAGGAAGGAAGATAACTAGATGTTGAGGAAGTAGTACCTCCAGACAAAGATAAAATGAGTACACTGCTGCTCAGAGATAGGAAAGGATGCTTGTCACTGCAGGACCAACAGCAAGGTTGGAGAGGTTTTGGTGTGTTGAGAAACAGAGCAGAGGTGGAATCAGAAAAGTAAAGGAGGTCACGCAGTTTTGAAAGTCATGGTAAGTGCTTTTTGCTTTCACTGTGAGTGAGATGGAAAACTAAGCAAGAGTTTTACATACAGAAGTGATTTGGGTTTCTTTTTAACAGAGGAATGATGCTATTATATAATATTGGCCCAGATTGATAGGAAGGAGGAATGACTGATAGTATAAAGTAATATAAAAAAATACTTGTTTATACTCCAGACAAGAGGGCATAATTGAATGTTTAGTAATAAGCATTCAATGCAAATATCTTCAAGAGAAGAAAACATTGAGATATGTACCTTAGAGATGGAGATATTGCTCAATAGTTAAGAGCATTTGCTGCCCTTTTAGAGTCTGGAGTGTGGTTCTCAGCACCTATATGGAGATCCCAGCCACCTCTAAGTTCAGTTCTAAGGGCTCGGAAGTCCTTTTCTGGTTTTTCAGGGCACCAGTCATACAAGTGGTTTAAATAAGAAAAAGACCTATTCAGGCAAATCATTCATACATTAAAAAATTAAAAATAATTCATTATGTTTAAAAAGGTATCTTAATGATAATGAGTGAAATAGAGATTTAAGAACAAAAATAGAATTCTTTGTTTTGTTTAAGAAAATGTGAAATGATTTTTCTAATGAATAATATTACATGATGTCCTTATGTAGTTCTTGCTTAGGTAACTATGGTGTTGAGATTTTGGGGGTATAGTTTCCCTATCATGTCTGGAAGAGAGAATCTAGCAGCAAAAATTGTCCTCTAACTTTTACAATCTTTCCACTCCCTACTCTGTGATTTTTCCATGAGCCTTAGATGTGGGGATCTTGCTGTAAATCCATCAATTTGGGTTAGGAACCCAAATGTCACTCACTATCCTCTGCATTTTGACAAGTTTCATATCTCTGTAATAGCCTCTATCTGCTACCAAATGAATATTCTTTGATAAGGGGTAAGAACTGTATTTATCATTGAGTATAAGCATAACTATTTGGAATACAGTCAGAAGTATGTTAGAATACATTTAGAAAAATGGCAGTAATAGGTTTTTCTGTAGGATTTGAGACCTCTCTAGCCATAAACAGTTAGCTAGGTTTTCAGTCTATCCAAGAATTCCCTCCTATTGTGTGAGCTTTAATTTCAATTAGATAGCTTTAGTTCTCTCCAAGATACAAGTACCACTAATGCATCTTGCTTGGCCGGCCATTGTTATGGTTCACAGATGTCACAGCACGCTAGTATTTTAACTTCTTTTCTCCCTTAGTAGTGTGTGTAGGACCTTATTATATAAAAAGCTAGTACTCAGAATGGGGAGGTTTGCAGTCAGTTCAAACTCTGTTTCTATTGAGTCCTGTGTCCAAAGTATCTGCAGCAATCGAGTTTTATCTTCACAAACTTGGAGGAAACCAAAGGCAAAAGAAAGAGCTTATATTGTCTGTTGGACTCCCCTGACCAACAACTCATGGAAGTTTTCTATGTCTGTTTTTCCCATGGAGTTTTTTCGTGGCTTTGGGAAGAAGCATTATCATTTTATATGACATAACTATATAAGAATACTTAAAAATGCATTTGTGTGTGTGTGTGTATGTGTGTGTTAATCCAGTCACAAAAGAACACTTGTGGTATGTACTCACTGATAAGTGGATATTAGCTCAAACGCTCTGAAAACCCATGAAACAACTCACAGGCCATATGAGGTATAGGGCCCAATCTCACTCATACTGCAGCTGGTACTCTCCAGGGTGCTCCAAACAGTGAGAGGTGAGGTCTGTTCCACACAGACCAAGGTCCAGTCCAGGAGCTCTGCATGGTCTTTAGAAGTAATATCAGCCATGGACATTGACACAGATCCCATGCTATCCAGACATGGCCTTCAGTGGCAGCACTGGCTGAGACGTTATCATGGCATAGGTTGGGGAGGGTGTGCTGCCTTCTCACAACAGACTATTCCTCTTCATCCTCACATCTCCAATTCCACTTGCCTCATGATTCCCAAACCATTTTTCTTCTCTTTTTTTTTCTGTCTGTCACATATTTGTACGTTGTAGTGGTTCCTTCTGTGGGTGGGCCATAAGGCTGGTGGGACTCTGGATGTCTTTCTCTTTTGATGCTGCACTATGTGACGGAAGGTGGGCCTCTGTGTCCTCTGCCAGTCTGCATTGCATGGTGTGACTATTTTTTTAAAGTTGTTATTTTTATCCTGCTACTGACAAAAGTGTTGATCATAGAATCTAGAAGAAATTTTAATGAAAATTTGGGTTACATCATATGAATAATATACCATCTGCAAATGGTAATTATCCTTATTTGTAGTTTGCCTTGTAAAAATCATTTCAAGAACATGAAAAGCAATAAACAAAGCAAATATCTAATTCCTCACAACACATGTTCATTCATATTTCTCAATACAAGCCACTATTTCTTTAAACCCTGGAATGCTTTAACATCTTATATAGATGTAGACTTCTAAGATGGTAGATTCATTCATGTTCCATTGTTATTTAATGCTAATACAGATGCACTGCTAAAGAAAAAAACAGTGACAGAGCTATAAGATATGGCAGAATAATCCAAGCATTTTGTTCTTAAATAAAAAGATGTGTACATTTTAGCAAAGTAATATTAAAAGCAGCATGAGCACATTTATAAGCAATCATTTCCAAGAGCCTTAGTAGATTTATTACTCACTATCCTTGTTTTATGATCCAGAGGAGGGATTTAAAAGTATTCAGTTCTGCTAAGCTGTTATGTTTTGAAAAAACAAAAAGTGTCTGTCATATTGTAATTGTCTTATTGTAATTCTATCATCTGTATGTCTATCTATCTGTCTATTTATCTGTCTGTCTATCTATGTATTTGTGTGTGTGTGTGCCCATAAGGGCTGGAAGAGCACACTAGATACCCTGTAGTTAGAGTTATAGAAAATAGGGGGGGGGCAGCTGATTTGGGTGCCGGGAGCTAATCTTGGTTTTAATAAAAGAGTAGAAGATGCCGTTAAGTGCTGATCCACTTTTTTCATCCCCCATTTCAATTTTTTCTTTTTTTATTGGTTATTTTATTTATTTACATTTCAAATGTTATCCCTGTCCCCAGTTTCCCCTCCACAAGTCTGCTATCCCATCCTCCCACCTCCTGCCTCTATGAGGGTGCTCACCTACCCACCCATCCATGTCAGCTTCATCGGCCTAGAGTTCCCCTATCCTGAGTCAGGATATGTTGGTGGATTTCTGTATGTTGAACCATCCCTATATCCCTTTGATGAAGCCTACTTGATCATGGTGAATGATCATTCTGATGTGTTCTTGGATTTGATTTGCAAGAACTTTTTTATTAGGTATTTATTTCATTTACATTTCAAATGCTATCCCAAAAGTCCCCCACCTACTCCCCCACCCACCCACTCCCACTTCTTGGCCCTGGCGTTATCCTGTACTGAGGCAGATAAAGTTTGCACGACCAATGGGCCTTTCCACTGATGGCCGACTAGGCCATCTTCTGATATATATGCAGATAGAGACACGAGCTCTGGGGGTTACTGGGTAGTTCATATTGTTGTTCCACCTATAGGGTTGCAGATCCCTTTAGCTCCTTGGTTACTTTCTCTAGCTCCTCCATTGGGGGCCCTGTGATCCATCCAATAGCTGACTGTGAGCATCCACTTCTGTGTCTGCTAGGGCCCGGCATAGTCTCACAAGAGACAGCTATATCTGGGTCCTTTCAGCAAAATCTTACTAGTGTATGGTTTGCAAGAATTTTATTGAGTATTTCTGCATCAATATTCATGAGGGAAATTACAGAAAACTCACACATCTTTTGGGTACATGGAAAGATCATAAACATCCCTTAAATTATAACTATAAAAGAATAATTTTTTGTAAAATCTGTTTTGTAAAATGACTAACTTTCACTGAAACTTAGAAACTTAGGAAACAATTACTAAATAATCCTTTAAAACTTAGAATGTAAATCTTTGGGTTTGTTTTATAATTACCATACAGCCACTGAATGATAAGAACTTAGTTTTAAATTTTAGATATTTAATGTAAGTTACTCTCTCATGGAAAAACTGGCCATCTTCAGAAGTTAATAGTGGGATTAGGTTGCATTCAATTAAACTGTTGACCGAAAGAGCCCTGTGTAGATTTCTAAATGCAGGCTGATGCTAGGATAAAGGGTCACTCTCCAAAAAGAGACAGATGGGGTTCCATTGCTGAGGACATCATCCACACAGTTCATTGAAGATATATAGGTTAAACTGGAGCCTTTATGCCTACTTTCTAGTCTCTTTGATTAGAAAAGATATTGCATAGGCTTCAGAAAGAGAAACCTGGACACTAATCCAGCCACAAAACCCCTGACCTACAACCTGTTCTGCCTGCATGATGTTCCAGGGCAATGGTGGTGCTGAACTTGTGGGAATGGCCAATAAAGGTTTGGTTTTACTTGATGCCCATGCCATGGGAGGGGGGGGGGGTCAATGCCTTACATTGCCTGGGTGGCAAGAAACTGGAGACCTGATTGCCTAGAGACCTAGAACTATACATGACTAGCTAAAACAATCAATGAAATGATTCCTAATGGTAATCTCTTATAATCATAGACTGATTCAGTTCAGTCCATCAGAGAGGCTTCCTCTGCCAGAACATAGGAAATAGTGAAGAGACACACAGCCAGACATTTTGTGGAGTGTCTAAGTTAGAAGGCTGCATTGGGTCCTTCCTCTTGAAGCTCAGGCAATGTTACAGAAGACAGGGAGGAATTGTAGGACTCAGACGGTGTGGAGGACACCAGAAGAACATGGACCACTGAATCAACTAAGTAGGTTTCATATGGACTCACAGAGACTGATGTGACAAGCATGGGACCTCCATAGGTCTCCATCAGGTTCTCTGTATATATGTTGTGTTTGTTAGTTTGATGTTTTTGTGGGGCATTTAACAGTGGGGGCAGGTCTCGTTTGTCTCTTTTGCTTGCTCTTGAGCCTCTTCCTCCTATTGAATTGCTCTGTCCAGTCTTGATACGAGGGCTTCTGCTTTGTCTTATTGTATCCTGTTTTGTCATATTTGGTTGTTGTCTCTTGGAGGCCTGATTTTTTTTTCCAAAAGGAAATGAAGGGTTGGTAGATCTGAGAAAAAGGACCTGTTCCAGGGAGTTGAGAAGAGTAGACAGAGGGAAAATTATGGTTAGTATGGATTGTATAAGAGAAGATTCTACTTCTAATAGAAAAGAAAGTTATCAATGTTGTATTTTTCCACATTAAGTATTTTTTAATCAGAAAGCTAAGAGCTTATAGACTATTAGTTGATTACCCCAGATAGGGGACAGGCTAAACTGCATAAGAATTTGGTTAACACAGGTTCTTAGGAGCTAGCAATTTCTAGCAAAGTTTGGCAAATATAAATTGCCAGTCATGGATATTTAGGATCTGGGAGAAAATAGTCTCAAAAGCAAAGCCCCGAATGGCAGCCCATTAGGAAAAAAGGAACAGTGGAATTGCTGGTAGATTTTAAACAAGTCAATATCGACATTTCCTATAAGTGGACAAAATCTAGCTTCATAGTACAACAGCAAACTGCTTAAATGGTAATTTTGAAAGATCAAATTTCTTTGACTGTTCTCTCTCTCTCTCTCTCTCTCTCTCTCTCTCTCTCTCTCTCTCTCTCTCTCTCTCTCTCTCTCTCTCTCTCTCTCCCTCTCTCTCCAAAAGGATGTGGAGTGTGTTTGTGTTCAAAAGAGCAGCGTTTGCATGTTCACAATGTCATGGTGTGTATGTCTGTGTGTGTGTTGGGGGGGGGTCTACAAGAGTATGAATGTGTATGTGTTCACAAGGGCATAGCAGGTATATGTTCACAATGCCATGGTGAGTGTACATTCACAAGAACATGGTGTGTGTGTGTGTGTGTGTGTGTGTGTTTGCAAGTGTGTATGTTCACAAGGGCACAGTATACATATGAGTTTGTGTGTGTGTGTATGTATGTGTGTGTGTGTGTGTGTGTGTAGCACTGTTTGTAAAAGAAGAAGATCCATTCTTATGCTAAGTTTTAAAGCAGCTTGGAAGTCGAAATTCATCCTCTTAGTATGCCAACTGGAATTTTCTGAGCCATATGGGGACAAACAAGCAAAAAATTCAGAAAAATGCACCTCTAATTAGTTAGGTCAATGGACAGTTTGTACTGATAAAATGCAAGGAGTATTTTGTGCCAATTTTATAAGAAAGGGTCTATGACTAAAAATATGTTCTGGAAGAAACTCAAGGTTCTCAAAACAAGCACTTCAAATTGCAATATTTAAAACACCAACTCTTGAACCCTATTTAAAAAAAAAGAAAGAAAGAAAAAGAAAAAAAACACCTTTAGTGAACTCTGAATTCCCTCCCTCTCAAACTGTAGAGATCTTCATGAAGGCTTGGCATTTGTAGGATATTAACTGTGAACAGAAATCAGAAAGAGAAAGAAATTAATATTTAGAAATCAACACCTACAAGAATGGAACTCAGCCTCCGCAGAGAGCTGGGGGCAGCCATGAACTTCTGTTTCCTTTTATCCATCAGGGAAATTGAACTGAAAGCCACATTGGGCAGAAAATGCTGCCTAATATTTAAGTTTGTTTAACCTTTAGTGTACTGGCAAAATCCACAGTATGCTAACCCCATGGGGCTGTTTCTACAGTTACAATTGACAACAGGAAGGTTTAATTGCTGCACTGTTTCTTTTTTTAAATTATGATTTGTATGTTAATGTGCCCTTTAATTCTTCCCAATATCCATAGACAAAAGAATACACTTGTTTTAGGGGGAGCTTAGCATAAGTTGAAACATCTTTAAAATAATCTCCCTTAATTTGCAATTTGGGAAGTTATATACAGAGTCCTTTCATATAAACTTCCAAGGATGATCTTTAGCAAAAATCAAATTAAAATTGATGAAATATAAGTGTTTGTAACCTCCCCCCCCTCAGCCTGAAATCTGGCTGATCTGGTTTGACTGTTAGCACTGTTAACACTAAGAGAGCACTAAGAGAACATCGAGGGTGGAGTTCTGCCTCTCCCACTGCTACTACCTGCTGCCTAGCTGTTCCCGAGCCAACACGTGGTCACCTGAAACTGGATTCCAACGATGATTTGGTGGGAATGGGCCCCTCCCCCTTCTTCATAACCCAGTGTCTTGGAATAGTAAAATTGAACCTTGATCAGACTAATGTCTTGGTTCCATCCTTTCTCTCGCTGCCTAGTTCCCTCTTTTCTTCCAGATTCCAAGATGCCTCCCAGGCTAGAACCCAGACATGTGGGCCACTGGCCGGCCTCAACAGATTGGCGAACCAATGTGGGACTGGGAAATGGCAGAGGACATTTGGAAGAAGTACTGCTTGTATGGAGCTCCATGGAAGAAGAAAATAATTAAGGAAAATTCGTACCTGAGAAGGTTGGTATGGGCTAAGATGAAACTGTGGTAAACCTGCGTGCTAGATTCACTTAGGTTCAGCAGTGAGATTATCAGGAGCTAGGAACGTAACAGGCAGTTAGCTGCAGCTTCCAGAAGCTGCTTTTTTAGGCGTAAGAAAAGAAAGGGTTTACTAAAAGGGATTTAATAATCAGGCGGATGGCCGAAGTCAGAAACTGCATCAGGCGACAGGAAAATGTCCCAGAAGCACAGAGAAATTTTAGGGGTGCCCTGCTTTGTTCTCTCTGGGCCTTACAGCAGAAGTTCTCTGCCCTCTTTGTGTTTTTGTCTAATGTCTGGTGCACCAGTCTGTTCACGTGTCAATCCATGTGTGTTTGTGTATAGTGGTCTGAATGAATGAATGCTCTATGTTTCATGTTTGAAAATAAAGATGGCTAAAACTTTATCTGGTGGTTCATCAAAGCCTAGAGTGGCCGCAGGCTTTAACCAGGAAACAGGCACACAGCAGGAGGGCCTCTGCTAGAGAAACTGTTCTTTATAGGAAAAAAGAGAGTCTGCAGCCTCTTAGTTTTGGGGTAAAAAAGCTGATAAATGGTTTTTTCCTGGAGGGTTCTCTGCAATCATGATTAATGTGTTTGACAAATGACAAAGTGCTTTTTATTTTATGATTATAGCTAGAAAAATTAATATTTTCTGATTGGTCTAGTGTAACTGCTTCATTTGTTTTTTTACTGGTCTTAGAGGTGTAATATGCTCTGTGTGTCTTCATCGTGGAGTATCAGCTCATAAATTATTGGTTAAGATTAAATAATTGTTACATTGGTAACAGAGAGTTAGGTTTTTTTCAGTCATTTGAGTTTTCTCTATTGAGAATATTCTGTTTAGATCCGTACCTTATTTTGAATTGAGTTACTTGGGGTTTTATGATATCTAGTTTCTTGATTTCTTTATGTATTTTGGATATTAATTCTCTATCAGGTATATAGTTGATAAAAAATATCCTTTACGTTCTGGATGCTGACATTTTATCCTATCTATGGTGTCCTTTGCCTTATTAAATCTATTCCTGACATCTCACTGTGCAATTGATATTCTGTTGATAAAGTCTTCTCTTTTGCCAATTTGTTCAAGGTTTCCCTCCCCCCCACTTTCTCTTTTATTAGCTTCACTGTATCTGGTTTTAGGTTGAGGTCATTGATCCACTTGGACTTTTGTTTTGTGCACATTGACAAGCATGAATCTATTTACATTCTTCTACATGCCAACATCTAGTTGACCAGCACCATTTGTTAAAGCTGTTTTTTCTAGTGTCTCTGGCATCTAAAAAAAAAAAAATCAGGTGTCTTTATGTGCATGGATTTATGTCTGGGTCTTCAATTCGATTCTGCTGATCAATGTGTCTGTTTTAATGACAATATTATGTGACTCTCATTACTATAGCTCTGCAGTACAACTTGAATTAGATATGGCTAGAACCCCAGACACTCTTTATTGGTCAGGATTGTTATAGTTTCCCTGAGTTTTATTACTATTTGTTTTTTTTGTTTTTTGTTTTTTGTTTTTTTTTTTTTTTTGGTTGGTTTGGTTTGGTTTGGTTTGGTTTTCTATATGAAGTTGAGATTTGTTTGTTTAAGTTCTGTGAAGAATTCTGTTGGAATTTTGATGGGAATTTCATTTAATCTTTAGATTCATTTTGGTTGAATAGCTGTTTTCACTATGTTAAGATTTCTATACCTAGTTCACTTTTAGGAGTTTTCTAGTTTTAACATTTCAAGTATCTTTAGAATTTGCTGAAATACTTCCTCCGATGATACCAAATATAATTTTACTAGCAGTTTAAGTTACTTATCTCTCACAAACTAACACTCCTCTATAAAACACTGTAGATATAGAGCTGAAGAAATGGCTTAGAACTTAAAAGCTTTAATGTTCTTTGCAGATGATCTGGACTCGGTTCTCAGTATCCATATGGAGGATAACATCAACCTGTAACTCCAAGTTAGCAGTCCCCAAACCTGTCCTCTTCAGGGTTCTGTATCAAAGGAATGCACATAAACACATACAGGCATGCATATATGTGTGTGTGTGTGTGTGTGTGTGTGTGTGTGTGTGTGTGTGTGTGTGTATTTATATTTATAGTAAAATAAATAAATAAAGAGAGATAGAAGAAAAGAAAGTTGTTAAACATAAAACACCGCTGGACCTCAGTTTAAGAAATAACATGATACCATGGTGTTTTGATGCCTATTACTATTATTTTGTCATTGTTTAGTTTTACTTTCAATAAATTGATTTTTTTCACTCTATTAATTTTCTACTGTTCTGTTTTTTGTCTGTTTGTTTGTTTTTGCATTTCCCTGTTGATTATGTTTCTCTATAAGTTTGATACATCATAGATAATGAACTTTACTGTTATAAATTTTATTACAATTTATTCTGAGTTTGTTTTATTAGTGTAATTCTAATGATTGAAGTTGTGTAAAATCACTGCATAAAAATTCCATGACAATTGGTTCTTTGAACTATGTATAAGCAAGACTTTATTATTCAAATGGATGTGGTTTAAAACCTAAGGCAGGGGGCTGGTGAAATGGCTCCCTGGTTAAGCGTGCATGCAGTCCCTGTGGATCTGGAAGTATAAATAATTGTGAGTTACCCAAAACAATTACTTGGAAAGATCTGAATTTGTTATGAAGCAATTTATAATGAAGTTTGAAATATTAAAAACTGGAGAACTCTTAGGAATGAAGTATGCCTAGACCTCTTTGGACACTTGTACAAGGAGTCAGGACACAAGATGCATATTTCTATGAAAAAATTTGAGGAGGAAGTAGAGATTTAATAGAACTGAAAATGAAATGATGTATGTATGTATGTATGTATGCATTTGTGTAATGTAGAGGTTGGGATGAAATGAGCTAGAGCTAGGAGATCAGATGAGAGATCTGATATTGACTTCAAAATATGTCAAAAAGATAAATTTTTCAGATAATAAAACAAGTAATGAATTTTTGGAAAAACTGCATTAAGGAGTAAACAAATTCCACTGCAGATGTGGTACCCTTTTATTTTCCTGGTTTCTGTAGTTACTGCAGGTTCTATGCTCTCATCTAAAGATTCACAGTTAGAAACCAAGGAAAAGAGAGAACACACAGTATTTGTCCTTCTGGGTCCTGGTTACCTCACTCTGCATGATGTTTCTTAGTATACCAGCAGATTTCATGATTTCATGTTTCTTTATAGCTGATTAGAATTACATTGTGTATTTGAATCAACAAGAGATGAAGAACACTGCAGAATAGCACAAGTGGTTAAAATAAAGAAACTAACTGACCATAGGACAGCCAATCCCAACTGATAGATCTGCAATACCACCCTTACAGCTCAGGAAACATCACCATGTGGGAATGAAAAGATTGTAATAGCCAGATGCTCAAATGTCTGCTGTAAGATTATGTATTTTATTCATGATAGGAAAGCTGTGCCCATAGAATATTAATACATTTGTCTAAACAAGACTTGAACAATAACAATATCAATTGATGTGACAACACAGATTATAAAAAATCCCACTCAACTAGTTGAAGAGATAGGGACAAGTAGTGTATGATGAAAGTCTTTACCAGGCATGAGACCCCTGATCGATTCTGCAATCCCACATGGTTCATCCTAAACAAACTTATATAGTAGCAACAAAAATAGATTCAGAAGATTCTGATATATATATATATATATATATATATATATATATATATATATATGTGTGTGTGTGTGTGTGTGTGTGTGTGTGTGTGTGTGTGTGTGCGCGCGTGCGTGTGTGTGTAAAATTAAAGAAGAGGTTATGAATTTGAGAGGAAGTAGATAGTGACATGGGAAGTGTTGGAGGAAAACAATGGGAGATGAAAACACCACTCCAGCCAGGTGAGCAGGTAGGCTAACTGTAGATCTTAATTTCTCCTTCCTGTCCTCCAATTCAATTCCCCAGTCCTACCCCCAGCTTTATAGAAGACCATCTGTTGCACTTCCTGCTCCTCTCTGATCTCCATCTGCAGAAGATCACACATCATCCCTTCCAATTCATACTGTTATCCTATCAGGTATTCCTTGGGAAAGCACCAGCCAAGCCTGGCTGAGAAGCAGTAGGTAGTGAAGTAAATAGGTGAGCTTCAGGTCTTCATTCTGTCTCCTCCAATTCCAATCCCTTGTCTCATTGCAAGCACTGTAGAAGTCTAAACTTTGCAGCCCCTCCTCACTCTCTGCATCCATTCCCAGAAAGCTAAGCAGGATTTGATGGAAAACCTGCTTTTCTCCCTCTTGTGAATTCTCTCAGCACCTGCAGCCCATCCCTGTTTCCAGCTTACAATACTCAGAACACATTTTTTTTTTTTTACTTAGAACTTAGAGTGGCCAAACCTAGCAGGATCTCATAAGAATTCCCTTCTAGGCAACACAGCTTGCCAAAATACCTTCCTAAGAACAGGAAAGAGCCAACAAAAAACAAGGAGGAAAACACCCACCCAACAAAGACAAGACCAGATACCAGCACTTATAATTTTATTCATACCAAGCCATAATGTCTGTATGGTAGTGCAAAAACACAATCAACAACAGCCAGGACAATATGTCTCTATTACAGCCCAGCAGCTCTACCACAATAGGCCCTGAGTACTTAGTTGAAGCATAAGACAAAGAACTCAAAATAGCTTTTATGAATATGATGAGTTGTCCTTATAGAGGGAATATATAAATATTTTAAAGAAATCTATAAAAACACAAGCAGTGGAAAGACATAAATAAAATTGTTTAGTACCTGAATGTGGAAATAGGATCATAAAGACATCCCAAACTGAAGGAATTCTGGAAATGAAAAATATAGGAACTTTTTTATTTGTTGAAGGGGGGGCTTGTAAGGGTGAACGGTGGGTATGATGGGAGAGAGAGATAAGTGGGATTAGGGTTCATGATATGAAATTCACAAAGAACTAATTAAAAGGAAAAAGGAGAAGAGAAAAAGAGGATTCACCCTTTTACTGCATCAAAGTAATATACTTGAACATCGAGAATAAGTATCACCTGGGAGTAAAAGGATGGAAAAGATATTTTAAGTAAATGGGTCCAAGAAGCAAGCTGGTATAGATAGCCATTTTAATATGAGACAAAATGGGCTTCAAACCAAAACTAATCATAAGCAGGAAAGAAATCTTCATACTCATCAAAAGAAAACTCTACCAAGAGAACACTGCAATTCTTAACATTTATGTTGGAAACACAAGGTACTGATGTGTATAAAAGAAATACTACTATAGAAGAAACCACATGTTGACCCTCACACACTGCATCTTCGGAGGTTCTGTGTCTCATAATGTTGATTCAAAAACTTTCTAATTTTTAGCAATTATCATTACTTTCACAGACACACTCACACATAAATATATACTATTTTATATTATCTATAAATATATAAGGAATAAATATAGAGTATTAATATAAATAACAAATACATAATAAATGGTTATATAAATACATTATATATAAGAATATAAATTATATATACCATCGCACTGGCCTATCTTGCAGGCAGGACACCACTGTAAATCAAAGGATTAGTATCACCTGTCTTCGTCAGTAGCACTATAAATATATACATTAATATATTATATGTAAATATATAAAAGGGATAACATGTATTCTCTTTTTGCCCGACAGGTCTTACCATATATTTCCTAGCTTTCAGTTTACTATTTTATGAGATCCCTGATTGTGCCAATAAGTGGGTGTCTGTGTCTATATCTGTTTATTCTGACTTTTCTCGGACCATTTTCTTCTGCTTGTTTGTTTTGTTTTACTATGGTGTGTTAATTTTTATTTTATTTTATTCCTTAGAAGCCTGTTTTTTTTTTTTCTAATGAGAGAGAGAAAAGAAGTGACACACGCCTTTAATCCCAGCACTTGGAAGGCAGAGGCAGGCAGATTTCTGAGTTCAAGGCCAGGCTGGTCTACAGAGTGAGTTCCAGGACAGCCAGGGCTATACAGAGAAACTCTGTCTCAAAAAACCAAAAAAAAAAAAAAAAGTGAATCTGGATGGGAAGGGAGGTGGGGAAGAGTTGGGGGAGGGTAGAAGGAGGGAAAACTATAATGAGAACATATTGTGTAAAAGGAAAATAAAAAATATAGTATTCTGATATAATAATGGGAAGTACTTGTAATATTAAATAATGAAAAAATACCTGTCTATAACCATTTATATTTTAACACCTGGTTAGAATATAAAGTTTAAAAATGGTCCTAAAAAATTAAAATGTAAAAGCCGTACAGATTTATCAAATTTTCTTTCCATTAATTAATTAATTAATTAATTTTCCCAAACTCTGTCCCACCTTCGATTCCCCATCTCACAGAGTCCCTGCTCCATCCCCCCTCCCCTTTGCCTTTGAGAAAGTAGGTCCCCCTGGTTATCCCCCTACCCTGGCATATCAAGTCTCTGATGGATTAGGCACATTCTTTCCCATTGAGTCAGAACAAGGCAGCCCTCTCCTACTCCCACTATGTGACAGGGGCCTCAGTCCAGCCTGTGTCTGTATGAAATTTTCAAAAACTTTTTAAAAATTAAACAAGAAGGCAAATTTGAAGAGTAAACAAATTAAAATACTATTTACCGTTGTTAATTATTTCATTGTAGAATTGCAAAACAATTATGACAAACTTAACCTGTTTAAATGCTTGACATTAGTAATTACAATTCTGTTACATTATGCTTTCTGTTTTCTATGATAATATCTAATGAAATGTTTTCTCAAAAGATGAGTCAAAATGTTGGAACAAGTTGAAAAAAATCCATCTTGAATTTTGTTTATTTTCTTGAGCTATCCAAAGGGAAAAAAATGTTCTCATTCTCATTAAAATGAGATCCCATTAGTTGAACCATCTAGGAAACGGACATCTAAAGCCCAAATTATCAGTCTAGTTTCCCCCAAAGTTCTCTTTCTGATCTGTGTCCATTGCTCTCATGATATGCATTCTTCCTACACCCAACTAGCTTAACCACACATCTTTTCGTGGCCTCAGACCAGAACACTATACATCTTTAAGCCTCTCTTTCCTTCCTTCCTTCCTTCCTTCCTTCCTTCCTTCCTTCCTTCCTTCCTTCCTTCCTTCCTTCCTTCCTTCCTTCCCTCCTTCCTTCCTTCCTTCCCTCCCCCTCCCTCCCTCCCTCCCTCCCTCCCTCCCTCCCTCCCTCCCTCCCTCCCTCCCTCCTTTCCTTCTTTCTTTCTTCTTCTTTTTTTTTTGGCTAATATCCACTTATTAGTGAGTACATACCATGCCACATTTTCTGTATCCATTCTTCTGTCATGGGACATCTGGGTTGTTTCCAGCTTCTGGCTACAACAAACAAGGCCTCTATGAACATAGTGGAACATGTGCCCCTGTGGCATGGTGGAGCATCTTTTGGGTATATTCCTAAGAGTGGTATTGCTGGGTCCTCAGGTTGATCTATTTCCAATTTTCTGAGGAACCTCCAGCTTCATTTCCAGAGGGGTTGTATCAGTTTGCAATCCCACCAGCAATGGAGGAGTGTTCCTCTTTCTCCACATCTTCTCCAACATATGTTGTCACCTGAGGTTTTGATCTTAACCATTCTAATTGGTATAAGGTGGACTCTCAGGGTCGTTTTGATTTGCATTTCTCTGATCACTACAGACTTTGAACATTTCTTTGGGTGCTTCTCAGCTATTTAAGGTTCCTCAGTTGTGAATTCTTAGTTTAGTCTATACCTCATTTTTTTGATTGGGTTGTTTGTTTTTTTGGTGATCAACTTCTTGTGTTCTTTGTATATTTTGGATATTGGCCCTCTATCAGATGTGGGGTTAGTGAAGATCTTTTTCCCCCCCAATCTGTAGGTTGCCGATTTGTCTTATTGACCATGTCCTTTGCCTTACAGAAGGTTTCCAGTTTCATGAGGTCCCATTTATCAATTTTTGATCTTAGAGTATAAGCCATTGGAGTTCTGTTTCCCCCTGTGCCAATGAGTTCAAGGTTCTTTTCTACTTTCTCTTCTATTAGATTCAGTCTATCTGGTTTTATGTTGAAGTCATCAAACCACATGGACTTGAGCTTTGTGCAAGGTGACAAATATGAGTGTATTTTCACTCCTCTACATACAAATAGCCAGTTTGACCAGCAACATTTATTGTAGATGCTTTTTTTCCCAGATTGTTTATTTTTGGCATCCTTGTCAAAGATCAAGTGACTGTAAGTGTGTGGATTTATTTCTGGGTCTTCAATGCTATTCCACTGATCAATGTGTCTGCCTCTGTGTCCCAAGCTTGTGCCTCGCCAGCAAGAACAACCGGATTCTTCTGCAGCAAAGCTTTAGTGCTTCATTAGGAGGAAGACCCCAAACCCCGGAAAATGGTGCACCTTGGAGTGGCGTGTCAGCACCTGATTTGTTCCTTGCCCATTGCCTCATTGCTATGCCCCGGGATGGGCAGTGACTTGGCACGAATTCACTCTTGCACCTGCGCACATTGCTTGTTTACCAGTTAGGCACAGTGGAAGCCGGCGCCATCTTGTAATGGTGATTGCTCACGGCTCTCCACATCTCTGTACCAATAGCATGCAGGTTTTATCACTATTGCTCTCTAGTAAAGCTTGAGGTCAGGGATGGTGATTCCCCCAACTGCTCTTTAATTGTTAAGAATTGTTTTTGCTATTCTGGATTTTTGTTGTTGTTGCCTTTCCAGATGAATTTGAGAATTGTTCTTTCCATGTCTTTAAAGAATTGTGTTGGGATTTTGATGGGGATTGCATTGAATCTATAGATTACCTTTAGTAGGATGGCCATTTTTGCTATGTTAATTCTGCGAATTCATGAGCATAGGAGATCTCTCCATTTTCTGAGACCTTCTTCGATTTCTTCCTTGAGACATTTGAAGTTATTGTCATACAGGTCTTTCCCTGGTTTAGTTAGAGTTACACCAAGATAGTTTATATTATTTGTGGCTATTGTGAAGTGAATTGTTTCCCTAATTTCTTTCTCAGCCTGTTTATCCTTTGTATAAAGGGATGCTACTGATTTATTTGAGTTAATTTTATATCCAGCCTCTTTGCTCAATTTGTTATCAGGTAGAGAAGTTCTCTGGTAGAACTTTTGTGATCACTTATGTATACTATCATATTATCTGCAAATAGTGATATCATTATTTCTTCTCTACCAATTTTATCCCCTTGATCTCTTTTTGTTTTCTTATTTCGATTGTTCTAGCTAACACTTTGAGTACTATATTGAATAGATATGGGGAAATTGGGCATACTTGTCTTGTCCCCAATTTCAGTGGGATTCCTTTAAGTATGTCTGCATTTCATTTGATATTGTGTGTTGGTTTGCTGTAAATTGCTTTTATTATGTTTAGGTATGGGACTTGAATTCCTGATCTCTCCAAAGCAGAACTGTTTTTAAAGATTTAAATTAAAATATGGTCAAGTGGAAACAGGATTGAAATTTATTAGTCACACACACACACACACTATATATATATATATATATATATATATATATATATATATATATATTCAGTGTGAGAAACTAAACCCAGATCCTTGCAGTGCTCTACCATTTAGTAACGATTTCTACCAGTAAGGCTATTTTCATTAGTCAACTCTAGACTGAGTTGAAATGTTTCCTGCATTCAGTTAGCATCCTATTTCAAAGAAAAGAATTTGGAAGAACTCATAAATTTTTATACATTTATAAATGTTTATGTAATTTATTTTCAATTCTTTCATCAATACGTTATTAACTATTTTATAGGGATGGACACATATTCATAAATTATATGGCAATGATTGCAGGACTAAGCATATTAGTTAAATATTTGCCTCCTTCAATGTATTTCTCCATCACACAATTATTAGTGTTATTTTAGTAAGTTTGGGGATCTAGTGGGGAACTGAATTGAACCAGAAGACTATGACCATTGCTTATGACAGATAGTATCCTGTCTTAAATTATGGCTATTACAAATCAAGTACTTAAATTCATGTAATATAGAAAAAAAAATATCCTGTCTGCATTTTGTTTAAAGATTTTCTATCTGACAAAACATTAAACTTATTGGAACTCCACTAAAGTTAAACTACAGAATCCAATATGAGGAAACAATATCCAAATATCCAAATATTCCAAATATCTGCTAATTGGGATGGAAGAAAAAGAATTTCTCAGAGAGCTGTTGCAATTTGTTTGCTTAAACAGGGGTTTAAAATGATTGTTATGAAAGATTATATAGCCTTATGAAATGATTTGGGACTATGTTAAGGCAATAGGCATCATCACAGATATTTCTTACTTCAATTAAAATATATTATATAAATATAATAATATAAAATATATATTTGTAAAATGTAAAAAAAAAAGCCAAACTAGGAAGTAATATGTATATATTCTATAGTTTTTTTGTTTTTGTTTGTTTGTTTGTTTGTTTGTTTTGCTGTTTTCTAAGCCTGGTTGAGAATTTTCTACAATGATATCCTTTTAAATAGTGTATAGGAATAGAAAACTTATAGTGGTAAAAAAGAAGAAAGAAACAAGAGTGCAGTCACTAGCTGAAGAGTAAGACAGAACCTATCCACCAAATAACAAAGATTGTGTCAATAAGTACAAAACTGTGAGAACTTCGGGTAAAAACATACTAATTTGTCTTCCTGTCTGAGCCAGTGCCCTGAGCAGACTTTGGGCACTAGCTCTGCACCCTGTCCTACAAAACCCAGAGGAAGCATGACTCCCAGGTGCTCTAGCATGCCCAGGATCATAGGATCATAGGCTCTCAGGAACTTGGTCACACCAGGACTTCAGGATCTCAGAGACATCTTGAATCCCAGGAACTCTGACACATACAGGATCTCAGGGCCTTAGGATCCTAGAATTACAGAATCACAGGGACAGCTGCACTCTAAGGAGTTCTAACACAACCAGGATCACAGGAGGGACAGGATCCAACAGAGGGCAGGTAGCACTAGGGATAACCAGATGGTGAGAGGCAAGCATAAGAACATAAGCAACAGAAACCAAGGTTACTTGGCATCATCAGAACCCAGTACTCCCACCACAACAAGTCCTGGATACCACATCACACCAGAAAATCAAGATTCTGACTTAAAATCACATCTCATGATGATGAAAAAGGACTTTAAAAAGGTCCTAAATAACTCCCTTTAAAAAATATACAACAGAACACAGGTAAACAGGTAAAAGCCCTTAAAGAGGAAACGAAAATTCCCCTAAAGAATTACAGGAAAGCACAACCAAATAGGTGAAGGAATTGAACTAAATCATCCAGGATCTAAAACTGGAAATAGTAAAAATTAAAAAAAAAATGGAGAGAACTCTGAAGATAGAAAACCTAGGAAAGAGATCAGGAGTCATAGATGCAAGCATCACCAACAGAATACAAGAGATAGAAGAGAGGATCCTTCTATCAACAGAAGATACCATAGAACACACTGACACAACAGTCAAAGAAAAGGCAAAAAGCAAAAAACTTCTAACACAAAACATCCTGGAAATTCAGGACACAATAAGAAGACAAAAACCTAAGGATAATAGATATAGAAGAGAGTGAAGATTCCCAACTTAACGGGCCTGTAAATATCTTCAAAACTTTATAGAAGAAATCTTCCCTAACCTAAAGAAAGAGATACCCATGAACATACAAGACACCCAGAGAACTCTAAATAGATTGGACCAGAAAAGAAATTCCTCCTGTCACATAATAATCAAAACACCAAATATATTAAACAAAGAAAGAATATTAAAAACAGTAAGGAAAAAAGATCAAGTAGCATATAAAGACAGAATCTATCAGAATTACACCAAACTTCTCTCCAGAGACTAAAAAAGCCAGAAGATCCCGGACAGGTGTCATATAGACCCTGAGAGAAATAATAACCAGCAAAACTCTCAATTACCATAGATGGAGAAACCAAGATATTCCATGACAAAATGAAATTTACACAGTATCTTTCCACAAATCCAGCCCTATAATGGATAATAGTTGGAAAACTCCATCACAAGGAGGAAAACTACACACTAAAAAAAGCAAGAAATTAATCTTCTTTTAATAAACCCAATATAAGATAGTGACACAAAGGAAACTCCACCTGTAACAACAACAATAAAAGGCAACAACAATCACTTTTTCTTAATATCTCATAACACCAATTGACTCAATTCCCCAATAGAAAGACATAGACTAACAGACTGGATACAAAAACAGGACTCACATTTTGCTGCACACAGGAAACACACTTCAGTGATAGAGACACTACCTCAGAGTTAAAGACTAGAAAACAGTTTTCCAAGCAAATGGTCCCAAGAAACAAGCTGGAGTAGCCATTCTAATATAGAAGACAATTGAATTTTAACCAAAAGTTATCAAAAAAGTTAAGGAAGGACACTTCACACTTGTCAAAGGAAAATGTACCAAGAAGAGCTCTCGATTCTGAACATCTAGGCTCCAAATGTAAGGGCATCCACTTTCATCAAAGAACCTTTACTAAAGCTCAAAGCAAACATTACATCCCACATAATAATAGTGGGAGACTTCAACACTCCAGTCTCAACAATGGACAGATCATGGAAACAGAAACTAACCAGAGACACAATGAAACTAACAGAACTTATGAACCAAATGGTTTTAACAGATATTTGTAGAACATTTCATCCTAAAACAAAAGAATATACCTTCTTCTCAGCACCTCATAGTACCCTCTCTAAAGTTGACAATATAATTGTTCACAAAACAGGCCTCAACAGATGCGAGAAAATTGAAATAATCCCATGCACCCTATAAAAATCATCATGGACTAAGGCTGGTCTTAAATTCCAACCAAAACAATGGAAAACACACACACACACACACATGCGCACACATGGAAGATGAACCACACTCTATTCAATAATAACTTGGTCAAGGTAGAAATAAAGAAAGAAATTAAAGACATTTTAGAGCTTAATGAATGCACAGCATACCCAAACGTATGGGACATGATGAAAGCAGTGCTAAGAGGAAAACTCATAGCTCAGAGTGCCTCCAAAAAGAAACTGGAGAGGTATGCTTAAGAGCATACCTGACATTTCCAGAACAATAAGAAGCAAATACACCCAAAATGAGTAGATGGCATGAAATTATCAAACATAGGGCTGAAATCAATCAACTAGAAACAAAAAGAACTATACAAAGAATCAACAAAACCAGGATATGGTCCCTTGAGAAAATCAACAAAATAGGTAAACTATTGGACAGATTAGCCAGAGGGCACAGAGCCAGTATCCAAATTAATAAAATCAGAAATGAAAATGGAGACATAACAATGAAAACCAAGTAAATTCAAAAAATCATCAGATCCCACTATAAAACCCTATACTCAAACTAATTGGAAAAGATGGATGAAATGGAAAATTTTCTAGACAGATATCAGGTTCCAAGTAAAATCAGGATCAGATTAACAATCTAAAGAGTCCCATATCCCCTAAAGAAATAGAAGCAGTCATTAATAGTCTCCCAACCAAAAAAAAAGTCCAGGACCAGATGGGTTTAGTGCACAGTTCTATAAGACCTTCCAAGAAGATCTAATTCCAATTCTCCTCAAACTATTCCACAAACTAGGAACAGAAGGAACACTACCCAATTCATTCTATGAACCCACAATTATGCTTATACCTAAACCACACAAAGACCCAACAAAGAAAGGAAACTGCAAATCAGTTTCCCTTAACATCAATGCAAAAATACTCAATGAAATTCTTGCAAACGTAATCCATGAACATATCAAAAAGATCATTCACCATGATCATGTAGGCCTCATCCCAGGAATGCAGGAATGGTTTAATATATGGAAATCCATCAATGTAATCCAACACATAAAAAACCTCAAAGAAAAATCATATGATTATTGCAATAGATGCTAAAAAGCATTTGATGAAATTCAACATCCCTTCATGTTAAAAATCTTGGAAAGATCAGGAATTCAAGGCCCATACCTAAACATAGTAAAAGAAATATACAGCAAATCAGTAGCCAACATCAAACTAAATGGAGAGAAACTTGAAGCAATCCCAGTAAAATCAGGGAGTAGTCAAGCCTGCCCTCTCTCTCCCTATCTATTCTATATAGTACTTGCAATTCTAGATAGAGCAATTAGACAACAAAAGGACATAAAACGGATACAATTTAGAAAGAGAGAAGTCAAAATAACACTATTTGCATACGATATGATAGTACTAAAGTGACCCCAAAAACTCCACCAGAGAACTCCTACAGATGATTACTTCAGCAATGTGGGCAGATATAAAATTAACTCAAACAAATCAGTGGCCTTTCTCTACCTGAAGGATAAACAGACTGAGAAAGAAATTAGGGAAACAACACTCTTCACAATAGTCACAAATAATATAAAATACCGTGGTGTGACTCTAACTAAGGAAGTGAAAGATCTGTATGACAAGAACTTCAAATCTATGAAGAAAGAAATCGAAGATCTCAGAAGTTGGAAAGATCTCCTATGCTCATAGATTGGAAAGATTAATATAGTAAAAATGCCCTTCTTGCTGAAAGCAAGAAATCAGTTCTGTGGTTCTTCAGAAAATTGGACATAATACTACCTAAGGACCCAGCTATACCTGGGCATAAACCCAGAAGATGCTCCAACATGTAATAATGAAACATGCTTCACTATGTTCATAGGAACCTTATTTATAATAGCCAGAAGCTGGGAAGAACTCAGAGGTCCCTCAACAGAGGAATGGATACAGAAAATGCGGTCCATTTACACAGTGGAGTACTACTCAGCAGTTTAAAAATGAATTCATGAGATTCATAGGCAAATGGGTAGAACTAGAAAATATCATCCTGAGTGAGGTAACCCAATCACAAAAGAACACACATGGTATGCACTCACTGATAAGTGGATATTAGCCCAGAAGCTCGGAATACTCACAGACCACATGACACTCAAAAAGAAGACCTAAGTGTGGATACTTCGATCCTTCTTAGAAGGGGGAACAAAATGCCCATGAGAGAAAATATAGAGACAAAGTGTGGAGCAGATACTGTAGAAAAGGCCATCCAGAGACTGCCCACCCATGTATTCATCTCATATATAGTCACCAAACCCAGACACTACTGTAGATGCCAAGAAGTTCATGCTGACAGGAGCCTGATATAGCCGTCTCCTGAGAGGCTTTGGCAGAGTTTGACAAATACAGAGGCCAATGCTTACAGCCATCTGTTGGACTGAGCATCCACTGGGAGTCCCCAATGGAAGAGTTAGAAAAAGGACTGAAGGAGCTTAAAGGGTTTGCAACTCTATAGTAAGAACAACAATATCAATCAACCAGACCCCCTAGTGCTCCCAGAGCCTAAACTACCAGCCAAGGAGTACATTTGGAGGGATCCATGGCTCCAGCTGCATATGTAGCAGAGGATGCCCTTGTTGGGCATCAATGGAAGGAGAGGCCCTTGGTCCTGTGAATGCTTGATGTCCCAGTGTAGGGTAATTTGAGGGCAGGTGTGTGTGTGTGTGTGTGTGTGTGTGTGTGTGTGCGTATACCCTCATAAAAGCAGGGGGAGGGTAAAGGTAGTAGGGAGGTTTTGGGGGAGGGGGGAACCGGGAAAGAGGATAACATTTGAAATGTAAAAAAAACAAAGCATCCAATTAAAAAAAAAGACTCTTTTTAAAAACACAAGTTTTAGCTTTCTACCCAGTGAAAACACTTAATTTCGATAACTTTGGGGGTGGAATTAAAATGAAAATTTAAGAACTTAACATTTAAAGATATCTAAGCTCAGATTTTTAGGTGAAAATTGTACCAAATATTTAATAAATAACAGTAATTCTGAAGAAACTTTTCCAGAAAATTGAAGACACATCAACACTTGCAAGTTGTTTTATAGAGCTGATGTAATCCTTATGCCAAAATTAAGTAGAAGCAGTCCAGAGAGAGGAGGTATGGAGAGAACAATAGATTTAATATCATCATGAATATATTTATAAAGATCCTTAACAGAAGGTGGGAAGAAGTGAGCAATATATAAAAACAATTTACACCACCGTGGGATTGAATTCATCTCAGAGCTGCAAATCTGTTAACCTTATTTGAGAATTAATCTCAATATTGAAATTAGTCCATCACATTAACAGACTAAAAAGAAAAAGCACATATGAGCATATCAATCAATGTAGAAAAAAACACTTGACAGAATTCAGCACTCACTCATGATAAAAGCTCAAAGCCAGAAATAAAGGGAAGCTTCTTCCAGTTAATAAAGTAAATCTATGAAAACTCTACAATAACCACTGTGATGGTTACACTTGGTTATCATCTTGACTACATCTGGAATCAACTAAAACATAAACTGCTAGAAATGCCTGTGAAGGAAATTTCTCTATGAGGTTATTTGAAGCATGGAGACCCACTCATCTCTGGGCTTCACCTTCTAGGGGCATCCCTCATAAAAGCACATGGAAGAAGGAATCCTTTCTTCTTGCATGTTTGACCCCAGCTCCAGTACAAGATGGAATAGCTGACACATACAGCCTCAAGGTCTGACGAACCACAGGACTCTCAGCCTCTTTGCCACAAGACAGCCATTATTAGACTACTCTCACCATCCCATGAAAGCCAATCTAATAAGTCCTGTGTGTGTGCTTGCGTGTGTCTGTCTGTCTGTGTTCATCCTATCAGCTCTGTTCCTTTGAAAATCTGCAAGTACAACTATATACTTTGTGGTAGAAGAATATATGTTTTTTAGGTATAACACTTATACACTTCAAGCATTTTTTTCTTTAGCCATATTTGTTCTTGTCAGAGGATCCCAGGAGTAAAAGTAGCAACAATTAAATAGACATGAAGAGAAAAATAAAAACTTTGTGTTTTAAGATACTATGGAATGTGAGCAAGAAATACCATGAAATTCTATAAAACAAAGTAAATAAGAAAAATAAAAGGAATATCCAGGGTCAACAGTTTTGTAGTTTACACAATAATAAGTGAAATCAATTACATTTCTGGAAACTAGCAGGGTTATGCACAGTAAATCTCAAAAGATAATGCCATATATGTGTGTTAAAACTATAATACTTTATTATGAATGTAATAATGTGTATACAGAGCTTGCTCGACAAAAACTACATAATATTGGTCAAAACATATAAGGGACAGTAAATGAATGAAGATATATCACACTTACAGAAAAAAAAAGACAATAAATTAAAGATGTTCTCAAATTAACACCAGATTTAGTACAAATTTTATCATGATTTAAAGGAGCGATTTTTATAGATCAATATAAAATTTATATGGAGAGGCAATAAAAACAGTATGGCTTAAGCAATATTGAAAACACTCACCCACTGATTCTACTCTGATTTTCATGACTATATGGAATTAGGTGAGGGTGGACACATATATCTATGTATCGAAGCAAAGATTGCAGAGATAGAACTACACAAAAATGCCAAGTGACTTTCCTCAAATATGAAAAAGGCTTGGAATTTCTGAAAAGACAAGCTTTCTCAGGTGGTGCTAGGATAAATGGGCATCAATAGGGGAAAAACTGTGCTTCGAATCGTCTTTCACATAAATTTATTGCATGGAATGCTATGTAAATAATAAATTTCTTATAATTAAATTATGAATTAAAATAGATGAAATAAATCAGTATAAGCACTAAATAAGTTCATTGATGAAACAGCATCACACAATTTTGTTGGGAATGTCTGATGGTATAACCCCTATGCAAAACTACGGAATAGTTTCTTAAATAACTAAACATACAATTGCCGTGGATCTCAGTGGTTGTACTCCCAGAAATTTGTTGTAGAAAAATTAGAGAACCATGACTCACAAAAGCATGAAAAAATATTCATAACAACTACATTTACAATTGTGAGAAATTGGATAAAACCCAATTCAGTTGGTAAATAGTTAAATAAAATTAGTTTACCCATATCATAGGACACTGTTTACAATACAAAGAAAGTGACTATTGATAAATGACTGTCTGGATGCACCTTCAGGCTTATTCTGAATGCCAATCCCCAAAGACCACATGTGCTGAGATGTAATTTTATTTGTATAAGCCTTTATAAGGGGTTGACAGGGATTAAGCACAAAGCTAAGGTGTTATACATGCTAGGAAATAAGCAGTGAACTGTATTGGAGTTCCACATAAATAATAAAATACAGTGGTTTCTGGATCCTAGACAGCAAGGGTGAGATGAGGTTAGCTACTACCTACAGTTTTTGAAATCCATCCTGTGTAACCAGAGAATGACTTCAAACTATGATCCTCCTGCCTCAGTTCCTCCTAGTGCTGGGATTATAATCACGCACACTCACGCAGTTTCTTTGGCATTTCATTGAAAGAGTAATGCAAGTGGTACTTCTGGTAAAATATAAGAAATGAAGTTCCCCCGACCTGTGCCACCACTGTGAGTGTCCTGAGGATGATCTTTGACTGTAATATGTAGGACGGGAAAAGCTGGATGAGTTCACACAGGATCTCTCCATGACATTTATTTTTTACACTTTATGTGAATGCTTAATTTCCTTAACATAAAAAAAAAATGATAAAGGAATTAAAAGCAAAACTTCCAGATTTTTGATGTTTACTTTTTTTCAATAAGAGATATTAGATAACTCCTAGCTCTTGTTAAATGTTTGAAACGTCTCAGACAATTAAGAACAGGTTAGCAGTGCTTCATCTTCTGCATTCTTTCTGTTCCCACCTGAAATGGATGACTTAACTATCCACAACAGCATCCCACTAGTGATGTTCGCACCAAGTAGATACATGTCCTCTTTTCAGTTGTATTTAAGCCACACGATCCAAATAAGTCAAACATCACTCTCTTCCAAATACCAGTTTGACCTATTAGAAAGAATCATGTTATTTTATTTATTTTTGATTAAAGAATAAATGCACAGTTTGGGAGTAAATTTAGGAACTATGAATATTATAGAAACAGAATAATACAAGCTCATCTCATCCTATTTGCAAGGGATTTTTGGTTTTTTGTTTTTGTTGTTGGTGGTGGTTTTTTGGTTTTTTGTTTTTGTTTTTTGTCTTTTATTTTTGCTCCATTTGCGTGTATGTACAAGGCAGAGAATAATTTATGAGAACTCGCTCTCTCTTTTCACCTTGGGAGTTCTGAAGACTGAACTCAGTGTATCAAATCTGACAACAGACACATTTTATCTGCTGAATCTTTGCTAGTATCTTGACTTTGACTTTCAAATATCTTCTTCTCGAGTATTTACATAGATAAACTCACAAATAACATTTTAGGAATTTATTTTAAATTAATTATATTAAGAAATTTTTCATAAACGCATGTATTAACATATGATTTTATTCTAACTTAGTTTTTTGTTAACATAACTTTTGAGATTAGTTCAGCTTAAATAAATAAAAAAAGCTTTATTGAGATCTAATTCATGTAGGACGCTTTCATCCATTAATAGTGTAAACTTTATAGTAGGGATAAGGCTTCAAGGTTGGTAATAATTTGATTTCTGTTCTGATTTGAGTTATAGTGTCTTCAACAATAGTATTAAGTTCTAAATGACCAAGAACAAAGACATTGGTCTACAATGCTTGGGAGTGTTCTATGGGACCCCATTGACTGAAATCTTGAAATGCAGTAGCCTCATTTTTGGCATTTAATTAATAATCTATGGTATCTAGAAGGGCATGTTTCTCCTGTTTTAGGGTAACACTATTTAAATTCACACACACACACACACACACATCAAATTCCTTTATGTCAATCCAATTCAGATATTTTATTTCAAGAGGAGAAGCCCTACTATAACAATTTTTGGAAAGGTCATTAGTGTTAGTCCTCGCTCCCCTTTCTCCTTCTTGTACCTTTGCTCTCATACCGTGAAGTACTTATGTTCCATTATACCACTTTCTTCTTTATGACACCTGCCTTCTATATCTTCTTAACTTATGTCAAAAAATATTTTGAATGTGTCCTAACTGATAAATTTAGATTTTATTCTTTGCTTTCCTTGTTGTTAAGGAGATTTAACAGTTTTAATGCTCATTGAAATATGTTTTAGTTTAAAAGAATAGCTTGATCTTGTTGGTTCTAATACATTGGGTAGTGATATATCTACAGATCATTTTTTTACATGCAATATTAATGTTTTATTATTTATTATATTATTATTAATATATAAACATTACCCTTTTCTTTAGGTTTATTTCCTTACATTCATAGCAAGCCATACTGACAAGTTTTAAGGTTGAGTGACTTGAAGAAATGGGCATGTAAAACTGTTACCCTTGCTAGAGTTTGGGAAACATAGTAAACATGCTTGTTTTCTTTTTTTTCTTTTTTTTTTTTTTTTGAATTTTTAAAATTTTTATTACATATTTTCCTCAATTACATTTCCAATGCTATCCCAAAAGTCCCCCATAGCGCCCCCCAATTCCCTACCCACCCATTCCCATTCTTTTGGCCCTGGCATTCCCCTATATTGGGGCATATAAAGTTTGCAAGTCCAATGGGCCTCTCTTTCCATTGATGGCCGACTAGGCCATCTTTCAATACATATGCAGCTAGAGACAAGAGCTCCAGGGTTCTGGTTAGTACATCATGTTGTTCCAACAATAGGGTTGCAGATCCCTTTAGCTCCTTGGGTACTTTCTCTAGCTTCTCCATTGGGAGCCCTGTGATACATCCAATAGCTGACTGTGAACATCCACTCCTGTGTTTGCTAGGCCCCGGCATCGTCTCACAAGAGACAGCTATATTTGGGTCCTTTCAGCAAAATCTTGCTAGTGTATGCAATGGTGTCAGCGTTTAGAAGCTGATTATGGGATGGATCCCTGGATACGGCAGTCTCTAAATGGTCCATCCTTTCATCACAGCTACGAACTTTGTCTCTGTAACTCCTTCCCTGGGTGTTTTGTTCCCAATTCTAAGAAGGTGCACAGTGTCCACACTTTGGTCTTCATTCTTCTTGAGTTTCATGCGTTTATCAAATTGTATCTTATATCTTGGGTATCCTAAGTTTTGGGCTAATATCCACTTATCAATGAATACATATTGTGTGAGTTCTTTTGTGATTGTGTTACTTCACTCAAGATGATGCCCTCCAGGTCCATCCATTTGGCTAGGAATTTCATAAATTCATTCTTTTTAATAGCTGAGTAGTACTCCATTGTGTAAATGTACCATAATTTCTGTATCCATTCCTCTGTTGAGGGACATCTGGGTTCTTTCCAGCTTCTGGCTATTATAAATAGGGCTGCTATGAACATAGTGGAGCATGTGTCCTTTTTACCGGTTGGGACATCTTCTGGATATATGCCCAGGAGAGGTATTGCTGGATCCTCCCGTAGTACTATGTCCAATTTTCTGAGGAACCGCCAGACTGATTTCCAGAGTGGTTGTACAAGCTTGCAATCCCACCAACAATGGAGGAGTGTTCCTCTTTCTCCACATCCTCGCCAGCATCTGCTGTCACCTGAATTTTTGATCTTAGCCATTCTGACTGGTGTGAGGTGGAATCTCAGGGTTGTTTTGATTTGCATTTCCCTGATGATTAAGGATGTTGAACATTTTTTCAGGTGTTTCTCTGCCATTCGGTATTCCTCAGGTGAGAATTCTTTGTTCAGTTCTGAGCCCCATTTTTTAATGGGGTTATTTGACTTTCTGGAGTCCACCTTCTTGAGTTCTTTATATATATTAAATATTAGTCCCTTATCTGATTTAGGATAGGTGAAGATCCTTTCCCAATCTGTTGGTGGTTTTTTTGTCTTATTGATGGTGTCTTTAGCCTTGCAGAAGCTTTGTAGTTTCATGAGGTCCCACTTGTCAATTCTCGATCTTACAGCACAAGCCATTACTGTTCTATTCAGGAATTTTTTCCCTGTGCCCATATCTTCAAGGCTTTTCCCCACTTTCTCCTCTATAAGTTTCAGTGTCTCTGGTTTTATGTGAAGTTCCTTGATCCACTTAGACTTGACCTTAGTACAAGGAGATAGGAATGGATCGATTCGCATTCTTCTACATGTTAACAACCAGTTGTGCCAGCACCATTTGTTGAAAATGCTGTCTTTCTTCCACTGGATGTTTTTAGCTCCCTTGTCGAAGATCAAGTGACCATAGGTGTGTGGGTTCATTTCTGGGTCTTCAATTCTATTCCATTGGTCTATTTGTCTGTCACTATACCAATACCATGCAGTTTTTATCACAATTGCTCTGTAGTAGAGCTTTAGGTCCGGCATGGTGATTCCACCAGAAGTTCTTTTATCCTTGAGAAGAGTTTTTGCTATCCTAGGTTTTTTGTTATTCCAGATGAATTTGCAGATTGCACTTTCTATTTCGTTGAAGAATTGATTTGGAATTTTGATGGGGATTGCATTGAATCTGTAGATTGCTTTTGGCAAGATAGCCATTTTTACAATGTTGATCCTGCCAATCCATGAGCATGGGAGATCTTTCCATCTTCTGAGATCTTCTAGAATTTCTTTCTTCAGAGACTTGAAGTTCTTATTATACAGATCTTTCACTTCCTTAGTTAGAGTCACGCCAAGATATTTTATATTATTTGTGACTATTGAGAAGGGTGTTGTTTCCCTAATTTCTTTCTCAGCCTGTTTATTCTTTGTGTAGAGAAAGGCCATTGATTTGTTTGAGTTAATTTTATATCCAGCTACTTCACCGAAGCTGTTTATCAGGCTTAGGAGTTCTCTGGTGGAATTTTTAGGGTCACTTATATATACTATCATATCATCTGCAAAGAGTGATATTTTGACTTCATCTTTTCCAATTTGTATCCCTTTGATCTCCTTTTGTTGTCGAATTGCTCTGGCTAGGACTTCAAGTACAATGTTGAATAGGTATGGAGAAAGTGGACAGCCTTGTCTAGTCCCTGATTTTAGAGGGATTGCTTCAAGCTTCTCACCATTTACTTTGATATTGGCTACTGGTTTGCTGTAGATTGCTTTTATCATGTTTAGGTATGGGCCTTGAATTCCTGATCTTTCCAAGACTTTTATCATGAATGGGTGTTGGATATTGTCAAATGCTTTTTCCGCATCTAACGAGATGACCATGTGGTTTTTGTCTTTGAGTTTGTTTATATACTGGATTACGTTGATGGATTTCCGTATATTGAACCATCCCTGCATCCCTGGGATGAAACCTACTTGGTCAGGATGGATGATTGTTTTGATGTGTTCTTGGATTCGGTTAGCAAGAACTTTATTGAGGATTTTTGCATCAATATTCATAAGTGATATTGGTCTGAAGTTTTCTATCTTTGTTGGGTCTTTTTGTGGTTTAAGTATCAGAGTAATTGTGGCTTCATAGAATGAGTTGGGTAGAGTACCTTCTGTTTCTATTTTGTGGAATAGTTTGTGAAGAACTGGGATTAGATCTTCTTTGAAGGTCTGATAGAACTCTGCACTAAACCCATCTGGTCCTGGGCTTTTTTTAGTTGGGAGACTATTAATGACTGCTTCTATTTCTTTGGGGGATATAGGGCTGTTTAGATCATTAACCTGATCTTGATTCAACTTTGGTACCTGGTATCTGTCTAGGAACTTCTCCATTTCATCCAGGTTCTCCAGTTTTGTTGAGTATAGCCTTTGGTAGAAGGATCTGATGGTGTTTTGGATGTCTTCAGGATCTGTTGTTATGTCTCCTTTTTCATTTCTGATTTTGTTAATTAGGATGCTTTCCCTGTGCCCTCTAGTGAGTCTGGCTAAGGGTTTATCTATCTTGTTGATTTTCTCAAAGAACCAGCTCCTTGATTGGTTGATTCTTTGAATAGTTTTTCTTGTTTCCACTTGGTTGATTTCACCCCTGAGTTTGATTATTTCCTGCCGTCTACTCCTCTTGGGTGAATTCGCTTCCTTTTGTTCTAGTGCTTTTAGGTGTGTTGTCAAGCTGCTAATGTGTGCTCTCTCTAGTTTCCTTTTGGAGGCACTCAGAGCTATGAGTTTTCCTCTTAGAAATGCTTTCATTGCGTCCCATAAGTTTGGGTATGTTGTGGCTTCATTTTCATTGAACTCTAAAAAGTCCTTAATTTCTTTCTTTATTCCTTCCTTGACCAAGGTATCATTGAGAAGAGTGTTGTTCAGTTTCCACGTGAAGGTTGGCTTTCTATTATTTATTTTGTTATTGAAGATCAGCCTTAGTCCATGGTGATCTGATAGAATGCATGGGACAATTTCAATATTTTTGTATCTGTTGAGGCCTGCTTTGTGACCAATTATGTGGTCAATTTTGGAGAAGGTACCATGAGGTGCTGAGAAGAAGGTATATCCTTTTGTTTTAGGATAGAATGTTCTGTAGATATCTGCCAGATCCATTTGATTCATAATTTCTGTTAGTTTCACTGTGTCCCTGTTTAGTTTCTGTTTCCATGATCTGTCCATTGGTGAAAGTGGTGTGTTGAAGTCTCCCACTATTATTGTATGAGGTGCAATGTGTGCTTTGAGATTTACTAAAGTTCCTTTAATGAATGTGGCTGCCTTTGTATTTGGAGCATAGATATTCAGGATTGATAGTTCCTCTTGGAGGATTTTACCTTTGATGAGTATGAAGTGTCCCTCCCTGTCTTTTTTAATGACTTTGGGTTGGAAGTCAATCTTATCAGATATTAGAATGGCTACTCCAGCTTGTTTCTTCATGCCATTTGCTTGGAAAATTGTTTTCCAGCCTTTCATTCTGAGGTGGTGTCTATCCTTTTCTCTGAGATGAGTTTCCTGTAAGCAGCAAAATGTTGGGTCTTGTTTGTGTAGCCAGTTTGTTAGTCTATGTCTTTTTATCGGGGAGTTGAGTCCATTGATATTAAGAGATATTAAGGAAAAGTAATTGTTGTTTCCTGTTATTTTTGTTGTTAAAGTTGGCATTTTGTTCTTGTGGCTGTCTTCTTTTAGGTTTGTTGAGGGATTACCTTCTTGTTGTTTCTAGGGCGTGGTTCCTGTCCTTGTATTGGTTTTTTTCTGTTTTTATCCTTTGAAGGGCTGGATTCCTGGAGAGATAATGTGTGAATTTGGTTTTGTCGTGGAATACTTTGGTTTCTCCATCTATGTTAATTGAGAGTTTGGCTGGGTATAGTAGCCTGGGCTGGAATTTGTGTTCTTTTAGTGTCTGTATAACATCCGTCCAGGATCTTCTGGCTTTCATAGTCTCTGGTGAAAAATCTGGTGTAATTCTGATAGGCTTGCCTTTATATGTTACTTGGCCTTTTTCTCTTACTGCTTTTAGTATTCTATCTTTATTTAGAGCATTTGTTGTTCTGATTATAATGTGTCGGGAGGTATTTCTTTTCTGGTCCAGTCTATTTGGAGTTCTGTAGGCTTCTTGTATGTTCATGGGCATCTCTTTCTTTAGGTTTGGGAAGTTTTCTTCTATAATTTTGTTGAAGATGTTTGCTGGTCCTTTGAGTTGAAAATCTTCATTCTCATCCACTCCTATTATCCGTAGGTTTGGTCTTCTCATTGTGTCCTATAATTCTTGGATGTTTTGAGTTAGGATCTTTTTGTATTTTACATTTTCCTTGATTGTTGTGCCGATGTTCTCTATGGAATCTTCTGCACCGGAGATTCTCTCTTCCATCTCTTGTATTCTGTTGCTGATGCTCGTATCTATGGTTCCAGATTTCTTTCCTAGGGTTTCTATCTCCAGTGTTGCCTCATTTTGGGTTTTCTTTATTGTGTCTACTTCCCTTTTTAGGTCTAGTATGGTTTTGTTCATTTCCATCATCTGTTTGGATGTGTTTTCCTGTTTTTCTGTAAGGACCTCTACCTGTTTGATTATGTTATCCTGTTTTTCTTTAAGGATTTGTAACTCTTTAACAGTGTTCTCCTGCAATTCTTTAAGGGATTTTTGTGCTTCCTCTTTATTGTCTTCTGCCTGTTTAGCAGTGTTCTCCTGCATTTCTTTAAGTGTGTTATTAAAGTCCTTCTTGAAGTCCTCTATCATCATCAGGAGATATGCTTTTAAATCCGTGTCTAGCTTTTCTGGTGTGTTGGGGTGCCCTGGACTGGGCGAAGTGGGGGTGCTGGGTTCTGATGATGGTGAGTGGTCTTGGTTTCTGTTAGTAAGATTATTACGTTTACCTTTCGCCATCTGGTAATCTCTGGGGTTAGTTGTTATCATTGTCACTGTTTAAAGATTGGAGCAGAAGCTGTGTTCCACTCACCAGCAGTCCCAAAATCCTGCGGCGGGGGTCGTGGGTAGCTGGAGGGTGTCAGGCAACCCTGCTCTCCTGCTACCCCGGCGCTGATCCGGCCGGATGAGGCCTGTGGCCCTACTCAGGCCGGTTTCTGCTTCCCTAACTAATGCAGTCTCAGGTCCCGCGCAATTGGATTGGAGCAGAAGCTGTGCTCCACTCACCAGAAGTCTTATGGCGCACGCCTTTAATCCCAGCACTCGGGAGGCAGAGGCAGGCGGATTTCTGAGTTCGAAGCCAGCCTGGTCTACAGAGTGAGTTCCAGGACAGCCGAGGCTACACAGAGAAACCCTGCCTCGAAAAACCAAAAAAAAAAAAAAAAAAAAAAAAAAAAAAAAAAAAAAAAAAAAAAAAAGATCCTGTGGTGGGTGTTGTGGGTAGCTGGCGAGTGTCAGCCGACCCTGCGCCCCAGCTGCCCCGGTGCTTTTCTGACCGGAAGAGGGTTGTGGCCCTATGTAGGCCGGATTTCTCTCTCCCCAACCAGAGCAGTCTCAGGTCCCGCGTGATTGGACTGGAGCAGAAGCTGTGTTCCACTCACCAGCAGTCCCAAAATCCTGCGGCGGGGGTCGGGTCGTGGGTAGCTGGCGGGTGTTAGGCAACCCAGCGCTCCCGCTACCCTGGCGCTGATCCAGCCGGATGAGGCCTGTGGCCCTACTCAGGCCGGTTTCTGCTTCCCTAACTAGTGCAGTCTCAGGTCCCGCGCAATTGGATTGGAGCAGAAGCTGTGCTCCACTCACCAGAAGTCTTAAGATCCTGTGGCGGGTGTTGTGGGTAGCTGGCGAGTGTCAGCCGACCCTGCGCCCCAGCTGCCCCGGTGCTTTTCTGACCGGAAGAGGGTTGTGGCCCTATGTATGCCGGATTTCTCTCTCCCCAACCAGAGCAGTCTCAGGTCCCGCCTGATTGGACTGGAGCAGAAGCTGTGTTCCACTCACCAGCAGTCCCAAAATCCTGCGGTGGGGGTCGTGGGTAGCTGGCAGGTGTCAGGCAACCCTGCTCTCCCGCTACCCTGGCGCTGATCCGGCCGGATGAGGCCTGTAGCCCTACTCAGGCTGGTTTCTGCTTCCCTAACTAATGCAGTCTCAGGTCCTGAGCACTTGGATTGGAGCAGAAGCTGTGCTCCACTCACCAGAAGTCTTAAGATCCTGTGGATGGTGTTGTGGGTAGCTGGCGAGTGTCAGCCGACCCTGCGCCCCAGCTGCCCTGGTGCTTTTCTGACCGGAAGAGGGTTGTGGCCCTATGTAGGCCGGATTTCTCTCTCCCCAACCAGAGCAGTCTCAGGTCCCGCGTGATTGGACTGGAGCAGAAGCTGTGTTCCACTCACCAGCAGTCCCAAAATCCTGCGGCGGGGGTCGTGGGTAGCTGGTGGGTGTCAGGCAACCCTGCTCTCCCGCTACCCTGGCGCTGATCCAGCCGGATGAGCATATCTACAGATCATTAACTGAAAATGTTTAATAAAATTGTTTTTTTTAGAAACTTCCCTTTAAAATATATTAAATGCTAATCTTATACATGCAACTCAATAACTGGAAAAGTCCTTTTAGATGGACTTTGAAATCTTAGCAATTGCTCTGGAGATCAGTAATTCTATTTACAAGAAAGCATTTGTTGTACATCATTGTGAGCTCATACCCATCTAAAAATGCCCAAATCTATTCTAGAAATTAAATACAATTTTGAACCTTTGTGTTTGAACCAATAAAATGCTTCCTAATCATAGTTTCTGCCTATGTCTCAGCTTTTGAATAAACTAAAAATTAGCCAATAATGTCAGAAAGCTTTACAAGAAGTCTCAGGTCTGACAGTCACTTAAAGCTGAAAGTATAGCAGACCACTTAATGCCTCTCCATTTGTAGAGTACCTGTGACTGAGGAAGCCAGAAGAGGGTATTAGATTCTTCAGAGTTGGAGTCATAGATGGTTATCAGCTACCACATGAATGCTGGGCATTGAATCTAGGTCGTCTGGAAGAGCAGCCAGTGCTCTTACCTGCTGAGCCATCTCTCCATCCCCATCAAAATCTAATATTTATTTTTACATCAAAAGAAGACAATCATCTTTTACCTTTGAAAAGGTAGTCATTAGGATGAAATTTCCAGGGTGGTAGTACCCTATATCTACCTATCCCACAGATATTTGTGAGTAACATGCTATCACACTAGTTCATTAACATTTCTTCTCAAAAAAAATACGTGTTCATGAGAAGGACGCAGGAAACAAACTGCAAACTTTGAAAACTTGTACAGATAGGAAAAGATATCAATATTCAAGTCTGTTTATTAAAATCAATCTTGGCATAATTGCTTAAGTGTGGGGAAAACACTTATTTCAAGAATAGGTAGAGCTCTTCAGGTCTGACCAGCACCTGGGTAGTTAGAGCACAGGGTTGGCTGACACCTGCCAGCTACCCATGACACCCGCCACAAGATTTTGAGACTTCTGGGGAGTGGTACACAGCTTCTGCTCCAGTCCAATCTTGCGGGACCTGAGACTGCTTTGGTTGGGGAGGCAGAAATCCGGCCTGAGTAGGGCCACAAGCCTCTTCCGGTCAGACCAGCACCGGGGTAGCTAGGGCGCAGGGTCAGCTGACACCCACCAGCTACCCACAACACCCGCCACAGGATCTAAAGACTTCTGGTGAGTGGACCACAGCTTCTGCTCCAATCCAATTGTGCGCAGGACCTGAGACTGCATTAGTTAGGGAAGCAGAAAACCAGCCTGAGTAGGGCCACAAGCCTCTTCTGGTCTGAACAGCACATGGGTAGCTAGAGCACAGGGTCTGCTGACACCCGCCAGCTACCCACGACACCCGCCACAGGATTTTGAGACTTCTGGTAAGTGGAACACAGAGTCTGCTCCAATTTTTAAACAGTGACAACAATAACAACTAATCCCAGAGATTACCAGATGGCGAAAGATAAATGTAAGAATCTTACTAACAGAAACCAAGACCACTCACCATCATCAGAACCCAGCACTCCCACTTCGCCCAGTCCAGGGCACCCCAACACACTGGAAATGCTAGACCCGGTTCTAAAAGCATATCTCATGATGATGGTAGAGGACATCAAGAAGGACTTTAATAACAAACTTAAAGAAATACAAAAGAACACTGGTAAACAGGTAGAAGACATTAAAGAGGAAGCACAAAAATCCCTTAAAGAATTGCAGGAGAACACTGCTAAACAGGTAGAAGACATTAAACAGGAATTACAAAAATCCCTTAAAGAATTGCAGGAAAACACTGCTAAACAGGTAGAAGACATTAAAGAGGAAGCACAAAAATCCCTTAAAGAATTGCAGGAGAACACTGCTAAACAGGTAGAAGACATTAAAGAGGAAGCACAAAAATCCATTAAAGAATTGCAGGAAAACTAGACCAAACAGGTGATGGAATTGAATAAAACCATCCAAGACCTAAAAAGGGAAGTAGAAACAATGAAGAAAACCCAAATTGAGGCAACACTGGAGATAGAAACACTAGGAAAGAAATCTGGAACCATAGATACGAGCATCAGCAACAGAACACAAGAGATGAAAGAGAGAATCTCAGGTGCAGAAGATTCCATAGAGAACATCGACATGACAATCAAAGAAAATACAAAATCCAAAAAGATCCTAACTCAAAATATCCAGGAAATCCAGGACAAAATGAGAAGACCAAACCTACGGATAATAGGAGTAGATGAGAATGAAGATTTTCAACTCAAAGGACCAGCAAATATATTCAACAAAATTATAGAAGAAAACTTCCCAAACCTAAAGAAAGAGATGCCCATGAACATACAAGAAGCTTACAGAACTCCAAATAGACTGGACCAGAAAAGAAATTCCTTCTGACACATAATAATCAGAACAACAAATGCACTAAATAAAGATAGAATACTAAAAGCAGTAAGGGAAAAAGGTCAAGTAACATATAAAGGCAAGCCTATCAGAATTACACCAGATTTTTCACCAGAGACTATGAAAGCCAGAAGGGCCTGGACAGATGTTATACAGAAACTAAGAGAACACAATTTCCAGCCCAGGCTACTATACCCAGCCAAACTCTCAATTAACATAGATGGAGAAACCAAAGTATTCCACGATAAAACCAAATTCACACATTATCTTTCCACGAATTCAGCACTTCAAAGAATAATAACAGAAAAAAACCAATACAAGGACGGAAACCATGTCCTAGAAAAAGCAAGAAGGTAATCCCTCAACAAACCTAAAAGAAGACAGCCACAAAAACAGAATACCAACTCTAACAACAAAAATAAAAGGAAGCAACAATTACTTCTCCCTAATATCTCTTAATATCAATGGACTGAACTCCCTAATAAAAAGACATAGACTAACAGGCTGGCTACAGAAACAGGACCCAACATTTTGCTGCTTACAGGAAACTCATCTCAGAGAAAAAGATAGACACTACCTCAGAATGAAAGGCTGGAAAACAATTTTCCAAGCAAATGGTAGGAAGAAACAAGCTGGAGTAGCCATTATAATATCTGATAAGATTGACTTCCAACCCAAAGTCATCAAAAAAGACAAGGAAGGGCACTTCATTCTCATCAAAGGTAAAATCCTCCAATAGGAACTATCAATTCTGAATATCTATGCGCCAAATACAAGGGCAGCCTCATTCATTAAAGATACTTTAGTAAAGCTCAAAGCACACATTGCACCTCACACAATAATAGTGGGAGACTTCAACACACCACTTTCACCAATGGACAGATCATGGAAACAGAAACTAAACAGGGACACAGTGAAACTAACAGAGGTTATGAAACAAATGGATCTGACAGATATCTACAGAACATTTTATCCTAAAACGAAAGGATATACCTTCTTCTCAGCACCTCACGGTACCTTCTCCAAAATTGACCACATAATTGGTCACAAAACAAGCCTCAATGTATACAAAAATATTGAAATTGTCCCATGCACCCTATCAGATCACCATGGACTAAGACTGATCTTCAATAACAAAATAAATAATAGAAAGCCAACACACACGTGGAAACTAAACAACACTTTTCTCAATGATACCTTGGTCAAGGAAGGAATAAAGAAAGAAATTAAGGACTTTCTGGAGTTTAATGAAAACGAAGCCACAACATACCCAAACTTATGGGACACACTGAAAGCATTTCTAAGAGGAAAACTCATAGCTCTGAGTGCCTCCAAAAGGAAACTAGAGAGAGCACACATTAGCAGCTTGACAACACACCTAAAAGCTCTAGAACGAAAGGAAGCAAATTCACCCAAGAGGAGTAGACAGCAAGAAATAATCAGTTCATAGCAGCCCTATTTATAATAGCCAGAAGCTGGAAAGAACCCAGATGCCCCTCAACAGAGGAATGGATACAGAAAATGTGGTACATTTACACAATGGAGTACTACTCAGCTATTAAAAGGAATGAATTTATGAAATTCCTAGGCATATGGATGGATCTGGAGGGCATCATTCTGAGTGAGGTAACATATTCACAAAGGAACTCACACAATATGTACTCACTGATAAGTGGATATTAGCCCAAAAACTTAGGATACCCAAGATATAAGATACAATTTGTTAAACGCATGAAACTCAAGAAGAACGAAGACCAAAGTGTGGACACTGTGCCCCTTCTTGGAATTGGGAACAAAACACCCATGGAAAGAGTTACAGAGATAAAGTTTGGAGCTGTGAAGAAAGGATGGACCATCTAAAGACTGCCATATCCAGGGATCCATCCCATAATCAGCTTCCAAACGCTGACACCATTGCATACACTAGCAAGATTTTGCTGAAAGGACCCAGATATAGCTGTCTCTTGTGAGACAATGCCGGGGCCTAGCAAACACAGAAGTGGATGCTCACAGCCAGCTATTATATGGATCACAGGGCCCCCAATGGAGGAGCTAGAGAAAGTACCCAAGGAGCTAAAGGGAACCCCATAGGTGGATCATTATTATGAACTAACCAGTACCCCAGAGCTCTTGTCTCTAGCTGCATTTGTATCAAAAGATGGCCTAGTAGGCCATCACTGGAAAGAGAGGCCCACTGGACTTGCCAACTTTATATGCCCCAGTACAGGGGAATGCCAGGGCCAAGGGGTGGGGGTGGGTGGGTGGGGGACTGGGGGGGTATTGGGGACTTTTTGGATAGCATTGGAAATGTAATTGAGGAAATTACCTAATTAAAAAAAATGTTTTAAGAGTTCAAAAAAAAAAAAAAGATTTCTGCTGAAAAATCTGCAAAGTCAAATGAGCATCTCATGTATATGACTTAATTTTTTAATGCTGTTTTTAGAATTTTCTCTTTGTCTTGTAGTTTTGACATCTTGAATGTAATTTATTTTGGTGAAAGTCTGTTTTTTTTCCCACTGAATCTAGTTGGGGTCCTTTTGAGCTTCTCGGATCTGGTCATTTATAGCTCTTTGAAGATTTAAAACGTTTTCAGCTATTATTTTATGAAATAGGCTTTCAATGTCTTTCATCTCCCCTGGAATTCCCATAATGCAAATGTTTTCTCATATAAACTCTGTAAAGTATTGAGTAACTGATACTCTAACTGTATCTCTAATAGACCATTGTCATTCTTCCTGGGTAGTAAGACCAGTGAATTCAGTGAAAATGGGCCCAATATTATACTTCTTTGTGAAGAAAGTCCTTGATTATAAGAAATACCTTTGTGTGCAGAATTCAGTAATAACAGATAAATATTATGTAAGTTCACATATGGAAGTTTGAACAGAATATTACATGTAAAGAAGGGAAATCTATATTCAAAATGAGCACCTATTCTAAGAAGGAGAAAATATTGTCCTTCCTATGAGAGAAATGTTTCAGTGTAGTCCACTTGCCACCAGGTAAGTGCCTATGGAAAATAGTATCATATCAGAAACCTAATAGTTGATCAGTGCTTCAGAGGAAGCACTCATAGAGGCTACAATAGGCAGGCCTTCTTGGATAAACAAATGTCTATCACCAAGTTCATGCATAGCCTCCACCATTGCCATCATAACCACCTGATGAGCCCACTTGTCATTAACAAGACTGATTGTAGCATTTTGTTTTATAGATTATCTTCTATTTATGCAGGTCTTTGCACATTTGCAAGTTCTTTGATAATATGGCAGCCATCAAAAGCTAATAATATGTAATAAGTAGATGTTAAGTTATTTTAAATCACTTTGGAGATTTACTCATTTTTCTTCCCACTTGCATTAAAGACCTTTGTGTCTTGGGCATGTCGGTCGGTGCTAATTTGTATGACTTTTACAATTCTGCATATTAACAGCATGTAATGATCACACATGAGCTACTTTAGACATTAATCTTCAAGGATTATCTGCATTTCAATTTGAAGCAAAGAGACCAATACCAGTGTAGGCTTTCTGCTGCTAACTGATAATTAAAGGTCAGGATTTCTGTATGATATGGTATTAATGCAAATGTCTACTATGTCAGCTTTGGAAATAAAATAATTAAAGAAAAAAAAAGAAATAATCAAACTCAGGGGTGAAACCAACCAAGTGGAAACAAGAAGAACAATTCAAAGAATCAACCAATCGAGGAGCTGGTTCTTTGAGAAAATCAACAAGATAGATAAACACTTAGCCAGACTCACTAGAGGGCATAGGGAAAATACTCTAATTAACAAAATCAGAAATGAAAAGGGAGACAACAACAGACCCTGAAGAAATCCAAAACACCATCAGATCATTCTACAAAAGGCTATACTCAACAAAACTGGAGATCCTGGATGAAATAGACAAGTTTCTAGACAGATACCAGGTACCAAAGTTAAATCAAGATCAGGTTAATGATCTAAACAGTCTCATATCCCCTAAAGAAATAGAAGCAGTCATTAATAGTCTCCCAACCAAGAAAAGCCCAGGACCAGATGGGTTTAGTGCAGAGTTCTATCAAACCTTCAAAGAAGAACTAATCCCAGTTCTTCACAAACTATTCCACAAAATAGAATCAGAAGGTACTCTACCCAACTCATTCTATGAAGCCACAATTACTCTGATACCTAAACCACATAAAGACCCAACAAAAATAGAGAACTTCAGACCAATTTCCCTTATGAATATTGATGCAAAAATCCTCAATAAAGTTCTCCCTAACCAAATTCAAGAACACATCAAAACAATCATCCATCCTGACCAAGTAGGATTCATCCCAGGGATGCAAGGATGGTTCAATATACGAAAATCCATCAATGTAATCCATTATATAAACAAACTCAAAGACAAAAACCACATGATCATCTCGTTAGATGCTGAAAAAGCATTTGACAAAATCCAACACCCATTCATGATAAAAGTCTTGGAAAGATCAGGAATTCAAGGCCCATACCTAACCATGATAAAAACAATATACAGCAAACCAGTAGCCAACATCAAAGTAAATGGTGAGAAGCTGGAAGCAATCCCACTAAAATCAGGGACTAGACAAGGCTGCCCACTCTCTCCCTACCTATTCAACATTGTACTTGAAGTCCTAGCCAGAGCAATTAGACAACAAAAGGTGATCAAGGGGATACAACTCGGAAAAGAAGAAGTCAAAATATTGCTTTTTGCAGATGATATGATAGTATACATAAGTGACCCTAAAAATTCCACCAGAGAACTCCTAAGCCTGATAAATAGCTTCGGTGAAGTAGCTGGATATAAAATTAACTCAAGCAAGTCAATGGCCTTTCTGTACACAAAGGATGAACAAGCAGAGAAGGAAATTAGGGAAACAACACCCTTCTCAATAGCCACAAACAATATAAAATACCTTGGCGTGACTCTAACTAAGGAAGTGAAAGATCTGTATGACAAGAACTTCAAGTCCCTGAAGAAAGAAATTAAAGAAGATCTCAGAAGATGGAAAAACCTCCCATGCTCATGGATTGGCAGGATCAACATTGTAAAAATGGTTATCTTGCCAAAAGCAATCTACAGATTCAATGCAATCCCCATCAAAATTCCAACTCAATTCTTCAACGAATTGGAAAGGGCAATATGCAAATTCATCTGGAACAACAAAAAACCTAGGATAGCAAAAACTCACCTCAAGGATAAAAGAACCTCTGGAGGAATCACCATGCCTGACCTAAAGCTGTACTACAGAGCAATTGTGATAAAAACTCTATGGTACTGGTATAGCGACAGACAAGTAGACCAATGGAACAGAATTGAAGACCCTGAAATCAACCCACATACCAATGGTCACTGGATCTTTGACAAGGGAGCAAAAACCATCCAGTGGAAAAAAAGTCAGCATTTTCAACAAATGGTGCTGGCACAACTGGCGGTTATCATGTAGAAGAATGCGAATTGATCCATTCCTATCTCCTTGTACCAAGGTCAAATTTAAGTGGATTAAGGAACTCCACATAAAACCAGAGACACTGAAACTTATAGAGGAGAAAGTAGGGAAAAGCCTCGAAGATATGGGTACAGGGGAAAAATTCCTGAATAGAACAGCAAAGGCTTGCGCTGTAAGATCGAGAATCGATAAATGGGACCTCATAAAGTTGCAAAGTTTCTGCAAGGCAAAAGACACCGTCAATAAGACAAAAAGACCACCAACAGATTGGGAAAGGATTTTTACCTATCCTAAATCAGATAGGAGACTAATATCCAATATATATAAGGAACTCAAGAAGGTGGACTCCAGAAAATCAAATAACCTCGTTAAAAAATGGGGCTCAGAACTGAACAAAGAATTCTCACCTGAGGAATACCGAATGGCAGAGAAGCACCTGAAAAAATGTTCAACATCCTTAATCATCAGGGAAATGCAAATCAAAACAACCCTGAGACTCTACCTCACACCAGTCAGAATGGCTAAGATCAAAAATTCAGGTGACAGCAGATGCTGGTGAGGATGTGGAGAAAGAGGAATACTCCTTCATTGTTGGTGGGATTGCAAGCTGGTACAACCACTCTGGAAATCAGTTTGGCGTTTCCTCAGAAAATTGGACATAATACTACCAGAGGATCCAGCAATACCTCTCCTGGGCATATATCCAGAAGATGTTCCAACCGGTAAGAAGGACACATGCTCCACTATGTTCATAGCAGCCTTATTTATAATAGCCAGAAGCTGGAAAGAACCCAGATGCCCCTCAACAGAGGAATGGATACAGAAAATGTGGTACATTTACACAATGGAGTACTACTCAGCTATTAAAAGGAATGAATTTATGAAATTCCTAGGCATATGGATGGATCTGGAGGGCATCATTCTGAGTGAGGTAACATATTCACAAAGGAACTCACACAATATGTACTCACTGATAAGTGGATATTAGCCCAAAAACTTAGGATACCCAAGATATAAGATACAATTTGTTAAACGCATGAAACTCAAGAAGAACGAAGACCAAAGTGTGGACACTGTGCCCCTTCTTGGAATTGGGAACAAAACACCCATGGAAAGAGTTACAGAGATAAAGTTTGGAGCTGTGAAGAAAGGATGGACCATCTAAAGACTGCCATATCCAGGGATCCATCCCATAATCAGCTTCCAAACGCTGACACCATTGCATACACTAGCAAGATTTTGCTGAAAGGACCCAGATATAGCTGTCTCTTGTGAGACAATGCCGGGGCCTAGCAAACACAGAAGTGGATGCTCACAGCCAGCTATTATATGGATCACAGGGCCCCCAATGGAGGAGCTAGAGAAAGTACCCAAGGAGCTAAAGGGAACTGCAACCATGAACTAACCAGTACCCCAGAGCTCTTGTCTCTAGCTGCATTTGTATCAAAAGATTGCCTAGTAGGCCATCACTGGGAAGAGAGGCCCATTGGACTTGCCAACTTTATATGCCCCAGTACAGGGGAATGCCAGTGCCAAGGGGTGGGGGTGGGTGGGTGGGGGACTGGGGCGGGGGAGTGTATTGGGGACTTTTTGGATAGCATTGGAAATGTAAATGAGGAAATTACCTAATAACAAAAAAAAAAAAAAGAATAGGCAGAAATAAGAAGCATTTTTGATGAAGAATATATTGCATTGTTGTGGAGCTAATTATCACCAGGAATGTTTACTATGTTCAATCTTTTCTTATTCTTTATCTTTACTTCTTTGTAGGCAGAGATGGGTGGATGAATAGGCACACACACACACACACACACACACACACACACACACACTACACATACATACACTACACACACACACACACATACACACACATGTTTGCAAATACTTTTGTAAGAATAAAATCCAGTTATTTTATTTCAGTGGAGAAAAACCCTATTATAACACTTCATTATAACATTGTCTATGCTGTTAAAAACAAACAAACAATCAAACAAACAATCAAACAAACACCTTCTCTGTGGGACCGTGATACACAGCCTATTTTGGTTGAATGAGGCTTGCTCAGGCCACCCAGTAGAAAATTCTACAAGGGACAGAAAAGTGAGCCATGTTCCTAGAGTCAGGTGCCTGACACCACAGAGCCCCCAACTCCATAATTCTGTGACTATAAGTCACACAGACATGTACCAAGCTTCTGGCATTCTGGCTAGACTCCACCTCCACGGTTACCTGACTATAGCCAGGTATGCTCCGCTCCTCCCCACAGCTATCTGATAGTCCAGCCCACTATAAAAGCAGCTGCTTGGCTCCTCCTTTCTCTTTAAGCTCTCACCTTTCTTACTCTCCTCTCTAGCCTCCCCCCCCTCTTTCTTTCTTTCTTTCTTTCTTTCTTTCTTTCTTTCTTTCTTTCTTTCTTTCTTTCTTTCTTTCTTTCTTTCTTTCTTTCTTTCTTTCTCTCTCTCTCTCCCCCCTCTTTCTACCTTCTCTCTTTCTCACTGCCTTTCTACAATAAAGCTCTAAAACCATAGACTGTCCCTGCTCATCAAGGCCTACCTTGCTTGAATGGTGGGATAGGCTTTCCCCTAATGAGCCCTGTCTAATCTCCGGCTGGAGGACCTTCCTATGCTCCAGCCATGAACAGGACCAAGGACTCTCACCCACGTGGAAACCACTTAAGACCCCCTGCACCCCTGCCCTCTCATCCCTTCAGCCCTGGGGTAGCCTGAGTTGCCCCCAGGGGCCCCCATTCTGTTCTCAGCTCTTGAGCTGTATCCAGTGTGAGATGCACGAGACTGAGAATCTGTTACCTAGGACTGCCCCTTGTCCACCACCCACTGAGCTGGTGTCTGTGGCTTCACACAGCCAGACACCCACCCAGGGCCATGAGGAAAGCATGAGGCAGTCCTTCTGTGTCTGCTTGCCCAGAGCACCGGAACTCTGGTGGGATTCGGGTTTTCTCCCACTCCCTTTATTTCTCTGGCGCTCACTGCCCAACACTTCTCAGTATCCCATTCAGTATCCTCAAATGTACAGTGCTGTCTTCTTGTCTTCTGTCATAATTATGACTAACTTGTATAGTTTGTGACTGCAATTAGGTTTCAGCCATGACTGTAATGCTTTATTTCCTTTAATTTGTATATTAATGTTGTAGAGCACTGTTTATCTTCAATTGACTTACATAAAACTTCATTATTCTTCATATTATCTTGAAATAATTTCTATATTTCATTGACTATGTTCTTTAGTTTGGGAGGGCAAATAAAGCTTGTTATGGAATATTTTCCTCCTTTTCCATATGGGGTTTCCTATTGTGCTGAATAATTAAATTTCTTTCCTTCAATCTGAAATGAATTACTACAAAGTATATGATTTCTTTTCACTTAGCAAATTTAACAAGGTCAAACCTAATCAGATTTCTTTGCCTATGTATAGAATAGGTAACTTTCCCCACAGCCTTTTTAATTATCTATAACAGCTAGAATTCTCTTCAATGTGTTGGTGCTGGAGGTGTTCCAGATTGTAGATTAACCCAGAAAATAGGAGTGAAATTCAGCTGTGGATGTAGACATCTGCTATTGATGGACCAAATCTGATATTTTTGGTAATTGTGTTATGTGTTTTATATTGGCATTTTTTACTTAGGTGCCTTGTGTTTTGCTCAGGACAACTTGAGTTGTCCTGAGGGTTAGCCAGTGGTAAGGACATATTTCTTTAGTCTTAAACTACTGGTTGGAATTGCTATAAAGCTGTCTTTACTCTGTTGCTATTTCTACTTTTTTTCTTTGTTTTCATTTAAAATAAAATAAGCCGAGAAGGAAAGATATGTATAAATAGGGGATATCAAGAGTGAAATAGAACCTAAAAGCATAGACTAAAATGCTATGCAAAAGAACTGAAAACTCTATCAAATAGTCTTGCTTCTGGGATGAGGCAAGAGAGAGCAACCTTGTGGGAAATCAGGTCCTTCTTTCCAGAACTATATGCAAACACATAGAACAAAGGTGTTAGAAGCTGGAGAAAAATGAAGGTTTCTGAAAAGTCTCCTAGCCTCTCCTAACTATAAATAGATCAAGAAGGAAATTATGGAAAAATATAATTTATCCAAGAAAAGTGGACAATGGTAAGACAAAAGCTTGGATTTGGGATTTACTACCCTCAAATAAAGGAAAAATTTGCTCTGTGGATTTTAATATGATGAAATTCAATTTTATTTACTGTTTTAGTTACATCTTTCCTGAAACCAAGTAAAAATACCCAAAGGAATGAAAGCAATTATATTCCAATTTAATGTTATATTTGCATTTTCTATAAAAAGAAAATAACATTCCTTATGAATTATTAACACTATTTTAATTTGATATTCAAATTTATCAAAATCACTCTAATAATTATTTTAGTCTGTGGTGTCAATGAAACTGGCTTTCAAAGAGTTGTCTTTTCTATCTGCAAAGTGAAGCAAAAAGAGTTGAAACCAGTGTCATATTTCTTGAGGTTTTTCTGCATCTTCATATAATATTAGACAGCTATGTTCTCAGCAAACAGTTTGCATAGGATTACATCTGTGACCAAAAGCATTTAAGCTCAATACAAAGCTATGAAAGCTCTCTTTTAGTAGACCTTTATTTCCTAAACCACAATTAACCCCCAACAGTGAAAAGCACAATAATAAGTTTAAACATCAAAAAAGCTTATAATGATGAAAAGCCAGTTGACAAATGGCCAAACTATAAGGACATACATGTAGGAGAACAGCTATAATTTCACCAAGATCCAAAAAGTTCCTTCCTGGAAGGTACACAAATGGAGAATCTAAGCACAATACCTAAGTATCTTGAATTACATAATATTTTTCTGTTTTCTAGATTCAACAATTATAAGTTATTAGCTGGATATGCACAGAAATTAAAGCAATTTAGGAATTTAACTTTAGCTTAAGCCTTGGTCTTATAATTGTGGTGATTGGCTGTAATTACTGGCCTAGAATTTTTAATTCAACAATGATACAAAAGTATTTTCCAGCCAATTAGGGTGATGCATGCATTCAATTACAGCATTGTGGAGGCAAAAACAGTTGGATATACATAGTTCAGGGACACCTTCTTCTGCACATTGAGTTTCAGGCCAGATATGAATATACAGTGAGAACCTATCTCAAGAAATGGTTTCTATTAATCTGCTTCTTTTTGTATGGCATATCATGCCCAAGCTGAATGAAACATGTGTAGCATGTGAAGCTTCCTGTGAAAAGGCCTTTGTTTACCAAGTCCTGCCATGCAAAATGGACAGCATGACACAATTCCTGCCCTGGAACAGAGCTAGCAGGACCTGGGCCTCCACAAATATTGAAGGTTCTTAGGTATAAAACTTGTTTGTATAATAATGTACATAATTTAATTTATGTTCCTCCTTCAGGAAATATTCTCCCTGAAAAGTTTATTGGAGAGTGTTCTTCCTGCCAAAGTTAATGACTCCATGATAATTTGAAATGGCAAAAGTCTGGAACGTGAGGGTGTGTCTAATGTCCTTAGCAAAATATGGTAAACACTGTGACCTTCAGGATAGCCCTTGAGGCTGTGGGAAAGATTTGAGAGATAATATGTCTCCCTAGGGCAGTTGATTTTAAGCTACCAATAGAAAGCCAACCATATTTTTAAGTTCCTAATAACAAGATAGGAGGTTCTCATAAGCCAAAATGACTTGGTTCCATCATAACACAGTATTAGGTCTGTGTGCATTTTAGTAAAGGAATGCAGATAAGGTACTTGGAGTATTTGGGTTACTTTGCTCACTGCTATGGCACGATAACTGACATGTTCTTCACCACTGTAAGCTGGGGCAGCAGGGACATTATGCTGCTTCTTTAAAATGCAGCTGGATCAGGACGCAGAAGGACAGCAACCATGAGTGTGACTAGGTTAAATCCTTCAATATTCACTTCCAGTGACCAACTTTTTCCAGCTATGCCCTCCTACAAATACTACAACTTCTCAAAAAAGCTCCAGCAATGGAGGAACAAGTGTTCAAACATAAGAGACCATGAGTGACATCTTACATTCAAACAGGAGTGTAGGATGTGAAAATGTCTAGTGTTTCATGAGAAATAACTACTTAGGGTTATTTACGACCCAGTTTCACTTAAGGTCCCTGTCCTTCTGCTTCCTGGCTAGCTGAGTTGAAAAAGAGCAGTGTAATATCCCTGCTTTCTCAGCTTCATGAATTTGCTACAATTGTTAGACAATATTTATCAACTAACTGCAGATTTTTAAAAGATCTTAAAAAATGTTTTATGTTTTATTAAAGTATAGTATGTCACTTTCTCCTTTCCCTTTCTTTCCAAGTTCCACCCCACCAAATCCATGTGTCCCGTACCCAACTTCCAACTCTCAAATTGATATCCACATTCTCTTTAATTGTTTTACACACATGCATGTGCATATATATATATGTATATATATATATATATATATATATATATATATATGAATACAAACTAATGACTCAATTTTTGTTTGTTTGTACATGGTTTCAGAGCTGTCCACTGTGTATTGGATATCCAATTAGAGAGGCTATCCCTGAGAGACCATAATTCATTCTCTCTCTCTCTCTCTCTCTCTCTCTCTCTCTCTCTGTCTCTCTCTCTCTCTGTCTCTCTCTCTCTTAGTGTGTGTTTTTGTGTGTGTGTGTTAGAGAAAGAGAGAGAGAGAGAGAGAGAGAGAGAGAGAGAGAGACCTATAAGCCATTTGTCTTCTGTAGTTCTTTGTCTAGAGGTAAGATACCCCAATATTTTCCTCTCCCATATTAACATATCTATTGATACTGTCATTGTTATGGTCTTGTTTCTGCAGCTAATTTTCCAAAGACTGTTTCATAGCCAATCGTCTATTCCTCTAGTTCTTTCAATCTTTCCAGCCACTTTCTCCACAGTCTTCCTTAAGCCATAAATGCAGAAGTTGTAGATACATCTAGTGGGACTGGGCTCCCTACCTTCTCTGTTGATTTCTGTATTTTATCTGGTTGTATGGTTCCACTCCTGCCCCCCCACCCCAGCTTCTTTGATGAGGAGTGGTAGCCACACTTATCTGTGAGTGTAAGAATAAAGTTTAGAGTGTTGCAGGAAATTATGCTGGTCTAGCAAAGTGGCAGTGTTGGAGAGTGTTGGATTGCCTGGAACTGGCGTTAAAGTTAGGAGCCACTATGTGGGTGCTGTGAATTAAACTCAGTCTTCTGGAAGAACCTTCAGTAGTCTTAACTGCTGAGACATTTTGCCATGTTCAAGTTCTCATAATGTTTTGAAAGAGTATATTTAACAAAATTAAGTCCAGCTCTTTTGTGATAAAACATCAAATATGGCCTCTCCTGTATTTTCCAAATTATGAATAGTATTTTTGGTGAAAATATGTAAGAAATGAATGTTTTTCAGATTCAGTGCTTTTTAATGGGCTTTCCTCCATTTGTCTCTGAGGTACTGAAATGTAGGATTTTTCTTTGTCTCTGTGTCTTTTATCTTGATTAAAGATAAGAATTTTTTCTTGTAATTTGTTTCTTTGGCCCTTACCAAGCAGGATCAGGAGATGACTAATAAATTGTTTCATTTTAAGTGAAATAAAGTATTAATTTCTCAACTGGTCATTATTTTTCATTTTAGATTTCTGAAAGGAAATATCACTCACCTCAATTAAAATTAATTCATAGTTCTTGGCCTGAATTAAGTATTAGGAATCGTGCCTGCACTTGTTTTCTGATGCTGGTGTTTGTGATAGTGGTTGAGTTAGTGTATAGATACAGCATCATAAATATGGTTTAAGTATTTTCTCTTGGGTAAACATGAAAATGGTGTAAAAAAATGGCTCTTCAACCTATAACTAATCAAAACTGTGTGAGAGTCCCCACACCATTTTCATATTTTCATTGACTAGAGTCCTTACCTCTCTTGTTTTTTATCTGTTCTAATAGATGGGTTCAAGAATATCATTTATTTTAAGTGACATTTTACTGGTGATTTTCCCTGTGATTAATTCTCATGTTCTGAAAAGTCTACTCCAACCCAGTTAATACCAAAGGCATTTTGTAAACATCCTCTGGGCACTTTTTTGCTTGGTTCTTCATTATTTCTTCAGTGTGCACCTCTCTGGGTATATGAATAGAATACAGTGTACACAGCATATATTCACTAGGATATATTTGTCAGATTTCAGTTCTCCTCTGTGCTTATTCAATCAACTAAGTATCGTTTATTATAATTCCTCAGTATATATTACTAATTTATTGTCATATTTCAATCATAATACAGATATTCTCTGTAAGTATGGGTATTTCCATTTTCTGTTGAGCTCCACCATATACTTATATATTATTCTTTCAAGTATATCATAGTATTTAGCAGATATAATTATGATATTTTGAACTGGATTATTTTCTCTATTAAGAATGTTCTTATTATATTTTGCTATCTATGTACATATATTGACAATTATTTTTATCATTAAACAATGTGTTTGACTTTTGTTGTCAGTGGCCACTTCTAATATATGAATGTGTGTCCATGGACATATTTTCTGTTATAGTTTGCACCAATGGAAGAATTGGTCTCATTTGAGCACATAAAACAAACATTGCATCTTCCCCTTTAGTCTTCAATAATTGTCTTGTGAATCTAAGGTGTAATAGTTTTTTTCCATAAGTCAATTCTTAAGAATGCCTTGTCCATGAAAAGGGATATTATTTTTTTAAAAAAGATAGGTCTAGTTATTTATCTTAAGTAACAGTGCCTGAAAACGATTATTTTAAGTGTGGTTTTGAAAGAAAACTTTGAATTTTTGATTTCTTAATTTTTTTCTATGTCACAGACACATAAACACATATCTTAGAAAAATTCTGTGAGTTTTTTGTTTTGTCTTCGATATACACTCAATGGTTTCTATTTCAGGCCTCTTGTATTTCATTTTCTCACCAGAATACATCTGTGAACTAGCAGTCTCAGTGCCTTTTCCAAGTTCTCTGCTTTGCTTTTCGTTATTCCTGCACTGTTGTTAATGTCCATCTGCCACAATAAGAACCTGGGCAGGTTCCTGTGGTCTCTTGTCATGTAATACCCTCAGTCCTTGACCACTGAGTCTTACTCTCACTACAGCTATAAATGTAGCAATGTAAAAATGATTATATAGAAAATTGTCCCTATTCCTTCTACAAACTCCCTCCCTCCATTTGGAATTCTTTACTTTTTTCCCATTGAATTGATAAATCAAATTAGTTATTGTGGCAAAATTACATCTAGAATGTAAACAAACAGAGTGAGTCCTAAATAGAATTATTCTTAATCAAATGATTTTTATTTTTGAATAGTGGACATTTAAGATTATTGGGCCATTGGTCTTTGGCTAAGTCAACATTACATGTGGTACACTGAACATAGGGCTTTAAAGACAAACTGACTTGCGAACAAAACAAAATAGAAACTAATAGAAACTAGTTACAAAGGTGAATTTAGTGGATAAACCATTTAAACTCAAAACTATGAGTTTTAAAAACATCAATTTCTTGTCCATCATTTGTATCACTCATTTTTATCATACAATTTAAACCTTGTTCCTAATAACAACAATTGACACATTTTGGTCTTTAAAGAGATACTGAGTGTAAGGAAACAACATTGTTACATATAAATATATCAAAACTAAAAATAATCGCCATTTATTTATTAGTGGAAAAGCCCCAAGTTCATCAGAACTTAGTAACTCAACTTATCTAAGCTCATATTTGGTACACCACTGAATTTTATTTCCTGAAAAATTTCTAGGTTATCCTAAAGATTTCAAAGAATAAAATTAAGATAGATTAATTTGTTCTTTCACTTTGTATATAAAGGAATTTGAAAATCATTATACTTTACAATTATTAAACTGTATAGGTTTAAGGGAAATAAGATTTCTACATACCAAGAATTACAATAATTAGTACCTGGTAGCAATTATTATACTTAGATCATAATGATTATTAGATAAGAATAATAAGATTAATAGAACTCTATACATTTCTACCAAAGAGCACACATAAGTAAGAACCATTGATTTCCCATACACTTCTGACTAATACTCATTTCTCACATATAATTTCATACATTTCTAGAATCATTAAAAATTGGCATTATTCATTCTTATCAGGATTTGAAAAGAAATCAGCGGTAACATTGTGGCTGTGATGTATGGCTAGGGAGCACTTTTTATGAGAAGGACTTGAAGGTTACAGATGGAAATGCCTGGCTTGTCTCCTTTGAGGAGCACAGAATTAAGTGAGATATATAATGTTTAGTTGAAAGAAAGTGTTTCATTTTTAGAAAGACTCATTCAAAATCTCACTTCTATTCCCAAGTAGCATTAACATTTTAGGACATTTAATGATCTCTGATAGTTTTTGTTTCAACACTGTAATGTAAATTATTATTATCAATCTCATAAAATAATCACAAGGTTTTAGCCATGTAAAACACTTTAATGTAAAAGGCTAAAGTCTGTCATCCATAAGTGAATTCAGTGCACTAGTTTCTGGGCAAGCTGCACTCGCAACAGTCTTAAAGGAAAACTGCTGTGTTCTGTGCTCTGAAAGGTAACTCAATAATATATAGCAGAGTCATGGTATCTGTGTACCTATAGGTGGCCAAGAGAAAGAGCTGGCCATTCAGCCCCTTCGCTCCCCTCTATTTGCAGTTAGGGAGAATCTTGTGGTCATTTTTGCCCTATGAAATGCTAATAGGAAACTTGGATGATGTGACTCAGCAATCAAGCCATACAACAGAAATGGAGATCGGTGAGAGTTCTTCATTTCCACTGTGCCATCCATAGTGAAGACAGTAGTACAGCTGCAATAGAACAACAATAGAATAGCAGTGTGAAATAACCGTGCTAGAAACTATGCATTCAATCAAATAAATTCCCTCATGTGTTTTTAATGTTTCTTATGGGATTTTATTAAAATTAAAAATTTCATGTAACTAAACTAAAATATACTACCAAAATTGCTGGTATACTGAAACAAGGAATTCTATCAGGAGAGACTACAAGCACAGCACTGGACACGTACCAGCTCCAACCACATAAATTGATATCTGCAAAGGGAAATTATATTTCGAGCTTCCATAACATTCTAAGTATCTGATTCAGTCATCGTCTTCATATGAAATTCAGGAACCAGGTGATGTGAGTTCAGCAAGTGATCTTCCTTTAAAATAGCATACAAAAGTGTCAGTTGACTTGAGCTTCAGTCTTGAGGAGGAAACATCCTCTTTATAAAAGCAGAGAATCTGCCAAATATCTAGCTTATTATATAATATGAAATTTCAGTTAATACCACAGAGTCTTGAAAGCAGTCTCTAGAGACAACTAAACACATCTACAAAGGGTACAAGAAACACCGGTGACTGTGTTTCAGATCATGAAATGAATGAGCTAGTAACTCATTTACATGAAAATAATTAAGTGGCAAGCTGAATAGGATTATTATTTCTAGGAGTTAGATTCACTAGGATTTCAGAGCTGTGATGACATATATTATTATTACAGGAAAAAGGTTATTGACTATAGCATAAGAAAAATCTAATTTCAAATACCAGTCTTAATAACTTGCCTTCACTGTGGCTTGGATAAATTTATCTCATTGAAAGTGGTATATCAAAACATAAAAAAAAGAATAAAATGGCAGTATAAGCAAGATATCTCACATAGTATATATTACACACTGGCTATTATAGCTGAGTAATACATGCAGTATTTTATCCTTTGTAATATATCGTTTATGCCATTATGGGAGATAATGAATCCACACTTAAGGCTTCAAAACAATTCTAACTGAAATTGTCATTATATCTAAATGAAACCCTCAATTATGTTTCTCCCAATGTGCAAGTGTGCTTGTTCATTTTACCAAGTAGCAATTGTTTGAGCATCCACTTGAGTTTTCTATTTTCTTCAGCCTCTAAACCTGAAGTAGAGTCTCTGAAATAAAAGGAATAACTTCTCAAGGACTAAAACAGATTTGATTTGAACTGAACAATAAATATATCTGCCATGGTGCATTAAAACTGTTATGACAAATATCTTTGCACAAAGTCCATTTATTAAGAAAGGGTTCATTTTAGAAGCAAATTCTTCATGAAAATAATTTTCAAAAAACTCTGCTCCTTGTCTAGTGTAGTTAACATATTATTATTCCACATACAGAAGGGGAAAGTATGTATTACAAAGAGTGGTAATTCATGTCTCCCTTTTCCTCTTTGGCCTCCTTTCTGATCATTCATATTCCTTAGCCTATTTCAAACTCCTCAACATCCTTTTTTTTTTCCGAGACAGGGTTTCTCTGTATAGCCCTGGCTATCCTGGAACTCACTTTGTAGACCAGGCTACCCTCAAACTCATAAATCCGCTTGCCTCTGCTTCCCAAGTGCTGGGATTAAAGGCGTGTGCCACCACTGCCTGGCTTCAACATACTTTTAATACACTGATTTTCTAACACAGATTTTACTCTTTATAAGTAGAAAGCAAAGATCTTCCCAAACAACATGGACACTATTAATCCTCTGTTAATATATTTACTCTGTATGTTATGAAACTGTGAAAAATCCCAGCATCCAGGAATGGAGTACAGATTGGAGCTGAATTATTTTGATTTAGAGAAAGAATCAAAAATTATTTACCTTGCAACTATAGTTTTTCAATAACAGTATATTACATTAAAATGCATATTTAATCCACTGTCAGTTAACATCCAATGCTCAAAAGTGTTCAGTAGGTGGTAGATGTGATACAGCAGTTTTCTTCACTGATTACAGAGTACTTCTCTTCAGCTTTGAAGAGTAACAGAAAATAGAGGTGCTAGGTCTCCATTCTTTTTTTTTTGTTATATTTACATATTACTTTATTAAATGTCCTTGTGCATATATATCTTTGGGAACATAACTATCCAATAGTGTAGGTATATAGGAAGTGATTTTATTTTTTTATTTTTTTTTAATTTTTAATATTTTTATTACATATTTTCCTCAGTTACATTTCCAATGCTATCCCAAAAGTCCCCCATACCGCCCCCCACTTCCCTACATACCCATTCCCATTCTTTTGGCCCTGGCATTCCCCTATATTGGGGCATATAAAGTTTGCAAGTCCAATGGGCCTCTCTTTCCAATGATGGCCGACTAGGCCATCTTTTGATACATATGCAGCTAGAGACATGGTTAGTACATCATGTTGTTCCGACAATAGGGTTGCAGATCCCTTTAGCTCCTTGGGTACTTTCTCTAGCTTCTCCATTGGGAGCCCTGTGATACATCCAATAGCTGACTGTGAACATTCACTCCTGTGTTTGCTAGGCCCCGGCATCATCTCACAAGAGACAGCTATATTTGGGTCCTTTCAGCAAAATCTTGCTAGTGTATGCAATGGTGTCAGCGTTTAGAAGGTGCTAATGGGAAGGAACCCTGGATATGGCAGTCTCTAAATGGTCCATCCTTTCATCACAGCTACGAACTTTGTCTCTGTAACTTCTTCCCTGGGTGTTTTGTTCCCAATTCTAAGAAGGGGCACAGTGTCCACACTTTGGTCTTCATTCTTCTTGAGTTTCATGCGTTTAGCAAATTGTATCTTATATCTTGGGTATCCTAAGTTTTGGGCTAATATCCACTTATCAGTGAATACATATTGTGTGAGTTCTTTTGTGATTGTGTTACTTCACTCAAGATGATGCCCTCCAGGTCCATCCATTTGGCTAGGAATTTCATAAATTCGTTCTTTTTAATAGCTGAGTAGTACTCCATTGTGTAAATGTACCATATTTCTGTATCCATTCCTCTGTTGAGGGACATCTGGGTTCTTTCCAGCTTCTGGCTATTATAAATAGGGCTGCTATGAACATAGTGGAGCATGTGTCCTTTTTACCGGTTGGGACATCTTCTGGATATATGCCCAGGAGAAGTATTGCTGGATCCTCCGGTAGTACTATGTCCAATTTTCTGAGGAACCGCCAGACTGATTTCCAGAGTGGTTGTACAAGCTTGCAATCCCACCAACAATGGAGGAGTGTTCCTCTTTCTCCACATCCTCGCCAGCATCTGCTGTCACCTGAATTTTTGATCTTAGTCATTCTGACTGGTGTGAGGTGGAATCTCAGGGTTGTTTTGATTTGCATTTCCCTGATGATTAAGGATGTTGAACATTTTTTCAGGTGCTTTTCTGCCATTCGGTATTCCTCAGGTGAGAATTCTTTGTTCAGTTCTGAGCCCCATTTTTTAATGGGGTTATTTGACTTTCTGGAGTCCACCTTCTTGAGTTCTTTATATATATTGGATATTAGTCCCTTATCTGATTTAGGATAGGTGAAGATCCTTTCCCAATCTGTTGGTGGTTTTTTTGTCTTATTGATGGTGTCTTTAGCCTTGCAGAAGCTTTGCAGTTTCATGAGGTCCCACTTGTCAATTCTCGATCTTACAGCACAAGCCATTACTGTTCTATTCAAGAATTTTTCCCCTGTGCCCATATCTTCAAGGCTTTTCCCCACTTTCTCCTCTATAAGTTTCAGTGTCTCTGGTTTTATGTGAAGTTCCTTGATCCGATCCACTTAGACTTGACCTTAGTACAAGGAGATAGGAATGGATCGATTCGCATTCTTCTACATGTTAACAACCAGTTGTGCCAGCACCATTTGTTGAAAATGCTGTCATTCTTCCACTGGATGTTTTTAGCTTCCTTGTCGAAGATCCAGTGACCGTAGGTGTGTGGGTTCATTTCTGGGTCTTCAATTCTATTCCATTGGTCTATTTGTCTGTCACTATACCAGTACCATGCAGTTTTTATCACAATTGCTCTGTAGTAAAGCTTTAGGTCTGGCATGGTGATTCCACCAGAGGTTCTTTTATCCTTGAGAAGAGTTTTTGCTATCCTAGGTTTTTTGTTATTCCAGATGAATTTGCAGATTGCACTTTCTAATTCGTTGAAGAATTGATTTGGAATTTTGATGGGGATTGCATTGAATCTGTAGATTGCTTTTGGCAAGATAGCCATTTTTACAATGTTGATCCTGCCAATCCATGAGCATGGGAGATCTTTCCATCTTCTGAGTTCTTCTATAATTTCTTTCGTCAGAGACTTGAAGTTTTTATTATACAGATCTTTCACTTCCTTAGTTAGAGTCACGCCAAGATATTTTATATTATTTGTGACTATTGAGAAGGGTGTTGTTTCCCTAATTTCTTTCTCAGCCTGTTTATTCTTTGTGTAGAGAAAGGCCATTGATTTGTTTGAGTTAATTTTATATCCAGCTACTTCACCGAAGCTGTTTATCAGGCTTAGGAGTTCTCTGGTGGTAGATGGTTCAATATACGGAAATCCATCAACGTAATCCAGTATATAAACAAACTCAAAGACAAAAACCACATGGTCATCTCGTTAGATGCGGAAAAAGCATTTGACAAGATCCAACACCCATTCATGATAAAAGTCTTGGAAAGGTCAGGAATTCAAGGCCCATACCTAAACATGATAAAAGCAATCTACAGCAAACCAGTAGCCAACATCAAAGTAAATGGTGAGAAGCTTGAAGCAATCCCTCTAAAATCAGGGACTAGACAAGGCTGTCCACTTTCTCCATACCTATTCAACATTGTACTTGAAGTCCTAGCCAGAGCAATTCGACAACAAAAGGAGATCAAAGGGATACAATTTGGAAAAGATGAAGTCAAAATATCACTTTTTGCAGATGATATGATAGTATATATAGGTCTCCATTCTTAATCTCATTTACCATTCAGACCGATTCTTGGTCTCATGCTCTCAAATGAGTTTGACAAGAGAAAGAGTGTTGTGCTAACTCATCTGAAGCTGCTTAACTGTACTTTGAGTTAAACTGTTAAAATATGATTCCTAGTTTGTTTTCAGTAAAATTGTGTGTTCAGTTAACCAAGTACAGAATAGTTCCCATTCAACCAATATTCTCATATAGCTTTTACCTTTCATAAAAATTTTTGATTATACAAAGGCTGTTTCTGAAAATTAACAGCATTGTACAGAGTTTATGTGTAACATTTGACAAACTTTCGGAGACCCTAAAGTAGCCAACTTGGCCTCTATTTCTTACTGCTTCTTGCAATTATGTTTCTTATGTCCAATGAAGACTGTCAAAACAGACTTCTGAACATGTAGGGAAAGTTTGCCTATGATAGGACATTTAACTTGGAAATAGAACTGAGACTATCACACAGATGTGTTATTTTGATAACATAGTGAAAAGGATGTTACTGTTTTGAATAACTGAGGAAGATCCTGCTAAAATGAAATATTCCACAAAAGATCAAATGTTCAATAGTGCCCTGACAACTCACAAACAAATCCAATGCCTCACTGAAAGGTTTCAGTCGCTGGAAAAAATCTAACAACACTGTGTGACATTCTCACCCAGGAACAGTGTAGAAAGCAAAGTCAAAAATCCTTCCTGCACCAAGTATCCTTTGGTTATGTAATATTTCCCTCCTTCACTAATTTAATTCCATATACTACTCTACTGTAATCTGGAAAGCAATTTTATAAGATAAAACATCAGACAGATAAATAAATGCAGAAACCATTGTATTCACTAGAGTATCTGCACTGGATTTTATGAGTAGCATATCCTACCTTTGAGTTCCATTGAGCATTCTCATATGTCTGCCTATTTCCACTGGTTCAGATTCAAGCCAGGAATTCCAAAGTACATTATACTTAAGCCCTTGTCTTAGACTTATTCCAGAAAAACATGAGACAGATCCCATTGCTTCAGGATCCTTGTTTGGGCCAGGAATGGATGAGAGGCTTAACCAGTTCTAACAATATCAATTAGGTTTTTTTTTCCCTAGCATCACTTATAAAACTTGGATTCTATATCATCTTCAGCAATACCTGAGGTTATTTTGACTCTCTGCTTGACAAAACATTCTGAGTTTTGCCACAGCTCATTTTTCCACATGTCAACCTTTCCAAGAAACACTGATTAATTAAAAGAGGGAAAGATTAGATGCATATACCAGTGGATTTTAACAATAGGATCTGTGGTAGCAGAAGGAAGTGGGGGTACTTTGAGGCAATGTTTATGTTAATCATTTGATTATTATAAAATACAAATAAAAAGTAATGAACCATAATATACATCAATAGATAAGTATGTGGTCAGATAATGCTATCTCCAAGAGCAGTTCTAGTTTGTAAAATTCTTATAATAAAACTGTTATGACATAGAAAATAGAAGTTCAAACACCATCCCATATGATAATACAATTAATGATGAACACTTCCAGTATATGAACTGGTACATCCTTGAGGTAGAGACTACTGTAAGATCAGACTTTCTAGCACAAACAAAAGAAACACTAGAGGTTGGGTCCTTGCAAATTTAAAAAATGACAAAGTAAAGAGAATGAGCAAAAAAACCAGTATCTTGTGACTTTCTGACCTTCATTTGAAGACATCATTTGGAAATTCTTCCAGTGAAGCATAGAATGCTGTCACATGTGTGCATTGACACCACTTCCAATGTGTGTGTAACTCAAATACATCAAGTGAGTAGATTATGCAGAGAAAAAAAAAAACAAACAAAATAATTTCATGGGATTTTTCTCAGTAAGATTTCCCGCAGTATAAAATTTTAGAGTAACTTCTTATGAAATATCTTAGAAAGATTATATATTTCAGTACTGCAATTATTTTTGCAAAAGTTAAATCTAGCAAGACAGCTCAAAGATCTGTAATGCTTGATGGTGAACTCCTAATCATACCTGTCTGAATTTACCTAGGTAAGTGCTTACTTAAAACAGAGGAATCAAACACAGGGAGGCTTCGGTGATAAAATCTGGCAGTCTTGAGAGCCAGATCTAATAGTATGGCTCCTATGTAAGTCTGGAGATCTGGGAAACAGGAACTCAGGGACAGAAGCATCTTTCCCTATTTGTTCTATCTAGTGCCTTTAAGGATTTGATGCAGTCCAGGTACACTAAGAACAATCTTGCTCAATCCAGCAATGTCTTCCAGAAATCTTTGCAAAAACTCCCAGTTGTAGCTTGTAACACCAATCTGGCTGTCTTCATTGTCCAGTCAGATCAATAGGCAAAGATGACCACTCCTGGTATACAGTTTGGTACCATCATATAAAAAAAAATTTGGTCCTCTGACTTCTACTAACTTCTCTGAGTTTGTCAAGCTCTCCAACTATGTAATGGTTTGTAAATGATGAGACTTTTTAGTATGTCTTTTTATTTTACTCTTGAATTTTCTACTTGAGGAGTATCTTACAAAAATAGAACATTAGATCTTAGACTGTTCAGTGGGCCTCATATTAAAATAATTTATATGTGCTATCTTTGACTCTTTCATTTCTCACATGTTTTACTTAATATTATTGTCATATAGAATTCTATCTATTCAAATATAATTATGTTTCTACTTTATTTTTATTTCTGCAGTATCTACATACATCACTCCAGTTTTGTACACTCATCCCCCAATTATTTTATTCTTTACTATGCTGTATGTAGGCCAAAGACAAGGAACTTCCAGACTTAATTTGTATTAAATGAGGTCACAAAGTTAGGGTTCCTAAAGAAGAAAAATGCAGCAATAAGGCAAAAGTGGGAGATAAATAGTCCAAGGATTGCCTAGAGCTTGGGATTCCATCTTCCAGAACGAAATAAACCCTGTTATGGAAGCTTTCCACTCCAGATTATGGAGCCCTCCTCCAGTCCACAATACAAAAGGTCCTGTAATCATTGAACATTTTTTAGAAATTAGTCCAAATGCTCAAAGCACTACATACAAGTGTATTCATTCTCTCAATTCCCCATTTGTGGTAGGCTAGACAATGGCCTCTCTAAAGATACCCATATCTAAATTCTCAAGATCTGTGAATATGTCAATTTAAGCCACTTTGAAATTGGGTTAGACTATGAGATTATACTGGCTATCCTAATGTAAGACTAAGATACCTTATGAAGTAGGCAGGAAGAAAAAGAAGCAGAAAGTAAGGAAGGGAACATGAAGCAAAGAGGAGGAAAGATGAATGTTGCTTGAAGATGGCAGAAAAACTACCATCTAAAAAGTTCAAATAGCATCAATTAAAAAAAAAATGAATAAGCAAAGGCCTTATTTTCTGCTAGAGCTTCCAGATAGTTGTACTCTTGTAGAAATTAAGTTGGCTTAACCCACTGAGTCAGAATTTGACATGATGTGGATTAAGAACTGAAGGATATGCATTTTCCTGATGATTAAGGGTGTTGAACATTTGGTATTCCTCAGGTGAGAATTCTTTATTTAGCTCTGAGCCCCCATTTTTTAATGGGGTTATTTGATTTTCTGGAGTCCACCTTCTTGAGTTCTTTATATATATATTGGATATTAGTCCCCTATCTGATTTAGGATTGGTAAAGATCCTTTCCCAATCTGTTGGTGGCCTTTTTGTCTTATTGACAGTGTCTTTTGCCTTGCAGAAGCTTTGCAATTTTATGAGGTCCCATTTGTCAATTCTCAATCTTACAGCATAAGCCATTGCTGTTCTATTCAGGAATTTTCCCCCTGTATCCATATCTTCGAGGCTTTTCCCTACTTTCTCCTTTATAAGTTTCAGTGTCTCTGGTTTTATGTGGAGTTCCTTAATCCACTTAGATTTGACAGAATGTGGAAAAAGAGGAACACTCCTCCATTGTTGGTAGGATTGCAAGCTTGTACAACTACTCTGGAAATCAGTCTGGTGGTTCCTCAGAAAATTGGACATAGTACTACTGGAGGATCCCGCAATACCTCTCCTGGGCATATATCCAGCAGATGTTCCAGCTGGTAAGAAGGGCATATGCTCCACTATGTTCATAGCAGCCTTATTTATAATAGCCAGAAGCTGGAAAGAACTCAGATGCCCCTCAACAGAGGAATGGATACAGAAAATGTGGTACATTTACACAATGGTAGTTATTAAATAGCTACTCAGATATTAAAAAGAATGAATTTATGAAATTCCTAGGCAAATGGATGAACCTGCAGGGCATCATCCTGAGTGAGGTAACCCAATCACAAAAGAACTCACACAATATGTACTCACTGATAAGTGGAAATTAGCCCAGAAACTTAGAATACCCAAGATATAAGATACAATTTGCTAAACAAATGAAACTCAAGAAGTATGAAGACCAAAGTGTGGACAGTCCCTTCTTAGAATTGGGAACAAAGCACCCATGGAAGGAGTTATAGAGACAAAGTTTGGAGCTGATATGAAAGAATGGACCATCTAGATACTACCATATCCCGGGATCCACCCCATAATCAGCTTCCAAACGCTGACACCATTGCATACACTAGCAAGATTTTGCTGAAAGGACCCAGATATAGCTGTCTCTTGTGAGAATATGCCAGGGCCTAGCAAACACAGAAGTGGATGCTCACAGTCAGCTATTGGATGGATCACAGGGCCCCCAATGGAGGAGCTAAAGTACCCAAGGAGCTAAAGGGATCTGCAACCCTAAAGGTGGAACAACAATATGAACTAACCAATACCCCCTGGAGCTCCTGTCTCTAGCTACATATGTATCAGAAGATGGCCTAGTCGGCCATCAGTGGAAAGAGAGGCCCATTGGTAGTGCAAACTTTATATGCCTCAGTACAGGACCGCCAGGGCCAAGAAGTGGGAGTGGGTGGGTGGGGGAGTGTGTGGGGGAGTATGTGGGGGACTTTTGGGATAGCATTGGAAATGTAAATGAAATAAATACCTAATAAAAAAGTAGTTAAATAAAAAGAACTGAAGGATAAGAACCATTTCCTTCTTTAATATTCTATGTCCCTGTGATTAGTGGTAGCATCAGTAAGAGGGATATGCACAATTGCTCAGAAGTCCTTATGGCTCCAACTTTACCTTTATGTGGTACAGTTAATGATATCTGGTCATAATTATTAAACTCATGTTTGATCCCTGTCTTCATAGAAGATTCTGGCACTTGAGTATTCTTTAACATTTTCCATTATTCCCAAAGCCCCTTCCCTCTTGTCCTATGTCCCTCTTGTTCTTGTCCAGCTCTGTCTCCAACACTACTGCTTTTGTTCTGTTTGCTTCCCTTCACTGACTTATTATATTGGAACTCATGGTTGTTTACCCAAGTTTCTCTCCATTCCATGAATGTCTGCCCTTTGACTGCAGTTGTTTCTTGAGTTCTAGGCTTAAAATTAACATTATGGTCTTCTTTAGTGCTCTTGTATGTGAGATTTCTTAGTACAAATGCCACGATCTCCACACTTAACCAGGTCCCTAGAAAGTTGGTTATCACTATCAGATGTATCTTTCTGGTTTATTCTATATCTCCTGTTACTTAACATAAAGGAATAGTGCTGTTATTAAATACAAGTGCCCTCTCCTTGCCTCTGAAGATCTCTTCTGGACAAACATGTTTTGTTGATGGTTACATAACCTCCTCTCCTTTAATCTTAAGTACTCATGATAAAAGAGACTCCATGCTGATGCTTGCTAACAATTACTATTCATTTCCTTAATTTACCACAGTTCAGGCTTCCTCTACATTAACTATCTTTTTTTTTTTTTTCATGACCAGTGCAGCATCATCTCAACTACTTTACCTCTTCAGACACTGGCCACCTATGGCAACTAAATTCTTAGAAGAGTTTCCCTTAGTTTCAAACTTAACTGTCCACATACATCAACTCTCTAATTGCTGTATTGGTCTTTTCATAGGATTCCTTAAAATATATTATGCTTATATATATATGAATCATAAAATATATTATGCTTATATATATGCATATATATATATATGAATCCTGAATATTGTCTGACATTTCTGAAGGAGACATGAGCAAATGTCTGTTCACACTAATCAAGGTGCTGATGATCAACCCCCTGCCCCCCCCCCAAAAAAAAACCCAAAATCCTAACAAACTCTAGCTTAGTGATGTCATGAGCTTACTTTCATTATTGGTACATGGAAGACTCAAGGGAGCCACAGCATCATGGATCACAACACACAGAAGCTACATCCCTAGTGCAGTTTGGGTAATTTTTTGTGTGAACAGCTAGGCTGACGTGAGAGTTTCCTGGCACAATGGTTCTCATGGCCTATATAACCTTCTCATAGACTGCATAATTAAGCTTGGTAAAAGAGCGATGTGCGTCTTATAATTTTTCTTTACTTTCTAGAACTTGTTTCTTGTGCTTACTTCCTGCATTTTAAGGAGTGCTCAATCCACTGAGGGGGATTATCAGAGGAAATAGCTATACAACATTGTGTATAACCTAGGAGCAAAAGTTCAATATCCTATGGTAAACGCAGATTTCCCTCTATCCCTAGGACCTCCTATAGACATGAAGAAAGTCTGGCATGCCCACGTTGTCCATGTGAAATATCATAGTATTTGTATGTAACACAAACACTCCCTCTCATATGTCTTTATGTTATTCACAGTAGCTAATAAAATGTAAGTAGAAGGTAAAGAGTTGTAATACTAGCTCTTTAAGCTCTCACCTTCCTTACTCTCTAGCCCTCCTTCCCTCTCTTTCTTTACCCCTCTCTTCATGGCCAGCCTCTCTCCCTCTCTCTACCTTCTCTCTTTTCCCCTGCCTTTCTACAATAAAGCTCTAAAACCTTAAAAAAAGTTTAAAAATATAACAAAAAGATTTGTAATACTACAGTGTCTGGGAAATCATAATTAGAAAGAAGTCTGAACATGTTCAGTATGGAAGAAACTTTTCCACGTATTCACTAATGGGCAACTGACTATGTGTTTCGTTTTACAAGAAACTATAAACCCTATTAAAAATTATGTATCCTCTCTTCCATTGCCTCCAACACTGCAAGAATTCTGGAAGTTGCAAATCTTCTCTAATACCTGATCATGTCAACTTCTGGAACCTGAGTTACTCTAACGAGCATACACAATTGCATGGTTCTGACTTTACTTTGTCATTTCCCTAGTGACTAGTGATTTTGAGCATCTTTCTAGTTCATATAGGCTTCTCCTAGTCATACCTTGTAAGACTTTTTAAATATAATCTGACATTTTAAAAGAAATATAAATTATTCTCTTTTTATTACTAAGTGGGAAACAGTTTTTCTGCAGTCTACTCAGCCATACATTGTGACTACTTTCTCCCAATATGCACCTTACATGTGAATCCTCTAATGATGGATTTCCAGGAGCACATGTTTTTAATTTGGGTTGGCACATTGCTAAATTTCCATTTTATGGGCAATGTTGTGTCCTAGGAATGATTTGCCCAATTAAGACATAATTAATGTCGGTTGTCAACTTGACGAGCCTGGGCAAAGGGAACCTTAATTGAGGAATTAACCCCATCTGATTGGCATATTTAAATGTCAGTAGAACATTTTCTTGATTGCTAATTGATGTAAGAGGACCCTCCAAGTATCATCAATGACATCTTGGGTAAATGGGCCTGGGTTCTGAAAGAAAGGCAACTTAAAATGTCAAGGAAAGGAAACCAGTAAGGAGAGTTTCTCCAATATCTCTGCTTCACTTCCTGCCTCTAGATCTCAGCCTTGAGTTTCTGCCTTGGCTTCTTTTGATAATGAACTGTGATCCTAAAGGGTAAGTTGAATAAACTATTACCTCTCTAAACTGCTTTTGGTCAGAGTTTTATCACAGCAACAGAGCAAAGGAAAGCAGGTAGTACATATATTCTTTTCTTTTCTTTTCTTCTGAGTCTTCTGCTTTAGATCTATAATCTATTTTGAAGTTTGTTTTATTTGTAATGTTAACCAAGGACAGAGATAAATATTTTCATAATAGGTCAGTTGTTGGAAAAGCTGTTCTTTCCTATTGATTATCTTTGGTCTTTGTTGAAAAAAATCAATTAATGGTGTACATGGGAAACCACTTGATCACTTAAAAGGAAACCTGTAAGTCAGATATTCTCAAAGTAGGTAGTACCAGCCCTCCAATATTGTTGTCTCTTTAAAAGCCATGCTGGCTTTCTAGATCCTTTACATCACCTTAGATAGAGTTAAATGGGGATTTTGTTTGAGATTGCACAAAATCTTTAAACTAATTCACATCTCAATAAAATCATTTTCTAATGGGTGATTTTATAAATTTATGTGCTTACTAGGATGATAATTTGCTGAAATGTTTTCAGGTATTTTACACAGCTTTCTTCACTGATTTCTTTTTAAAAATATCTTTTGAGTTCCTCTTCTTGAGTGCCCTCTGCCTTCACAGTGTAAGTCCTGTTCTTGTAATAATTTTAGTACTTGGCATTTAGGCCTCAGTCCCACTAGTCAAATGCTTTTCCTTCAATCCACTTTGTTTTTTCACTTTTTGGACTTGACTCATTTTTTTTCTCTTTCCATTCAAATACTCTGCCTTGACTGCTTTGAATAAATTAGCAAATCTTCTCCTGGATGCTACTTAGAAAAAAAAATCATTTAGAGTTATTCATTACATCTTGAACTTAACCATTTTTAAATTAACATATGCTCTCTGTACATAGTATTGGGTTTTGCAGACAACTGTTTTAAGTATATCATTGACTGTGACTATGTTCACCCTCATCCACACTCTCCTTTCAGTTTATCTCTCTTCTTTTCCTTCTTGCTTCTCTCCTTTAATTTCTTTCCTAGTTTTATTTTACACAAACACACACACACACACACACACACTTATTTCTACATATACTGTATACAGAGTTTTACTATCTATAAGGACTTCTAGCAATCAGAAATGAGAGATTATGTGATGTTTGTATTTCTGAATATAGCTTATATCATTTAACATAAGGATCTCCATCCAGTTGTGTTCATTTTTCAGTAAGTGATTCCATTTCATTCTTGATGAATAAAGAAAATTCTCCTATATATTTGTATATCTGATATAATGTATATTTTATATGTAAAATTTTATGACGTATATTATTGTTTGTTATTATTATTATTATTATTATATTCTTTTTCATTCATGTGATTTAAGGATAACAGCCAAATTTCCAGGGGGGATGAGATAGGGTGTTTGCAGAGGGGAAACCAGGAAAGAAGATAACATTTGAAATGTAAATAAAGAAAATACTCAATTAAAAAAAAAAACAAATTTCACTTTTTCTATTGTGAGTAGTACTGCAATAAATATGGATGTGCAATTATCTTTCTTAATGCTGACTTAAAGTCCTTTGAGTATGTACCTAGAAGTAGTATATTTGGTTTTTCTACTTTTAGGTTTTGCTATGAGAAATTTGCATACTGATTTCTGTAGTAGCTACATCAGTATACATTACTGTCGGCTCTCCATAAGGTCCCCAAATAGTATTGGAACATTGGTATTGTTGGGGTTTTTCTTACTTTAAAAGCTTTTTAATTAGGTCGAGAATAACTACACTTCCACACAAATATTAATTTTGTGAGAAATATATGTCAAAACAAGTTATGTAATAAATTCATTGAGTATAATAATAAGTTTAATTTTAAGTGATTGCCTCCTTTTAGACTATTACAGTAAATCCTCTGAGATTTTGGAATGCCAGTAGGTAAAGGTGGATGAACAACTAGTTATGTATTTCCCCTGTCAGGCATCAGACAGCTCATCAAAACCGCTCGGCTACAATCCATGCAAGTTGTTTCTGATGCTGGCTTGGCACAGACTTATATCAGGGCCTGTGTTTCTTGTTAGCATTCCTGGGATGCTTAGTTTGTTAATATTCCACTCACATAGAGAAGCCTGTCTTTTCAAAGGGTTTTCAGCACAACACATCAACACATTTTTTTTTCCTTACTTCAAATTATTTCTATTTTCTGCTGAACCTTGCTGGGGAAATTGACATTTTGTGCTATCCAGCCAGTGAGTCATTCACACATTTTGTTTTGTCCACAGTGGTTCAGTGCCTCTTGCCATCCTATTAACTAGCATAGTTATTATTCTGGCTTTCATTCACATTGGACGATTAATGCCTGTTCCCCTGCATCTGCAGTCAAGCTAAAGCATTTGCCAAATCTCTTTTAATAACCAAATTGCTGATCATAAAGAAGGAACACAAATATTAAGACAATATTTGTCTCACAGCAGCAAAGGATTTTAATGTTATGTTGCTACTAGGCAGAGACGACTCAGGGAGCCAGTTGGAAGTTGAAAGGAGATTTGCTGTTTTATGGAGCTTTTGAAAGAGTATCTCTGAAAACCATAGATGCGATGGTTTTGCATTTTGTATATTAGTTTCAGCTTCTCATTTGTAATGTCTTGTTCTGATGTTTTATATACTGCAACTGCATAATAATTAAATAAAACTTTTAGGTCTTTGAAATCCTTGTTGAAAATAATACTTCTAAATGATGCTATCATTTTGAATGACAGAATAAAATATCTATATTTTGATGTTATAACTATATTAAAAGCACATACATTTTGCTTACACATTCATAGTCAATGTATATTTTCCAAAATTCTGTTATTATGAAAATAGCTTTATCTCAATCTTTAGCAGTACCATTGGTTTTTTAAATAAATTCGAACATTTCAAATCAAGGCAGTCATTATATTTTTTTGGATTGTTCATAAGTAAGAAGAGTATACTTTCCTGTCTCACATTCTCATCCTTGCCTGTGCTTCTTTTCTTTCTCAACACTAGGAAGGCTTTATTACATATCAACCAATAGTGGCTTACACTGTCAACCAATTTTGTAGTTGTTCTTTTTGCTTTGTTTTTGTTTTGGTTTTTGTTTTGGTTTTGGTTTTGGTTTTGGTTTGTTTGTTTGTTTGTTTGTTTGTTTTGCTTTATCCCCCACCCCCTTTTTAAAAGTTAGATATTTTCTTTATTTACATTTCAAATGTTATTCCCTTTCCTGGTTTCCTCCTCCAAAAACCCCCCATCCCATTCCCCCTCCCCCTGCTCCCCAACCCACCCACTCCTGCTTTCCTGTCCTGGCATTCCCCTACACTGGGACATCAAGACTTCAAAGGACCAAGGACCTCCCATTGATGTCCAGCAAGACCATCCTCTGCTACACATGTGGCTGGAGCCATGGGTTGCTCCATGTGTACTCTTTGGTTGGTGATTTAGTCCCTAGGAGCTCTAGGGGTACTGGTTGGTTCATATTGTTGTTCCTTCTATGGGACTGCAAGCTCCTTAAGCCTTTCTCTAGCTCCTCCATTGGGGACCTTGTGTTCAGTTCAGTGGTTGGCTGAAAACATCCACCTCTGTATTTGTCAGGCACTGTCAGAGCCTCTCAGGAGACAGCTATATCAGGCTCCTGTCAGTAATCACTTGTTGGCATCCACAATAGTGTCTGGGTTTGATGACTATATGTGGGATGGATACCTGGGTGGGGCAGTCTCTGGATGGTCTTTCCTTCAGTCTCTGCTCTACATTTTGTCTCTGTATCTCCTCCCCTGGGTATTTTGTTCCCCCTTCTAAGAAGGAGTGAATCATTCACAGTTTGGTCTTCCTTCTTCTTGAGCTTCATTTGATTTGTGAATTGTATCTTGGGTATTCTGAGCTAATATCGACTTATCAGTGAGTGTATACCATGTGTGTTCTTTTGTGATTGGGTTACCTCACTCAGGGTGGTCCACCCATTTCTAGTCCACCCATTTGCCTAAGAACTTCATGTATTCATTGTTTTTAATAGCTGAGTAGTATTCCACTGTATAAATGTACCATATTTTCTGTATCCATTTCTCTGTTGAGGGATATCTGGGTTCTGCTGGTGGGATTGCAAGCTGGTACAACCACTGTGGAAGTAAGTTTCGCAGTTTCTCAGAAAATTGGACATAGTACTACCAGAGGACCCAGCTATACCACTCCTAGGCATATACCCAGAGGATGCTCCAACTTGTTATAAGGATACATGATCCACTATGATCATAGTAGCCTTATTTATAATAGTCAGAAGCTGGAAAGAACCCAGATGTTCCTCAACAGATGAATAGATACAGAAAATGGGGTACATTTACACAAAATTTTATTCACTGTATTAACTTTGTCTGTGATCATATGGTTTCACTGAATTCATGCCGGGCATGGTGGCGCACGCCTTTAATCCCAGCACTCGGGAGGCAGAGGCAGGAGGATTTCTGAGTTCGAGGCCAGCCTGGTCTACAAAGTGAGTTCCAGGACAGCCAGGGCTACACAGAGAAACCCTGTCTCAAAAAAACAAAAAAAAAAAAACAAAAACAAACAAACAATCACTGAATTCAACCCATATCAGCAAGTGGTTGTAGTTCCTTTTGTTAGAATACAGGATAATACTTAGTTACAGTGCTACATCTTTCAGATAAACCTAGAATGTAGGCAAACATTACCAATATATATCACAAATAAGAAACAATGGCAGTGCTTTCTTAGATTATAAAGGATATTTTCAGTCATTCTTCTTTTTAAAATAATAATATGTGACTTCGAAAACAAGAACATTGTGATATATACCATATCTTTACAAAGTAAAAGGATCTAACTATCTCTCTATTTCCCTTGGTTGTACACTAAACCTCACAGATCCTTATAGAGCTATGTTGCTATTTGATCTACTTTCTTGATAATCTTAAATAACAAACATAATATATTGCTTCTTTTAACTAGAGTCTTGAGCACTTTGAAAAAAATCTCAGTACTACAATTGATGAAATGAACAGGAGGTCTTGTTATTTTCATTTAGTTATGTTATGCAGCCAATAGAGTGTGTCTTACCATGTGTTAATTTTTAGTCATTTGCGGGGAAAAGGCAATCCAGAGTCACTTTATTTGTACAATACCCCACCCTTGTTTTATCCTCTGGTATTTTTATTTGATTGACTTCTCCTAGAGAAAGTGAAATGACACCATGCATCCCTTAGCTGATATTAGTTTCCATTCACAGTACTGTAGTTAAAAGGATGGCTTTACTTAACATTCATATCTTTTCCTTACAAGCAAAGGTTGTTTGAAAGGGACTATGGTTTCAGTTAAAAACATAGTATTGATGTTATTGAATTCAGTTTGCAAGAGGATTTTTATTTCTGAAGGAGCTCTCTGTGTTCTCAGTTTCAGGCTGAAGAAATGTACATTTTATCTCAATGAGACACAGTGCCAAAGGCAAAATTAAATCTAACAACTTAAGAGCCAGGTATTCACAATATAACAACATACATGTAAAAATGGACAATTCAAAGATGCAGCCAATGTGCAAAGATGCAACCTGAAGGCATCCCGTATCCAACATGGGAGTGATGAAGAGAGAACAAAAATGAATGGAAAGTTTCCCATTGAAAAAGAGGAATATACAATTTATAGCTAAGTTGGATTTCTATACAAAGTAATATTATACTAGGTCGATGTTCACCTGTTAATATTTTTTTAATCATCAATTCATTTTTATAATGCTTTGATCCAAAGTAAAAGTGTGATTTGTTGCTACAATTATCCTAAGAGGATTTTATCCAATCAACCAGGTATCTGTTTACTTTAGATGCTTTGAAATATTTGTTTCTTGCTTTAAAATAGATTTTGTTGATTTAAAAGATGATCCATCAATTGAGTCCAAAGCAGAGACCTCATATTAATTTTCAATTTCAATTTTGTATTCAGCATTCAATTTATGTTTGTATTTTACTATCTACCGGCATGGATTGTGGTTTCAGTTAATAATATGTTATTTTTGTTATTGAGCTCAGTTTGCAAGAGCAGCCAGCAAAAAGAAGCACAAAAGCATAGAGGCAGTTGACTTAAGACAAAAATAAACATTATCAAGAATACTGTGAGTGGACCAGGGCTGCTTCATGTCTAAAGTTCTTTCCATCTCTTTCCTTTTACATGCCTTCCTTGAGACCCAGTGTACATTAGAGTAGTCAAGGTTCCATTAGTAAATTGCATAGACTATAATCTCCCAAAGTCATCTACCAGTGTAATACTTCCTTCCCACCACAAACTTAACAGTATACATGTGTCATAGTGTACATACTCAGGTTTCTGGGAAATATTCTCAAAGAGAAGGAGGGTCAGGACAGATGTGGAAGAAACCAACCCGAATTCTGAGAGACTGATGCCACAGGCCATGGCTTGGAGCACAGGCTCCAGGGTTATAAAGAATGGTATAGTCGGACACTGAAATCCAGACATAATAAGATAACACTAGCTGTTCAGACTACCTTGTCTGGATTTCTCGCTTAGGCTTGCGTGGGAGAAAGGAACAAAAGCGAGAAAGTCTGCTGAAAAACATTCTGTCTCTAAATTAGATCAGGAGGAGCAATTTGTTGTTCAGACAACTATCTCAGTTTTGTTCCTTGTTCAGTTGTAACAATAGAAAACAAAACAAAACAGCTGTGACATTTCAAAAACTGCTCCCAAAATTATGAACATCTGGAAAAGTCTACTTGAGCTGCTCTGTCCCCTCCCATTACGAGGCAGAACAGGTATGAAGAGTACAGGAACTTCAAGATCAGTTGTCTGTGTTCAACTCTGGATTAGGTTTTACTGAAATGTTTTTGCTCTGTCAACACAAGTATATATGACATAATGCAAATCAACTATGTTATCATTCAGTGATCCTTGTTTTTTTTTTCTCTCTCGCTAAAAAAAAAATGTTATATCCACGTATTATCATATATATTTGGTACATCTTCAAACACTACAGTATCCTGTTAATGTTGGTTTAATTCTTCCTTCCAGTTCACAGAGAAGAAAGCTGATATGCAAAACTATAGCAACACAAAACAAAGGGGTTTAGAGTTGAGCCTTAGCACCATGACCTGCTGCTGTAGAAGGATGCTGCATTTTTTGTATGTTCTCAACCTCTAATAGTAACACACTGATAAGGAAGTTGTATCCTGGCAGTCCTAAGCCCCCATTTATTTCTGCTGGAGCTCTAGCCCCTAGTGGAGACCTTTTAATGTCTAAGATCTTGCCAGAGTACACAGACACCCATCCTCATCAGGAACTTCTGATAGTTGTTCCTCTGTAGAATGGACTCTTCTTGGAGTCATTGAGGGCGTGGAGCCTGCAGCACATCCATTACTGACTTCAGTCCTGCAAACTATTGAGCTGGCTGATATTACCATTTCCTTTTCTGGACAACAGTGGATGGGTTGAGATAACAACACATATTGTTCTTTGGACTTTTCTCATCAGAGCTCCAACTACTCCGTGATTCTCAAGATTTGCTGCCAAGTTCAGCTTACAGTAGAAGCCCTTCCTTCTGCTCTTTTCACTTAGAAGTACTAGCATTTCCCTTTTGTCTCTGACAAATCTGAATATTTTTCATCTCAGCATTGGGTGAAATTTAAGTGTTATCTTCACCTGGGAAAAGTTCCTCTAATACACTGTGAATTAACTCCTCAGATTACTATTTGTAGGTAAATATCTTAAGTAATTTGCCATATACAACTGAATTCTTTCTAGCCCAGAACTCTGATGCATAATGTACTAAATTTCAAAGTAGATTGCTAGTATATATATATATATATATATATATATACACATATATTTATATATTGCATAGTATCTACTATATAGTTAGTATATAATATATAATACATAATTATAATAAATAGTATATATTATATACTAATTATATACTAGACCCTATGCACTATAGTATATTCTACATATATATTTATATATATGTATATATAAATATATATTATATTGCCATAGTGATTTTTTTATGTTATTTGAAAGACATTGGGAGGCGTATGCCCTATTTTAGCTTTGTTATAAATATAACATATATATATAACATATATATAATATAACATATATACTTGTGGCCTCCCTTCCCCCAGCCTGGAACCTGCTTGCTCAAGGGTGGAGCTTCCTGCTCATTCGTTCTGCCATGCCTACTGCTGGACCCTGCCTTTGCTGCCTGGAGGCACACACGTGTTCGTCCTGCTACTGGACCCTGAGTTACTTGGCGGGAAATCGGGTTCCCTCCCCCTTCCTTTATAGCTGAGTGTCTGGAAATGGTGAAGTTGAGCTTTGATCAGGATCTTGTCTTAGCTCCATTCATTCTTCCGCCCCGTCTAGATTCCTCTCTTTTCAGCTCGAACTGCCATTCTCAGTTGAACCGTTCGTGTTGTGGACTGCGGGCAGGCCGCAACATATACTATATATGATTATATTTTCTAATTAGTAAATTTCTAAAAGTGTTCAAGCCAGCTGCATTTCTAGCTGTTAGCTAGAAATAAACCATGATGGGAATATGCACAGAATAGGAATACTCAATGCTACAAATGAGGGCTCCCCTTAAGCCCAGCCTCAGCCCACAAGAACCCTTTGCTAACTGTTCAACCTGCACTGCTGCACTCCCTCTCATTTGGTTAAGGACTGAAGGATGTGGAGGGGAAATCACTGAAGGCTTTGCCTGAAATAAGGACGCACTCACTTTCTGTGAATCCAAACACTACCCCTCCATGTTCACTGTTATCTTGTTCCTAGTCATCCATCTTCGGGGGAGGGGGATAGCATGAGAATGCTTTCTGCTTCATTTTACATTCAAATTGGTAAAATCAAAATAAATACTTGAAATCAAGAGTATTTTGTATTACCATAGTGATTTTGGATGGTAGAATTTTACCAGCTTGTATCCCATGATAAGTGAAAGAAATTGGGAGGCCTCCCTGCTTTATTTGAGCTGTTATCGTTTAGATTTAGAACAATGTTTCTCAGAACTACAGCATTATTTCAATTACTTGGATATCTGTCACAGTATTCCCTTGCCAGTCCCTTCCCAGATCAGCTCAGATTTCAGAGGTGGGGTACTACTATAGCTTGGGTCTGAAATGTTTCCAAGGGCCTAGGTATTTACAGCTTTGTTTCTGATCATGGTACTAAATGGAGGCAGTAATGTATTTGAAAGGTGGTTTGGACTAGAAGGCAGGTAAGTCACCGGTGTATGTCATTGAAGGGGACATTGTAGTTTTTCTGTTTTTAATTAGATTATTTTAAACTTATTTTCTTAGTAATAAAAAGCTAAGATATCTATTGTCTAAAACATTAAGTTCTCAGGTAACAACAATATGTGCTCAGATATAGCAACCACTGTATAGTTTCAATTTTCATACATGATTAAATTATGGTCCATGTGTAAGTTAAGTCGGGACAAGATTAGTTTTCTAAAACATCGTCGTGTATCAGAGTAAACCACTGAAAATTAAGTATTTCAGATATTACTTTTATTGATTTTTAAATATTTAAAAGTTATTCTTGAAATAATATTTTATGTTTATAGATAGGTGTTTTGCATGTATGCCTGTGCACCACATGTATGCAGTGCCTTCTGAGGCCAGAAGAGGGCAGCATATCCTCTGTAATCCAAGGGAGTTATCACCTGCCATGGGCATTCTGGGACTAGAACCCTCTGAAAGAGTAAGAAGTGGTTTGGTTGGTTGGTTGGCTGGTTTTAGTTATTTATTTACATTTCAAATGTTGTTCCCCTTCATGGTTCCCCTCCACAAATCCCCCACCCCATTCCCCCCTACCTGTTATCTCTATGAGGGTGCTCCTCCACACACCCACACACCCACTCACTCCTGACTCACTGCTCCAGCATCTACCTACTCTGGGGCATCAAACCTTCACAGGACCAAGGGCTTCCCCTCTCAATGATGCCAGATAAGGCCATCCTCTGCTATATATATAGCTGGAGCCACAGATCCCTCCATGTGTACTCTTTGGTTGGTAGTTTAATCCCTGGGAGCTCTGGGGAGTCTGGTTGGTTAATAAATGTTGTTCTTTCTATGGGGTTGCAATCCCCTTCTGCTCCTTCGGTCCTTCCCTTAATTTATCCATTGTTATTCTTAACCAAGGAGCTATCTCACCATTTCCTGTTTCTGCATATTTTAAAATGTACTGTCTGTATTTAGTTTATCTTAAAGATTTAGTAAAGGCATACATGTAACAAGAGTAGAGGGATGGGTCAGTTGGTAAAGAGCTCATTCAAAAAGCTTGAGTGTCTGAGTCCAGATTTCCATCATCAACAAAAACACAAACATAAATCGTCGGGGAGGCAGAGATGGGATGACTCTAAAAGCTCATTGGTCAGTTGTCTCGGTGAGCTCAAGGCTCACCGAAAATGTGTGCAATTGCTGTCTATATGTGCCAAAGTATTACACAAAAGTAATGACTTTCAAAATGAAAAGAATGAAAACCTATATAAATATCAGACACCTGGACTAGATGGCAAATTTTGAAATGCAAGGTAGCTTTGGAAATATATCACATTTATTCAAAGAAACACAGAGAATTACATTTGTATTATTATGAAAACATCCTGATTTTCTAAATGTTGCATCTAAATTTTTAATATAGGATCATAACACTCCCTTCAAACGTAGGCTCAGTCTTTTCTTTTTGATGAACATTCTCTAAAAATGACCATTAATTCTAGTTTTGTCTCCTCTAGTTTGTGAGGAAAATCCAATTACTAGGCAAAAGGGAATGTTCTCACAATAATACTTCATTTTAATAGCAAATGTATTTTAGCACAATTACCACATTCATTTCATTCATGTAGGAGGGGTTAAAGACAATTTACCTTCAGAGTTCCTATGATGAAGTGGGTTATTAGAAATTATAAAAATCACATTAAAATGAAGTCACAAGGGACTGAACTCCAGAAAGCAATTTTCTGAAAGATCATGTAGGTAATTTTAGGTTTTAAGGAACTTGACTGTCAATATTCTCATGAAGAATCAGAATAAACATAAACAATGCAGACTGGAAATGACACTGAACTGTTTAGTTAATTGCAGGTTTCTTTTAGTTGAACTATGACTTCTCTCCAGTGTTATTTAGTACAGCTGACAATGATGTGACAACTATATATCTCTAACTATTTGTTCTGAGAAAGATGAAAACACTTCCCTGTCTGAGTAATGGCTGAGAGGACTTTGAAATGTTCATGGAAAGTATGGTTCTGTTGTTACAGGCCAGTGTGGGAGCAATTTGAAGGCTTGATATCTTTGAGATTATGTTCGGTAAATCACTGAACAAAGGTTTTAATTAAAGGATAACACAGGATCAAAGAGTAAATGTAGCTCAATTGTACTATTAAGCATCTATATACACAGCTTATGAAATTTTATGGACTGGACACACCTGTGTAGTCATTGCCTTAAGTCCCATCATTCTAAACTGAATTCCTCAGAACTGTGATTGGCCTGCTTTCATTAATCTAAACGAAATAAAGCTGCCTGTAGTTATTTAAGTTTTCTTCATTTTATTCAATAATCTGCTTTCAGATGCCTCTAAGTTGATGTCACCAGTAAGTTTTTCTATAGTCTTGTATTGAAAGAACAGTCTGCAGATTTATTTATTTCTCCTATTTGTAAGCATTAGGATTGCTTCAATGTTTCAATGGGTTTCTTTCTTTATTTTTCTTTCTCTCTCTCCCTCCCTCCCTCCCTCCCTTCTTCCCTCCCTCCTTCCTTTCTTTTGTTCTTCCTTCCTTTTTTCTTTCTTTCATTACTGGAAAATCTTAATATACAGCTCAGTCTGACTTTGAGCTCACTTTGTAGCTCCAAGTGGTCTTACATTTGTTATTCTTTTGCTTCATCCCCCAAGTACTGGGGATGTTAGGTAGGCACCACTATGCCAGTCCTGTTCCAGGTCTGTTAATATATTAATTGATATGGTTTTACTTTGTACATGTTATTTGGTGCACGTGTTTACCCATTTCTATTAAATATATGGTTCCTTAATGGTTCCTGAGTTGTAAGTATATATTCAGATTGTTACATACTTAACATTATTTTCATGTATGAATTTCAGTAGTAAGTACTAAAAAAAACTTGTATATAAAAATTGTATATTCAGAACTGGGCTGGAGATTTCTTAGTGGTTGAGGGTGCTTATTCAGCAATCATGCAGTCTGAAGCCAAGATCCAAGCATACACAACACAAAGACACACTCACACACACACACACACACACACACACACACACACACTCACACAGACATCAAGGCATGCACAGAGACAAAGAAAGCAAAACAGACATTTTCACACACCTAGAAGACAGAATATAACAGAGAAGAGTTTTAGGAGCTTACCAGCTTCTTACCTGGCCAAGAATAACAGAAGAGAATGACAGGGGAGAACATAGGGCATTTGTACAGACAAGTACATATATGCTCACATACAAATAAGTAAACCTTTACAAAGAAATCAACAGAGACCAATTACCAAAGTGAATGTAATGTAATGGCCATAGGATTGGGACTGAGGGTGTTGATTTTATGGAAATTTTGTGTATTGGAGTTAAGAAAGAAAAATAGTATGAAAATAGCTCTTTACAAATGTATACATTTAGAGAAAGGCAGAACAGAGAAGACATTTTAAAAAGCCAGAGTTAGAACAAAATTTAGTTCTCTGCACAGAGGAGAAGGAAAAAGCCAACTTATAACACAGAGCAAAGAAAGGAATGAAAGTTATTAGGTTTCCCTGGATTTGATAATGATGGAAAAAAAAAAACAGGAAAAACAGTTGGGTGGTGCAGTTTCCAGAAGACAGAGAAACAGAGAGAGACTAGAGGACTCCAGAAACAATAATTGGATGATGACCTATCCAGCAGGTCCAGTTATTCGAGGGTCTCGTGGGGACCTTCTCCTAAGAACCAAATGGGGGGAGAGAAAGACGGAAACCAAGTGCAAGAACGACACAGAAGCAGTCTGAGTAGCTTCAAGGTCTCTCTGTATTTAGCAAGGCTCAAGGCTTAAATGCACAAGCAAAAGGGGAAGTACTTCTCAGCAGGAGGGGTGTGGCAGTGGAAATGCACTAGCAAAAGGGGAAGTACAAGTACTTCTCAGCAGGAGGGGTGGGGCAGTGGAAATTTTTCTTTTGGCAGGTACACAGGGAAGCAGGAACTTGGTGGTATCAGGGTACATCTTGTGGTCAGGACATCTGGCACTGACTTAGGGCTGGCACATTCTGTGGTTGTTCTAGGAACGGTGCTTCAGTGGCCTGCTTTTGACCCCCTTTTCTTCTCGGGGCGAGGGGGGGAGGCCCAATTCCGAGATCAGGACAATAGTATTGTCTTGATAGCTCCCAACAGGATGACATGGAAGGTACCAATGATTCAAATGGACACATTTGAGTAAAAAGGCAACTGGGAGAATGAGAAGAAAGTTTCATCTGCTTTGCATTACAGAGAATTACTATCTAGACTATACAGAAAGCAATAACCAAAACACTACCCATAGAAACAAAACAAAACAAACAACAAAAACCCTAAACAACTCAATTAAGCCTGGAACTGAACAGAGTTCTCAAAAGATGAAATTTAAAGAGCAGAGAAACATGTTTTACAATATACCACATCCTCTGCCACCAGGGAAATGCAAATTAAAATTAATTTGAGATGCAATTTTACTCCAAACATAATGGCCAAGATAGAAACAAACAAAACAATACCAACAAAAGAAAAACCAACCCAAAACAACAGCAAGACCAACAAAACTAAAACAAAGCCAGCAAATGATGACAAAAGCTAACATGTGTAGTGGGAAAGTGGAGCACTTGCTCACTACTGGTGGGAATGAAAACAGCTGAAGCCACAATGGAAATGAATGTGGCGGTTCTTACAAAAGCTAGAGATACTCCTACCATATACACCACTTGAATATATGCCCAAAGACCTCCATATCCTACTATTGAGATTTATCCATGTTCATTGGACTGCTACTCTATTAACAATAGCCAAGAAGTGGAAACTGCGTAGGTAGCCATCAACTGATGATTAGATAATGAAAATGTGTTGTATTTATATAATGAAGTAGGATTCAGGCCATAAAACAAAAATTATAAAATAAAATTGTGAAATTTACACTAAATGGATGAAGCTGGAAACAGTCTTTCTGAGTGAAGGAAGCAAGATCCAGAAAGACAAGCCTTCTATGTCCGCTTTCATTTCTTGAATATTAGCTTTGAACCTTCATAAAGTATGCTCCATTTGGAAAACCCATAGATATTAGGAAATTAGTAAGGGGCCATGGGTCTGTTTTCAATGGAGAGGAAAAATAAATGGTGTAAAGTCTTAAAATGAAATGCAGAATTAGATTTAGTTGGGAGATTGGAAAGTAGAGCAGAAGGAAGCATTACAGGGAGGAATAAATACACTAAGCATCTTTTGAATAAATCATAAGAGTTCTTACTGTATAATATCTCAATATACACACTTATGTATGTATTTATGAATATTTATATATGAACATATAAAACTAATAAAAGTGGAGTTACTCTCAAGTAGGGTGACAATACTGCTATAGACACTGAACGCTAACAAATAAATACCCCAATGCTAGAAATAAGTTACCTCTTTAAGTATTGTTGGCCAGGAATTTCCAAGTGGCCTCTAGGCATTACTGACTACTTCAGTGGTATTGGTTGCCTTCCAGAACTTGATGGTAAGAGCCTATTGCTGCAGATACCATGTATCCAAGCCATAGAAAGAAGAAAAGTCCAGCTGGCACTGACAAAGAAACTTTATCCCTTATGACCAGTTTCATAGTACTGGAAAATGGTATGCACTCTACCAGAGGAAAGAAGTAACCATCAGCAAACAGTAAAATCTGTGAGCTATACGAATAATTAATGGCCTGGCAAGACATACCTACTGCTACAAGAGTTGGATAAATGTCATGAAGATAACCACCCACATTTTGACTGGATTTTAGTCATTCTCCACAAGTTGAAACACATACCTAGTACCATTATAGAGACTAAGAACCTCTGGCTAGATAGGTCATAGATCCTTAGGGAGAGCTTAGTAGTTTTATTCTGTTAACTGACTACAGAATTGAATGGAATTCCATTGGCATGGTTATGACTCTTGGCAGCTGACCTTCGGCTCATAAGAAATGGGGTACACCTGGGGGGCAGACTGGAGCTGAAAGAGAGAGAACTAGATGGCCGAGAGAAAAATGGAGCTAAGTCAAGGTTCCTGATCAAAGCTCAAATGTTTAATAGAAAGCTGTGCTTATAAAAGTGGGGAGAACCATCCCCCCCCCCCGATACCCCCCCCCATACCCCCCCCCCCCCCCCCCCCGATAATCTATTCTTGGAACCTGGAACCAGCTGCAGGTGACTAAGTGCAGGATAGGGTATAGTCTTCAGAATACCCCAGGGGCCTCTCAGCAGGTAGCAGTGTCTTGGAGGAGCAGTGGCAGGTGGCAGAACAATAGAGTCATCTAGGCAGGAAGGCTCCACCCTAGGTAATATCCTTAGTGGCAGCAAGGTCAAAGCCTGGGTCATCCTGTTTCAGGCTTGGGGGGGGTACATTTTCCCCCATGTTTATAATAATAAAAATAGCTGGACTGGGGCATACAATTTATTTATGCTCTATAGTCCTGCCTGGGAGTTGTGGTGGCTGGAGGCTGTGCCTGACTTAGGAAATCTTAGATCTTCCCAAACCATTCAAATTCCATCATGGAGGTTTGCTTATGTATTTTTTACACACTACATGGCTCTGTGGTGTGTTATTAACAGCCACGGCCTCTTGGCATGTACCTCTGTCTTAGATTGGTATGGTTCTGAGATCTGGGTGTCCATCTTTGACTGTCCAGCCCTCATAGCACACCTTATTCCCAATTCAGACCAAAGCCACTAGTTGTAAGGCCAGCAATCCTTCTGAGATTAAAGATCTAGGGGAGGTAGGATTAGAACTCCCTTTAAGAATATCAAATAAAGGTTTCAACTTGCCTGTAGTAAGCTTTAAATAGGGGAGAAGCCAATTAATATCACCTAACAATTTTTGAAAATCATTCAAAGTCCCTAAGTTGTCTCTGTGAATAACTATCTTCTGGGGAAAACAGCTAGATTATTAAGTCTAAAACCCAAATAATTATAAGGTTTGGAGTCTTTCCAACACATGGCATAAGGCAGGCCAAGAGGCTGGGCCTCTAAAATTCCAAGGTCCACACAGTATGTTGCTTCATAGTGGTATGGATGCAAAGTCAGTGCCTATGCAGATAGAGTACGTTCTGCATTCCACAGTTGCTCATGCTTTGTAAGTTTTATAAGAATGTAAAAGTTTTGCATTAAATAATTGTGATCTGATCATCTTTATGATCTAAATTCCATGTGAACTCCATTCTTAAGTCCATTCTAATTCATGCCAGGGTTATGTGTAAGGCAAGGCAATTGAATGAAGCAAAGGTTCTTTTTTATCCTAGTTTCTTCTTTGATGTTGACAGTTTTATTTCACGACATGCCTGGTGTATTGAAATTATCAACTGGAAAGAATGTTTTGTCTCTGACTCCCTGGCTTAACGTGCTTCATTGGGCAGCATCACATTTTCATGATAAAGACTATTTTCGTTTCTATAGAGATTGTTGGTAATGGTACAGATGGAGCTAGAGGCTTGCAAAGCTTACCCATGAGTAAGGGAGGAGTGGACAGACTTTTCCGAACAGACTTTTCTCAGATGACTAGGATCAGCAATCCTCAGATTTTTCTCGCATTCTTTAATTGTTGCCCTTGTAGCATCAGGCCACAGAGAGACCTGGAAACATGTCAGAAAGGTGCATTTTTTGTTGTTTCCTCTTTCATAATCACTCTACCCTGATGCAGGAGAGGTCCTGTCCAGATGAGAATGATACAAGATGTAAACCATGAATAAATAATATTGTTTGTTGTTGTTCTCATCTTCTCATTTTAGATCATCCTAGGTCAGAAAAATAAAATGAAGTCTGCTAAAATCATCTTGGAGGTGAATGAGGGACTGTGTTTCCTTGCCTCTCCAGCTGGGAAGCCAAATCCTAGAGTCTGAGCAATGGGCATCTGAGGTAGTTCACTGCCTAGAGTGGCACAAGCCTGAAACCCTCTGGTAGTCTGTCTGGTGAGTCTTATAGGCAGCTTTCCTTCTCTTCCTCTTCTAAGAAGTAATCAAAGTAATCTGTCACGACCTCCCATCCTCTGATAGCTAAAGCCAGGTAGATCCTGATTAGGTGAAATACATATACATATACACATGTACACATATACACATATACACATACATACACACACACACACACATATGTAAGATGAAAAATCCCGAAGAGTTCTCAAAACTAGAAGGGATGGGGGTGGGGGGAATGTTTTTGGTGAGCTCCGATTGGAAGGTGGCTTCAACCCTAGTAATGCTAGAGAAGTGGGTACTTAACTGCCACAGGACCACTTATACCCAGGAGCATTGTGCAGCTTCCAGTTGCTACCTGATCATAACCTAGCACTGTCTAGCTGCTGTCGTGGTGTGCTCCAGTAGATTTTCAATTATCAACAGTGCAACCTAATATGTGGTCATATTCAGTTGTCCTTGTGCCACACTAGGCTCTGTGATTCTCAGGTCAGTTTCTACCTAGCTAAGATATTGTTTTTGGTTTTGTTTTCCTAGCTGCTGCTTCACTAATATCTGACACAATCACTGAATCATGGCAGTGGACTGTCTGCCTATCACATAGGTTCCTTGCTCTCATGATTTTAGCTCTTGGATGTTGTGAGTCAGGGCCAGGAAAAACTTCAAGTAGCAAAGGATCTCATAGCTGGGGAATAAGTGAGGACAGTAAAAGATCTGCCCAATCTAGGCATATAGCTTATAAATATAATAGCTGGATTGTGAGTTTTTATAAGGGCTTATTGAGGTTGGAAATTACTTCAACACTTGCATGTTAAAAGATTCTGAATCTATGCCCCTACCCTACCCACTGCCTATCATTAAGACCTCCAAATCCTAGTATTGGATATTCCTTTTGTATTTTGATCCTTCTGATCAAAGTGTTTTATACCTCATAATTATTCAGTACATGCATTTATTTTCTCAGCTCTTTTTGTTCAGAAGGTCAGGTTAGTTACCTTAACAAAACCCCATACACCAAGATGTTTTAATGACAGGAATGTCCATCTCAGAGTTATGAGGGCTGGAGCATATGGGAGTGATGTACTGGCCAGTTCAGTTCCCTGGTGAGAGCTGTCTTCTATCTTACAGGCCATCTCCCTCTTGAGTAATGCTTATATGGGTGTTGAGAGGTGTTAAGCATAACTCACCCTAAACAAGGTAGGTGCTCTACCAGTCAGCTATATCACCAGTCAATGCTGTGCCTTTAGGACTAGATGCCACAGCTAAGACTCAAGTAGATACCCTGAGAGTCACCAACTGAATCTAAGGAAATCTATGATTATAAAAATTCACTCATTCGTGATCTCAATTTTCATAGAAAAGCTAGCAGTAGCTTAAAAAGTCAGCCAATGAACAGCATTTCCACTTGCAACCGGGTATTAATGCTTCTCTCCACCTGTCTTACTTTTCAGGAGAAAAACAAACTGTACCAGCCCATCTGTGAAGAGACTTTACTTTCTATTGTAACACAAGCTATGCATCTCTGGAAAAAAAATCATTGATATCCTGCTAGATTGATGCACAGTTTCATGGTTTTCCAAAAGAGATTTTTCAGACTTATTTCATCATTATAGAAATGCTCCTGAGATGTGGTGATTTCTGTCTCCCCACAGAGTTGATGCCGCATGTCGGCTGGCAGCATTTCTGAAGGCTGCCACCCACACAGCTCAATTCTAAATTGTTTTTCTCAATAGAATAAGACCAATGATTTAAAGAAACTTTCACATCCAACTTAGCTCTGGAATTGTCAGCTACGAATCTAAATGTTATGGGTTATTTTTCTGATTTTTTTCCCTTACTTTTTAAGCATTTCATTTAGAAATGCTTAGATTTCTGATTTACAGAAGACTTGAAGGCTTCCTATCAAGTTAAAATCTCATGCTAACATGCTATAATTATTGAAATAGAGATATTAATACTTGAACTCTATTGTTAACTGACATCTGTATCTGTTTCTTTGGTTGGATAATTAAGATTTTTCACTACTATAGTGAAACACCTGAGGTCATAAACTTTATAGACATAAAAGCTATATTTAATTCATGCATCTGGTGACTATAAGCCAAGATCCAGTGGCAACTTTGCTTTAGCGATTTGGTGAGTGTGGTGACCCAGCAAGAACGCATGGTGAAGTAAGCACATGCATCATCAGGGAGAAGCAATGAAAGCTGGGAGGCCAGTCCATCTGTCTTCTTCTGGGGCACACACTCAGTGACCTAAGGGCCTTCATGTGTCGGACTAGCCTCCCATACATTTAACCATTTCTTGATATTACATGGATCAAACATTTAACACATGGACTTTTGGGGATACTCATTTAAATCACAGAAACTTGGCCTTTTAAGTTCTTCTATTACTGTGTTTTTTTCTGTTGTAGAACCAAGTCTAGAGTACTGATTTGCAACCCACTATCTTATATCTTTACTCTCCTAATTGTTGTTAAATCTGTGCATGACTTTGATGACATGGGCACATACTTCTGTTGTAAACCTCTGGATAAATGATACTTCAAACTGTTTTACAACTCTTTACTGTAATGCTGTGTGTGTGTCTCTGTGTATGTCTGTCTGTGTGTGTATGTGTGTGTATGTCTGTGTGTCTGTGTGTGTCTATGTGTCTGCCTGTTTTTCTGTGAGTATACATATACACATAATAATCATAGTGAATAGTTCATTTCTTATCATAAAAAGTAATTATGAAAATTGTATATGGCTAATTTGCTCATATTACTATCAGTACATATTCTATAACACTATGCTGTAAAACTCAAATACACATAACAAAATTTGTTTTAAAGTTAGAACTATATATAACTAAGCATTTTCCACTCCTATCCTCCTCTTTCTTCTCTTCTAACTCTCTCCCACTTCCTTTCCTCCCTCTCTCTCTCTCTCTCTTTCTTCCTTCCTTTCTTTCTTCCTTCCTTTCTTCTTCTTCTTCTTCTTCTTCTTCTTCTTCTTCTTCTTCTTCTTCTTCTTCTTCTTCTTCTTCTTCTTCTTCTTCTTCTTCTTCTTCTTCTTCTTTCTTCCTTCCTTCCTTCCTTCCTTCCTTCCTTCCTTCCTTCCTTTCTTTCTTTCTTTCTTTCTTTCTTTCTTTCTTTCTTTCTTTCTTTCTTTCTTTCTTTCTTTCTTTCTTCCATTTTTGACTGTTATTTTCATGTAGGAACAAAACATTTATTGAGTTTTAAGAAATGAAACTACTAAGCAAGCCCTATTTTATAGTGTCATTGGCTTTAATCCAGCTTCCATACTTCTAATTTACCAAAATCCATTCCTATAGAGTCATCTCAAATGTGATGAAACACACAGAATAATCACTTTTTTTGTGAACATGTCATTTGATAGCTGTATGGAAGGTTCCATGATTACTTGCATAAAGTACAGATTTTGTAGCAAGATAAAAAATAGTCCTTCTCACTCTGGTGCCTGCTTGCTCTACGTTCTGTCTCTAGCTGGTTTTGACTACATATATGTCAAACCCTCTACAGGAAGCTGCCTCTGCCATGACCTATGTGACAAAGTCTGGAAGCCAGGCATTTCCCACTAATGCTGGGGATGATTGCAGTTGTTGACCATGGTTTGATGGTAGTTTATGAATGACCCTGAGTCAGACAACTATCTTCACTTAAGAATAGTGGCTTATGGCTACTTTAACCTACTAAATCTGAAGAAAACTTTTATAGTAATGTATGTTCCACCCAGCTGTATGACCTAAAACATCCCACATTGGCAAATTCTCTTATAAATTGCTGCTCAGATATTTAATAACCCATTTAAAAATCATTTAATATTTCCAAGCACCTAAAAACACCAGGTTACATACAGAGAACCAGGACTCTAGAATATGTGATGTCAAGAACCAATGCTGAGTACAGATGAAAATAATGCTGGTTAGTACCAGTGTGGCATACATGTGCTTTAGTGGACCATATATTTCTAGAGATTTACACAGAAGAGTAATTAAATTTGGTGTGAAGTTTGAAGTAGATTTGAAAGGATACTAGAGTTTATTTTATTGGAAAGCAGAACCAATATGAAGACAGTTGTAAGTCTAAGGGTCCTTGTGTGTGTAAGGTTATGTAGGATGGTAGTAGAAAAGTTAGAAGAGAACCTCCCTGCCTCTCTAGACCCAGCTCAAATCTTATTGTTTATCTAAACCCATCTCACATTCTTCCTGCCTCAAAAACTCCTTTCCTTCAGTTACTGTTATCTCACACGATTCTGTAATCACTGACTTAGGACATACTTGAGGATGGTAGCCTGTATTTGCTCTTCTGTGTGTACACACAGAGCATTGTTGAGCATATGAAGATAGAATAGATGGAAGAAAAGAAAAGGTGTTGTATCAGTGGAATTGTTTGAATGGGAAATGTTCCTCATCAGCTTGTGTGTTATACTGCATAGTCTCCCACTGGCTGCCCTGTGTAGGGAGGTTATGGAACCTGTAGGAGGTAGAGGCTAACTGTAGAGAGTACATCACTAAGGGAGGAATTCAAAGGTTTACAACCTTATCCTACTTCCTATTCTCTTGCTCTTGAAAATGTATAAAATATGATCATCCAGCTTGCCTTTGCCACAAGATGAATTTGATTCCTCTGAAAATGTAAGTCACAGTAGAACTGTTTTCATTAAGTTGTTTTTGCTGTACAACATAAAAGTACCTAAAACAATCAGAGAGCTTAGAAAGTTCACAGTGAGAGGACACCCTTGCTGCCATTACTGAGCAATAATTGTATGAGCAACACACTCTAAGATGTGGGAGCTCTTTTCTTATTGATGAGGACTGCTGTTTTATGGAAGCTTCATAAGTAAGTATAACACAGTGAAAGATTAGGAAACAAGAACAAGTATAGTTACCATCCTCTGGAATATGTAGCAAATCATCTGTAAACCAAAATGCCTACAAGGCTTTTCACACAAGTAAGATTTCCAAGCAAGCTATAAAGGCAAACAGAGGCTTGGGGACCATTTCAAGCTAGGAATGCAATAGCCAAAGAGTACCCATCTGGTTGACACGTGCCTATCACTGAACATGAAAAATAATCCTTTACTACAAGAACTCTGATTGTTTCAGAGTCCAGACTTTAGTAAAACAGGATTTTCTAAATTGACTTAAATTTGTAATGCTCTGAAAGGACAAAACAAAACAGTTCTGTGACCTCAATAACCCTGTTACCTTGGAGTTGTAGGCTCTTTGAAAAGATTGCTTATATCTTCTCTCTTAGACTAAGAGATTCTGCCTGAGAAACTAAAGAGATTAAATTTTACATGGAACAGGGTAATGGAGTCTATATAGAGGTAAAACTCCACTGTTAGTAGGTTTGTTCAAAAGATGCTTTAGGGCTCTTGTCTAAACCCTCTTGTTCTATATAAATCTTACACCTCTAATTCAAAGAGAGGCTTTTCCTCAACCTGTGAAGAGCTGAGCCTAGCAATGTGATTGCTAAGGACAAAAAAGAAATCAGAAATTACCAAAAAAACATGAGTAAGGATAAAAAGCTTATAAAATGCCAACTGCTACACATAGAGTATTTTTGATCATATGATGGTAAAACAGATGGAAGAAAAGGGAGGGTGCGATATCAGTGGAGTTGCTTGAATGTCCTGTTGCAACTTTAGCAACTACAGTCTTCCATGACAATCCAGAAGTATAGATGAAATTTGGCCTATTACAAGTCACTTAGTATGTACTATGTGTGATAAGGTAATGCATAAAGTTTTCCAAACTTGTAAAGTTCAGTGTTCTCATTTTAATGTTTCTATTTTAATGAGAACCACTGTAATATGTCTTCTATAGGTACCAGATAAGGGGAAATGTGGTGGATTATCTGCATAAAGAGGCTTAGTTGGCTCTCCTCATAGCCTTATAGATATGTATGTCTGCACACCTAAGGCCACACAGCTACTTTGTTTCCAGATCAGATACTGGAACCAGACTGGTTTAACCCCAAAGTAGGTTCTTTTCTATGCAAACTTGCTTGAAATTTGGCTGTGATAATATTTAAATTGTCCATGAGTGTGAGTTTTGAAAATCAAAACTGACCATGCATATGACAGGCAGTGGACAGTCAGAAAACTGTAAGTTTGTATGGTGTTTGCCAAGCACTAAAAGATCCTATGAATTTTTCTCTTAACAATATGACTCTTATTTTCACAGTTACCCCCAGATGAAAATTTAAAAGGAACAGCCTTATTCCCAATCACCTTTGCTGTAGTTTCTGTTTACATTTTCTTGTGTCCATGTTAACTTAGCTGTGTCATCCTATAGATTTATTTTCTTCCACCCTGTCAGTCCAGTGCTTTACACATTTGCATTTAATATATATCTTCACACCTACAGCTCAGAGTATATCCAGAAATAGTAAATCCACAGGAAGAACCATTGCTTTGTCCTCACACAATCCACCTGATAATTTGTATTCGTTGACTCTCTAGGAAAGAATGAGAAAATAGAGACAGATCAGACAGTCAAAATGGATGTAAAGAAGAGTCCAGCCAGGCAGAAAGTCATCACGTAGACATGCAGAGAGCAGCTTCCACCAGGCAAACAAAAACCTGCACTGGGCCCAGGACTCACAAAGCTAGAACTGAAGACAAGACCACAGAAGACAGAAAATAAGAGAGTGAGAATTGTAGGGCATGCATTTTGGCCCTTCTAAATTGTTGTTAACTAAATTGGACAAGCAAAGAAATTTACCTCTTAGTGCTCACACAGATCAGTAGGAGAGCTAACCTCCTCTTATTTGTTCACTTTCTCATCTTTTTAGAAAGAAAAATTGGAAAGCAGAGATAGCAGAACTTCACTGTGGCAGTAAAGAGCTGGTTCTTTTGAGTCTGTCCTTTGTGTGAGCGTATTAAGCCATTTAGACACTATTTGAAAGATGCATATTGAAAGATGCATATTTAGCTTATGAAAAATGATACAATAAGCCAGGTCTAAGAAGAATCTTATAATTAATGGAAAGCATTCAGAAAATTGCATCTCTGGCCTGGGAAAATCACCCAGTGGGTAATAATCCTTGCCATTGAAATATGAAATTCTGAGCTAGGATCCCAAGCATCATTTTTTTAAAAATTGCCATAGCTACATATATATCACTAACTCTAGCACAGGGAGGAGGACACCTGCTGTTGAGTCTGATGTCCTTCAACCTAGCTGAAAAATGCTGAGTGCCAGGCTAGGAGAGAGGACATGCCTCAAGAAAGCAAGGTTGAGAGTGACAGAGGAAAGCATCTAAGTCCTTCTCTAGCCTCTACATGCATGCATGAGTGTCCATAGATATATGCCATACTCAATAAGGAACTTATATTTCTTTTATTATCTCTATTGTATAATATGATAATTATAAGTTATATTTCATATGTGTATTATATATAATAATTCTAATATTAATATATATTAATATAATATTTATTATATTAAATGTGATAATATTTCTTGATTTCATTGCTTTATGAACTGACCTCATCTACCAAAAAAAGAATATTTTTAAAAATTATTTTTTTGCTGGGCAGTGGTGGTGCACGCCTTTAATCCCAGCACTTGGGAGGCACAGGCAGGTGGATTTCTGAGTTCGAGGCCAGCTTGGTCTAAAAACAGTTCCACGACAGCCAGGGCTACACAGAGAAAGCCTATCTTGAAAAAACGAAAAAAAGAAAAAAATTATTTTATGCATATGGGGTTTTTTTCCCTTGGGTGTATGTCTGTGTACTATTTGCATGATTTTGGATATAAATTATAAAAGCTAAAATTGTAATCTTCATTTTCTAATGCTTGTATAAAAGACAGCATTAGGAATATTATCGCAGATTGCATACTATATGCAATCTTTCACTGTTTTCCCAATGCATTAAGAGTGAAATGCAACAAATCCCTTCCGGTCCAGCCAGCACCGGGGTAGCTAGGGCACAGAGTCTGATGACACCTGTAAGGCATACACAGGACCCTCCACAGGATCTTAAGACCTCTGTGAGTGGATCACAACTTCTGCCAGGAGGCAGGTTAGAAACCAGATATCTGGGCACCTTCCCTGCAAGAGGAGAGCCTACCGGCAGAGAGTACTCTGAACACTGAAACTCAGGAGAGAGCTAGTCTCCCAGGTCTGCTGATAGAGGCTAACATAAACACATGAGGAATAAGATCTAACCAGAGACAACTACAACAACTAACTCTAGAGATTACCAGATGGCTAAAGGCAAACGTAAGAATCGTACTAACAGAAAACAAGACCACTCACCATCATCAGATGTAACACTCCCACCCCACCCACTCCTGGGCACCCCAACAAACCCGAAAAACTAAACCCGGATTTAAAAGAAAATCTCATGATGATGGTAGAGGACATCAAGAAGGACTTTAATAACTCACTTAAAGAAATACAGGAGAAAACTGCTAAACAGGTAGAAGACATTAAGGAGGAAGCACAAAAATCCCTTAAAGAATTGCAGGAAAACACAACCAAATAGGTGATGGAGTTGAATAAAGACCTAAAAAGGGAAGTAGACACAATAAAGAAAACCCAAAGTGAGGCAACATTGGACATATAAAACCTAGGAAAGAAATCTGGATCCATAGATGCGAGCATCAGCAACAGAATACAAAAGATGGAAGAGAGAATCTCAGGTGCAGAAGATTCCATAAAGAACATCGGCACAACAATCAAAGAAAATGTGAAATGCAAAAAGATCCTAACTCAAAACATCCAGGAAATCCAGGACACAATGAGAAGACCAAACCTATTGATAATAAGAGTAGATGAGAATGAAGATTTTCAACTTAAAGGACTGGCAAATATCTTCAACAAAATTATAGAAGAAAACTTCCCAAACCTAAAGAAAGAGATGCCCATGAACATACAAGAAGCCTACAGAACTCCAAATAGACTGGACCAGAAAAGAAATTCCTTCCGACACATAATAATCAGAACAACAAATGCAGTAAATAAAGATAGAATATTAAAAGCAGTAAAGGAAAAAGGTCAAGTAACATATAAAGGCAGGCCTATCAGAATTACACCAGACTTTTCACCAGAGACTATGAAAGCCTTACAATGTTGAATAGGTATGGAGAAAGTGGACAGCCTTGTCTAGTCCCTGATTTTAGAGGGATTGCTTCAAGCTTCTCACCATTTACTTTGATGTTGGCTACTGATTTGCTGTAGATTGCTTTTATCATGTTTAGGTATGGGCCTTGAATTCCTGATCTTTCCAAGACTTTTATCATGAATGGGTGTTGGATCTTGTCAAATGCTTTTTTAACATCTAACGAGATGACCATGTGGTTTTTGTCTTTGAGTTTGTTTATATACTGGATTACGTTGATGGATTTCCATATATTGAACCATCCCTGCATCCCTGGGATGAAACCTACTTGGTCAGGATGGATGATTGTTTTGATGTGTTCTTGGATTCAGTTAGCAAGAACTTTATTGAGGATTTTTGCATCAATATTCATAAGGGATATTGGTCTGAAGTTTTCTCTTTGTTGGGTTTTTTTGTGGTTTAGGTATCAGAGTAATTGTGGCTTCATAGAATGAGTTGGGTAGAGTACCTTCTGTTTCTATTTTGTGGAATACTTTGTGAAGAACTGGGATTAGATCTTCTTTGAACGTCTGATAGAACTCTGCACTAAATCCATCTGGTCCTGGGCTTTTTTTGGTTGGGAGACTATTAATGACTGCTTCTATTTCTTTGGGGGATATAGGGCTGTTTAGATCATTAACCTGATCTTGATTCAACTTTGGTACCTGGTATCTGTCTAGGAACTTCTCCATTTCATCCAGGTCCTCCAGTTTTGTTGAGTATAGCCTTTGGTATGAGGATCTGATGGTGTTTTGGATGTCTTCAGGATCTGTTGTTATATCTCCTTTTTCATTTCTGATTTTGTTAATTAGAATGCTTTCCCTGTGCCCTCTAGTGAGTCTGGCTATCTTGTTGATTTTCTCAAAGAACCAGCTCCTTGATTGGTTGATTCTGTGAATAGTTCTTCTTGTTTCCACTTGGTTGATTCCGCCCCTGAGTTTGATTATTTCCTGCCGTCTACTCCTCTTGGGTGAATTTGCTTCCTTTTGTTCTAGTGCTTTTAGGTGTGTTGTCAAGCTGCTAATGTGTGCTCTCTCTAGTTTCTTTTTGGAGGCACTCAGAGCTATGAGTTTTCCTCTTAGAAATGCTTTCATTGCCTCCCATAAGTTTGGGTATGTTGTGGCTTCATTTTCATTGAACTCTAAAAAGTCCTTAATTTCTTTCTTTATTCCTTCCTTGACCAAGGTATCATTGAGAAGGGTGTTGTTCAGTTTCCACGTGAATGTTGGCTTTCTATTATGTATTTTGTTATTGATTATCAGCCTTAGTCCATGGTGATCTGATAGGATGCATGGGACAATTTCAATATTTTTGTATCTGTTGAGGCCTGTTTTGTGACCAATTATGTGGTCAATTTTGGAGAAGGTACCATGAGGTGCTGAGAAGAAGGTATATCCTTTTGTTTTAGGATAGAATGTTCTGTAGATATCTGCCAGATCCATTTGATTCATAACTTCTGTTAGTTTCACTGTGTCCCTGTTTAGTTTCTGTTTCCATGATCTGTCCATTGGTGAAAGTGGTGTGTTGAAGTCTCCCACTATTATTGTATGAGGTGCATTGTGTGCTTTGAGATTTACTAAAGTTTCTTTAATGAATGTGGCTGCCTTTGTATTTGGAACATAGATATTCAGGATTGATAGTTCCTCTTGGAGGATTTTACCTTTGATGAGTATGAAGTGCCCCTCCCTGTCTTTTTTGATGACTTTGGGTTGGAAGTCAATCTTATCAGATATTAGAATGGCTACTCCAGCTTGTTTCTTCATACCATTTGCTTGGAAAATTGTTTTCCAGCCTTTCATTCTGAGGTAGTGTCTAACTTTTTCTCTGAGATGAGTTTCCTGTAAGCAGCAAAATCTTGGGTCTTGTTTGTGTAGCCAGTTTGTTAGTCTATGTCTTTTTATCGGGGAGTTGAGTCCATTGATATTAAGAGATATTAAGGAAAAGTAATTGTTGTTTCCTGTTATTTTTGTTGTTAAAGTTGGCATTCTGTTCTTGTGCCTGTCTTCTTTTAGGTTTGTTGAGGGATTACCTTGTTGTTGTTTCTAGGGTGTGGTTCCTGTCCTTGTATTGTTTTTTTTTTTCTGTTATTATCCTTTGAAGGGCTGGATTTGTGGAAAGGTAATGTGTGAATTTGGTTTTGTCCTGGAATACTTTGGTTTCTCCATCTATGTTAATTGAGAGTTTGGCTGGGTATAGTAGCCTGGGCTGGAATTTGTGTTCTTTTAGTGTCTGTATAACATCTGTCCAGGATCTTCTGGCTTTCATAGTCTCTGGTGAAAAATCTGGTGTAATTCTGATAGGCTTGCCTTTATATGTTACTTGGCCTTTTTCTCTTACTGCTTTTAGTATTCTATCTTTATTTAGTGCATTTGTTGTTCTGATTATTATGTGTCGGGAGGTATTTCTTTTCTGGTCCAGTCTATTTGGAGTTCTGTAGGCTTCTTGTATGTTCATGGGCATCTCTTTCTTTAGATTTGGGAAGTTTTCTTCTATAATTTTATTGAAGATGTTTGCTGGTCCTTTGAGTTGAAAAATCTTCATTCTCATCCACTCCTATTATCCGTAGGTTTGGTCTTCTCATTGTGTCCTGTATTTCTTGGATGTTTTGAGTTAGGATCTTTTTGCATTTTCCATTTTCCTTGATTGTTGTACGGATGTTCTCTATGGAATCTTCTGCACCTGAGATTCTCTCTTCCATCTCTTGTATTCTGTTGCTGATGCTCGTATCTATGGTTCCAGATTTCTTTCCTAGGGTTTCTATCTCCAGTGTTGCCTCATTTTGGGTTTTCTTTATTGTGTCTACTTCCCTTTTTAGGTCTAGTATGGTTTTGTTCATTTCCATTATCTGTTTGGATGTGTTTTCCTGTTTTTTTTAAGGGCTTCTACCTGTTTGATTGTGTTAATCCTGTTTTTCTTTAAGGACTTGTAACTCTTTAGCCATGTTATCCTGTAATTCTTTAAGTGAGTTATTAGAGTCCTTCTTGATGTCCTCTACCATCATCATGAGATATGCTTTTAAATCCAGGTCTAGCTTTTCAGGTGTGTTGGGGTGCCCTAGACTGGGCGAAGTGGGAGTGCTGGGTTCTGATGATGGTGGATGGTCTTGGTTTCTGTTAGTAAGATTCTTATGTTTACCTCTCGCCATCTGGTAATCTCTGGAGTTGTTATAGTTGTCTCTGTTTAGAGATTGTTCTTCTGGTGATTCTGAGTACTGTCTATCAGCAGACCTGGGAGACAGGCTCTCTCCTCTGAGTTTCAGTGGTTAGAGCACTCTCTGCTGACAAGCTCTCCTCTTAAAGGGAAGGTGTACAGATATCTGGTATTTGGACCTCCTCCTGGCCGAAGAAGAAGGCCCAAAACAGGACCTTTCCCAGATGCTGTGTTGCTTTCGCAGGTCACAGAAGCTGTCAGCTTCACTGTGCTCACTCTCACCTGTGCAGACTAAGTTCCTAAGTTCGGCAGAGTCCCGGAACCAAGATGGCGCTCCCGTGCATGGCGGACCACTGTCCTCCGGCTGCCAGGCTGGTTTTCTACTTCCCTATCTAATGCAGTCTCAGGTCCCGCGTGCAATTGGATTGGAGCAGAAGCTGTGTTCTACTCACCAGAAGTCCCAAGATCCTGTGGTGGGTGTTGTGGGTAGCTGGCGAGTGTCAGCCAACCCTGGGCCCTAGCTACCCCGGTGCTGGTCTGACAGGAAGAGGCTTGTGGCCCTATTCAGGCCGGTTTTCTGCCTCCCCAACCAAAGCAGTCTCGGGTCCCTCGCAATTGGACTGTAGCAGAAGCTGTGTTCCACTCACCAGAAGTCTCAAAATCCTGTGGCCTAAAGACTTTTTAGAGTTTAATGAAAATGAAGCCACAACATACCCAAACTTATGGGACACTATGAAAGCATTTCTAAGAGGGAAACTCATAGCTCTGAGTGCCTCCAAAAAGAAGCTAGAGAGAGCACACACTAGCAGCTTGACAACACACCTAAAAGCTCTAGAAAAAAAGAAGCAAATTCACCCAAGAGGAGTAGACTGCAGGAATTAATCAAATTCAGGGGCGAAATCAACCAAGTGGAAACAAGAAGAACTTTTAAAGAATCAACCAAAGGAGGAGCTGGTTCTTTGAGAAAATCAACAAGATAGATAAACCCTTAGCCAGACTCACTAGAGGGCACAGGGACAGCATCCTAATTAACAAAATCAGAAATGAAAAGGGAGACATAAGAATATATTCTGAAGAAATCCAAAACACCATGAGATCCTTCTACAAAAGGCTATACTCAAAAAAACTGCAAAACCTGGACAAAATGGACAATTTCTAGACACATTCCAGGTACCAAAGTTAAAACAGGATCAAGTTAACGATCTAAACAGTCCCATATCCCCTAAAGAAATAGAAGCAGTCATTAATGGTCACCCAACCAAAGAAAGCCCAGGACCAGATGTGTTTAGTGCAGAGTTCTATCAGACCTTCAAAGAAGATCTAATCCCAGTTCTGCACAATAATTTCACAAAATAGAAGTAGAAGGTACTCTACCCAACTCATTCTATGAAGACACAATTACTCTGATAACTAAACCACAGAAAGATGCAACAAAGATAGAGAACTTCAGACCAATTTAATTTCCCTTATGAAAATCGATGCAAAAATACTCAATAAAATTCTTGCTGTCTGAATCCAAGAACACATTAAAACAATCATCCATCCTCACCAAGTAGGTTTTATTCCAGGGATGCAGGGATGTTTTAATAAATGGAAATCCATCAACGAAATCCATTATATAAACAAACTCAAAGACAAAAACCACATGATCATCTCGTTAGATGCAGAGAAAGCATTTGACAAAATCCAATACCCATTCATGATAAAAGTCTTGGAAAGATCTGGAATTCAAGGCCCATACCTAAAAATGATAAAAGCAATCTACAGCAAACCAGTAGCCAACATCAAAGTAAATGGTGAGAAGCTGGAAGCAATCCCACTAAAATCAGGGACTAGACAAGCCTATCCACTTTCTCCCTACCTATTCAACATAGTACTTGAAGTCCTAGCCAGAGCAATTCGACAACAAAAGGAGATCAAGGGGATAAAATATGGAAAAGAAGAAGTCAAAATATCACTTTTTGCAGATGATATGATAGTATCTATAAGTGACCCTAAAAATTCCATCAGAGAACTCCTAAACCTGATAAACAGCTTCAAGGAAGTAGCTGGATATAAAATTAACTCAAACAAGTCAATGGCCTTTCTCTACACAAAGAATAAACAGGCTGAGAAAGAAATTAGGGAAACAACACCCTTCTCAATAGTCACAAATAATATAAAATACCTTGGCATGACTTTAACTAAGGAAGTGAAAGATCTGTATGATAATAACTTCAAGTCTCTGAAGAAAAAAATTAAAGAAGATCTCAGAAGATGGAAAGATCTCACATGCTTATGGATTGGCAGGATCAACGTTGCAAAAATGGTTATCTTGCCAAAAGCTATCTATAGATTCAATGCAATCCCCATCAAAATTCCAACTCAATTCTTCAACGAATTAACAAGAGTAATCTGCAAATTCATCTGGAATAACAAAAAAACCAAGGATAGCAAAAACTCTTCTCAAGGATAAAAGAACCTCTGGTGGAATCATCATGCCTGACCTAAAGCTTTACTACAGAGCAATTGTGATAAAAACTGCATGGTACTGGTATAACGACAGACAAGTAGACCAATGGAATAGAATTGAAGACCCAGAAATGAACCCACACACCTATGGTCACTTGATCTTTGACAAGGGAGCTAAAACCATCCAGTGGAAAAAAGACAGCATTTTCAACAAATGGTGCTGGCACAACTGGTGGTTAACATGTAGAAGAATGGGAATTGATCCATTCCTATCTCCTTGTACTAAGGTCAAATCTAAGTGGATCAAGGAGCTCCACATAAAACCAGAGACACTGAAACTTATAGAGGAGAAAGTGGGGAAATGCCTCAAAGATATTGGCACAGGGGAAATATTCCTGAATAGAACAGCAATGGCTTATGCTGTAAGATGGAGAATTGACAAATGGGACCTCATGAAACTGCAAAATTTCTGCAAGGCAAAAGACACCGTCAATAAAACAAAAAGGCCACAAACAGATTGGGAAAGGATCTTTACCTATCCTAAATCAGATAGGGGACCAATATCCAATATATATAAAGAACTCAAGAAGGTGGACTCCAAAAAATCAAATAACTCCATTAAAAAATGGGGCTCAGAACTGAACAAAGAATTTTCACCTGAGGAATACTGAATGGCAGAGAAGCACCTGAAAAAAATGTTCAACATCCTTAATCATCAGGGAAATGCAAATCAAAACAACCCTGAGATTCCATCTCACACCAGTCAGAATGGCTAAGATCAAAAATTCAGGTGTTGGCGAGGGTGTGGAGAACTGTTGGTGGGATTGCAAGCTTGTACAACTACTCTGGAAATCAATCTGGGGGTTTCTCAAAAAAATTGGACATGGTACTACTGGAGTATCCAGCAATACCTCTCCGGGGCATATATCCAGAAGATGTTCTAACTAGTAAAAAGAAACATGCTCCACTATCTTCATAGCAGCCTTATTTATAATAGCCAGAAGCTGGAAAGAACCCAGATGCCCCTCAACAGAGGAATGGATACCAAAAATGTGGTACATTTACACAATGGAGTATTACTCAACTATTAAAAAGAATGAATTTATGAAATTCCTAGTCAAATATTTGTACCTGGAGGGCATTATCTTGAGTGAGGTAACCCAATCACAAAGGAACTCAAATGATAAGTACTCACTGAAAAGTGGATGTTAGCCCAGAAACTTAGAATACCCAAGATATAAGTCACAATTTGCAAAACACATGAAACCGAAGAAGATCGAAGATCAAAGTGTGGACACTTTGCCCCTTCTTAGAATTGGGAACAAAATACCCATGGAAGGAGTTACAGAGACAAAGTTTGGAGCTGAGACAAAAGGATGGACCATCTAGAGACTGCCATATCCAGGGATCTATCCCATAATCAGCCTCCAAAAGCTGACACCATTGCATACACTAGCAAGTTTTTGCTGAAAGGACCCTGATATAGCTGTCTCTAGTGAGACTAAGCTGGGGCCTAGGAAACACATAAGTGGATGCTCACAGTCAGCTATTGGATGGATCACAGGGCCCCAATGGAGGAGCTAGATAAAATACCCAAGGAGCTAAAGGGATCTGCAACCCTATAGGTGGAAAAACATTATGAAATAACCAGTAACTCGTAGCTCTTGACTAGCTGCATATGTATCAAAAGATGGCCTAGTTGGCCATCACTGGAAAGAGAGGTCCATTGGACTAGGAAACTTTATATGCCCCAGTACAGGGGAAAGCCAGGGCCAAAAAGTGGGAGTGGGTGGTTAGGGGAGTGGGGGGGGGTAGGGTATGGGGGTCTTTTGGGATAGCATTGGAAATGTAAATGAGGAAAATACCAAAAAAAAAAAAAGAGTGAAATGCAAAGCTGAGAGTGGTGGCACATGCCTTTAATCTCAGCACTTGGAAGGCAGAGGCAGGTGAATTTCTGAATTTAAGGCTAGCCTGGTCTACAGAGTGAGTTCCAGTACAGCCAAGGCTACACAGAGAAACCCCATCTTGAAAAAAAAAAAAAAAAGAGTGAAATGCAAGGTCTTCAAAATGTCTTCCCCTCCCTGACTTTCAGGCCAACTCTTCTTTGACATATCCTTCTTGTCTGATCATGCTGCCCTCCTTTCCTCAAGGTACTTCAAGGATTCCAAGCTTCCAGCCATTTCAGAGCCTCTATACTTCTTAGCTTTTCTACCCAGAAAAGGAGCTTCCTATGTGTTTGATTTTCTGGTGGATAATTCCCTGACACCCTAAAATCTGTTCTATATCTTCAGACATGTCCTTTATTTATCACTTGCCGTCACATCACTGATGAGGCTTCCACAGCACCTCTAGCATCCTCACAGGATTCATCCATCTCTGCTATTTTCTTATTTACTGCCTCCCCCCAAACAGGCTCTGTGAGTGCAGGAATCTGACCATTCTTAATTTATTTTGGCTCAAATACTAGAAAGATACCTCTCACACTAGGTATGTGTGACTTACTTGCTAAATAAATGAATACATATGTGGAATGGAGGCAGTTTTATAGAACCAAGTTCTAGGATTATTATTCTGCTAAATTTTATTTTCTATGTTGTTTCACATAGTTATGGTGAAACAAGTATTGTTGTGTTTGTCTCAGAGATGAGAGATGTGTGGACTTGGATCTTGTAATACAATGTAAGCCCTTAAGGGGCTCACAGCTTAATAACATCATTAATGAAAAACTCATTTTGGAATGGTTCAGATTTTATGTTCTTCTACAATTCCATATAGGAAGGTCATCTAGCACACATAAATTCAGGGACTAGATTTAGCCTCTGGTAAATTATGCATGCCTCCACAATGTGAATAAACCTACGAAATAAATAGGCTTTGGAGAGCAATCACTGTCTCTCACCTGCATTCCATCTACACTCACAATCCTCTGCTTATAATTGACAACCACAAAGCTCTTTCACAGGGAATTTTTCAAATGAATTAGCCCTTCCTTTCAATGATAGGCAGGCAGGTAGGCATCCTTTGTCTTATCTCCCTGCACACAGGTTGCAGATGCTTCTTTGTTGTGATGCTGAGTGCTTTGTTCAAGGTCATCCAGCTGGGAACACAGATCTACTGTCCCCAGAGCTAGGAAATCTCCCTTTGTTTGCCTTGTTTGCTGGTCCTCAGCAACTAACTTTTCTTTTTCTCTCTAGAGCATTTTCAGAAGGCCAGACTTAGAACATATTCAGAGTTCTAAATGCAAGCTCCTTTTCTGGGTAGAAAAACTAGGAATTATAAAGGCTCTGAAATGTCTGGAAGCTTGGAATCTTTGAAGTGCCTTGAGGCGAGGAGGTCAGGATGACAACACTGCTTTTCCGTCGTTACTCTTGACTCTCCTTCCCATAATGAAACACAAAGAAGAATGTCCCCAGAAAGCCTGACTGGACTGACCCATTACATTTTCATGAGTGATAGGCACATGTTTCTCTCTCTCCATTTGCCAAGTTGTGCTATCAAATGGTACCCCTAAGTGCATCTCAGAAGCCATCCAATAAGGTTCCACCAGCATTAATCTCATTTCAGTAACTGTCACATTGTTCTGTTCCACAACGTACATCCATCTTTCTCATGACTTCAGTGCAGAACAGAATCCCTTGTCTCCAAGCTGCAAGTCAAGCTTCCGTTTTAGAACACAGATGTCATTAGATTGTTCTTCTCCTACAAGGAACCAGTGACGCCCTACTGCTGCCAAAAAAGTTATGATACTGTGACATGTCACTCCAAGCCCTTGTTCAGCCTCCTCTCCTATTGTGGGCTGAAATCTTATCTTAGGGGGCTGTCATCTGACTTCTGTGCACAGTCTACCCTCTATATGTATGTGGTTTTGTGTGATGTTCCCACTTCGTGGCACTCCCCATCTCTTCTCCACAATGAAAAGCAGCTTTCTACTTGAAGCTTTCCTAGACTCTCCTCCACTATCCTTTTCTCTTGAAGAAGAAAATCTTTTCTTCCATTCCATCCATGCAGTTTCTTTATGCATCCATTCAGACTACAACAGAATTAGGGTCCATTTTTTAATATTATGACAACTACTAATGTTTACCACTTTTTACCACATTCCATTCAGTGTCTTTAATTCGTAGGCATGTTCTCATTGAGCACAGAGGAATTTCTTGATTGCTTTCTGTAACATGAGAATGTAATGTAACACTTGTGTGAGAGTAGCTAGATATTATTCTGTTTGGGACCCAGACATTGTTGCAGTCATTGAAATATACCTGCCATGGTTTTTGCAATCTTCTGAGGTAGCTGTAATGCTGCTGCTCAACAGATAAGAAAATGATGCCTGAAAGGAGCCACTGTCATCATCATACACAGGATCATCACATGAACTAATAGGATTCTGGTGCAACTGACTCTTACTGTGCATTCAACTTTATCATATTATTTATCTACTCGTATAACACGATAAAATATGAAATGTCTTTTTATGTGTACAAAACACTGCCACAATTTATATCATGCACAAGCTATTAAAAGTTCTGTGAAAGTGAATTTAGTACTTAAAAGTAATTGAACCTGGCATCAAGGCAGGAGAGATCAGACGAAAGTGGTTTACTAGTAGTTGAGGTTGAGATCAGCTGATGGGGGCAAACTACTTGGAACTTCTTAGCTGAATAGTGTGTGCTACAGTGAAGCAAGGGAAGGACATAATCATTCTTATCTGTCAGCTAAGAACATTAACAACTCCCCTGAAGTAAGATGAGTTAAAAATGAAAACTATTACCCTTGACAAAGTGAAAATATTCATAAGGAATTTAGTTTGTGTGCCTCAGGGACCTGACCTTTATCATAAGGCTTGTAGAGCTCACTGCCTGTTCACTTATCTTGGTCCAATGTCTTGTTTCAATTCATCTCTATGATTTTCAAATCATGCAATGCTGGGAAAAATTAACAAGATTATGCCATACACCATGACAACACCTCCCACTGAATATCTGGAGTGATATTCTTTGGCAGTAGGCAGTACAAGAAATATAGAAAAACTAGGTGGGGTCTTGAATAAAAGGTGATAAAACCCCCTCATAAATTCTCCTGAATAGAAACAATGTTAGAAAAAGTTATTGTGGGATACTTCTAGATTGCCTTAGGAAGATTTAGAATTAAAATATTTCAAAACAAAAGTACATTTTCCTTTTGAATGAAGAAAAATTCTGCCTAAGAAAGCTGTAGTGGTGTATGTTTCTGGTGATGAGACAGAAAACACACACAACACTAAGACACAAACACAGGCATGAACATGTACACAGATACACATAAACACAGATACAGACAAGCATACATACACACATGCACACATTCAGGTGTGAACAGGTACATAGACAGACATAAACATATAGATATACACAGAGACATACACACAAACTCTCTTCTAAATTTTTTTTAGAAAGATGAATAAGGTATTGGAGTGGATACTGAGCTCTAAGGCTGGTCTCAAAAGATCTTGAAAGGATGTCAGTATTCAAGGATAACAAAGTAGTTGCAAGCTGTCACAGATGAGATAAGAAATATCTGGTTGGTTGATGATAGACTGACTCAAACCTATGTTATCATCTTAGAAATTTCTGTTTCTTGGAATTTGTGTTTTTCTAATGCTTTAAGTTTTCATTGTGATAGATTATATATATATATATATATATATATATATATATATATATATATATATATATATATATATTTGTATGAGTTTTTCCAAAATAACCAAACATTGTCCTTCCTTCCTTCCTTCCTTCCTTCCTTCCTTCCTTCCTTCCTTCCTTCCTTCCTTCCCTTCATCCCTCCTTTCTTCCTCCCTCTCTGTCTCTCTCTCTGTTTCTTTCTCTTTCTTTCTTTCTTTCTTTCTTTCTTTCTTTCTTTCTTTCTTTCTTTCTTTCTTTCTTTCTTTCTTTCTTTCTTTCTCGTTCTCTCTCTCCCTCCCTCCCTCCCTCCTTCCCTCCTTCCTCTCTCTCTCTCTCTCTCTCTCTCTCTCTCTCTTACTTTCTTTCTTCACATTTACTTACAGTGTTGGATACTATAGCATCAATTTCTTGTGTTGACTACAATTAATTTTAAGAATGAATTATTCTACAGGATAACTCAAAATTGAAATTATTATGAAAAATTAAGATGTAGGACAAATTTATTGCAAACAACATAAACATATTTTACAAACACTTTCATTTTCATAATCGAATGCATTGTTTGGGTTACTTGGCTTTAAGTTACTTTTTGACATACAAAAATATTTGTAATTTGCTCACAAATACAACATCACACAGCTAAATTAAGGTAGCCACTCCTTTCTTATCATTTATAAATGGCACATAATATTGATTTTTCATGCACATAAAGAATATATTTTTATTTTTACTCACAGTAACCCTTTGTTGCCCCTTCCCACCAATATTCTTATCCATTGTCCACTGACAACACATTTGTAAAACCTAGCGTCATCTTTGCTCTTACTTACTTTATAAAAAGTAAGAGCATACTTTATGCATATTTTATCAAACTTCTAGATCTTTGTCTCCTAAATTTTCTTTTTCATAGTTTGACTATCTGAAAAATTCTTCTACACTATTTAATTTTTTTCTTGCCTGTGATGGTTTGAATAAGAATGGTCCCCATTGGCTCATAAATTTGAATGTTTGATTACCTAGAGACTGACACTACTTGAAAGGAGTAGGAGGTGTGGCTTTGCTAGAGGAAGTGTGTTACTGAGCTTGTATTTGAGGTTTCAAGGTCCCAAATGAGGTACAGTGTCTCTGTTTTCCTGCTGCCTGCAGATCTTTGTGTAGAACATGCATGTCTCCTGGCCTGATGACAATGGACTAAATTACCGAAATTATAAGCAAGATCTAATTAAATTATTTAGTTTATAAAAGTTGACATAGTCATGGTGTCTCTTCACAGCAACAGAATCTTGACTAAGTCAGAAGTTGGTACCAGTTATGGGTCTGCCCTGATGATAGTACCCCTTTATTCCATTCAGCAAAACATTACAAGAATTGTCTCTAGGCTACTTATTAATATTCTTTTTCTCTGAAATGCCTTGAGCCAGACTATCATAATCTACTTTGCTCTCAGCACCACTGTCTTCTGTGCCCCTATTAATATGGCCTCTTAAGTCCCACTTAAATCTTTTAACTGCTTTCTTAACCCAAAACCCTAAAGTCCATGTTCTGGCAACAAGCAACATGATCGATCAGACCTATCAGTAAAACATCCTGCTCCTGGGTACCAACTTCTATTTTAGTCATTGTTCTAAGAAATTTCCACTAACTAAACCTGAGCTGGGTGGAGCTGTTCCTGAGTGTCAGATCTGCCAACTACAGAGACCATCATGGAACACCAGATATGGCACCATTCCCTGGGGTACCAGCCAGCAACCTGGTACCAGGATGACTACATTGGATGTCTTACTTGATGAAAAGTATACTGCTTTATCTTCCTGGAGTAGATACTTATTCTGATTATGTAATCTCCCCCTGTGACTAAGGAAAGCCACTGAGACCAGACACATGTTGGCATATCTCTGCATGGAGACTCAGAAAGGGCATTGTGTGGAGCGAGGATTGTGAGACCTGGATTGTGTTGTGAGACCCCAAGATATTGGAGATGCCAGACTCATGGGATACTGCCCAGAAAAGCTGCAAACTGGGTGTGAAACCAACCTAAGAGTGAGAATTATGTAGCAGTCAACAAAGCTGAAAGGACATGGAGATCTGAAGAACCCTTTGACAGCAACAGGAAGACAACGAACTTGCAGTGTGCCCTGCTGATTTTACATCCTGATTAATCCAGTATTTTCTCACTGTGATTTCCTTCCTCCATTTTGGAATGATAATATGAATTCTGTGCTATTGTAAGCACATGATCTGTTTTTTTATTTGGATTTTTACAAGGGGTTACAGTTAAGAAATTGCCTTGAATCTCAGAAGAGACTTTGAATTTTGTACTTTTAAACAATGTGGCCACTAAAAGATTATGGAGATGTTTAAAGTTTGACTTGCATTTTTCATTATGATGTGACTACAAGCCTATGGGGACCAGGGTAGTTCAAATGTGGTAGTTTAAGTGAAAATGGTCTCCCTATGCTTATCAATTTGAATGTTTGGTTACCAGAGACTGACACTATTTGCAAGAATTAGGGGGTATGGCATTGTTGGAGGAGGTGTGTCACTAGCAATGGACTTTGAGATTTCAAGGGTCCAAGCTAAGCCCAGTAACTCTCTCTTCCTGCTGCCAGTGATGCTTGATGTCGAACTCTCAGCTACTTCTCAGTACTGAGCCTTCTTGCAAGCCATCATATTCTCTGTCCTGATGACAATGGACTAAAACTCTAATGAAACTCCAAACAAGCCGCAATTAAACATTTTCCTTTAAAAGAGTTGCCGTAGCCATGGTATCTCTTCACAGTAATAGAATACTGACTAAGGCATATGTGCTTTTAACAACCCCCCCCCTTTTTTGGATGAAGCATGTTTCTTATTATTTCTGAGGATTATCTTTCTGCCATATTTTTTCTGATTATTTTATTCTTTAGAAGCTTATCAGGTGTTCTTGAAGCCTGAATTAGGAAACAGGAAATACAGTCCTGGTCAAAAACTGTGTGCACAGGCAAAGTAATTGATACCTTTTTGCAGATGAATGATCATTCAAGGTCTGGCCATTTCATACTTGAGAAACTTTTAAATATCAATATCTGGCTTAATTTTTCCCTAGATGTATATTTTTTCTAGATTCTAGTTTGCCTAGAAAGTTTCATTATCTTTTGCCTTCTGGGTATAAACCTAGTTTTTCTGCTTCTGGCATTGGAGATGAAGGAAGAAGAACATTTGGTGCATACATTTTCCTATGATGTCCAGTCTTTCAACTATCCTAATCTATACCAATATCTATGCCTTTGGGGAGAAAATCTGCAGTCGGTCATCTAGATTGAGAGAAGTAGATGAGGTTGTTCACTCCTTTGTGTTTACATTTTCACCTCACATCACTCTGTTCGGAAGGGTCTGGTGACTATAAGCCCCAAAGTCTTTCTTCTTTTTTATTCTATTTCCTACTCATCTCTGTCACAGAACATCACCTCCACTCCTGCATCTGCTTTTCTGCTTCCAATACTTCAGTCTTGCCTCTCACCAATATTGATGTTGTCTTTCATACTGTCTGACCTTGTAGACTGTTTTTTTAACATTGTTCATAGGTCATGATAGTTTGTAGAAAGAATGGAAAGAGGTGCAAGTTTCAAGATGACATGTCAAACTAGAAGGTCATAATTTAGAATCAGTTCTATTGGATGTAATCTTGGTGCTTCTAACTATCAGTTAAACTTGCCAAGATCATCCAGACCACAAAACTCTCATCTATCAAACAGTTTCTCTTGACAGAAGGCCTTCCTAAGCTGCAGCCACAGAAGGACTCTCCCCCGCATGGGAACCACCCAGCGCCTCCCCCCCCTTTCCCTTCCTTTCCAGCGTGAGTGCTGCCCAGGACCCCTATTCTGTTCTCAGCTCCTCCACCACTGTGGGATGCTGGAGGATGAGAACCTGGTACCTGGGGCTGGCCCTTGTGCACCACCCACCATGTGGGCTCAGTGGCTTAACACAGCCAGATGCCCACCCAGGGCCGCCAGGAAAGCGTGTGCAGTCCTCCCATGTCCGCCCACCAAGAGCACAGGAACTCTGGCGGGACATAGATTTTCTCCAACTCCCCTCTTTCCCCTACACCCTTGGCCCTGCAAGATGCAAAACTTAATTCTAGAATTTAACTCTATTTCTTCTACTTTGTTAACTTGTTAGCAACTAGTTTCCTTGCTATTGTTAACTCTTCTTTATTTTAATCTTTATCTTTTCTGAAGCTGATACATTTACCTTGTGACTAGTCTCAAAATCATCACTTTCCTATACCCACTCTGAAATATTTCAAAGGAAACTTCCTGTTCTTTCATAAAAAGTACATTGTCTGATAACTGAGCAGCATGGACAGGTAAAATATTAGGCTTTTACCTTCAAATTGTAAAGGCATATTTCCAATTAAATTGTATATCAAAAGTACCTATCACAAGAGAAATAATGATGAACTCTAATCAGGCTAATTTTGTTTTTAAGTGGGAACTGCATCCTTCTCCAAATCAAAATTTTGATTAACAATGTCAGAAATAAGCCATCTAGATAATGAAAGAGTAAGAAAACTATTCAGTAAGATTCATAGCAATCTGCTGATAGTAAGACTGGTGGATATATATATATATATATATATATATATATATATATATATATTAGAATGCAAATAAAATCAATGCAATTCATAAATTCCATGGATGCAATTGCTACAATGCACACTACTCTTTCAGACTTTTGCAGCTGAGTCTTTCCTAAAAATAGATTTTCAGAGAAGCAGGTGATGAACAAGTCATGCTCACCATCCACCGTCTGGGCTGTCAGTCTCCAGGAGAGCGGTTTGCCTTCCTGACAACTAGCAGCTTCTCTGGGCAGGCACTCTGCTTTGTGACATTAGCTCATCTTTTCTCTTGGCTTTAAACAGAGATGGATTGATTATATGACATGAGATTAGAAACAGACGTTGGTGTTTATGAAACACAGCATAGGTAATATAAGGAAGACTCGCAATGCTTGACAATATAGTAAAGGTTTTGAAATAGCAGTTCCTGCTATTATTATAAAGGCTTTGGTGCCCATTTTTGGTAATGGCAATTTATGAAAAGAATGATATATAGCACATTTTACCTAACCTTATGAGAGGCACTAGGTGCTTACACATGTCCCAGCATTATTAAGTAAGGTGATCCCAATTGTATAGCAATCTGTAATTACAGGATTCAATTAGGAAAGGGCAGTTTAAGTGCTGTTCATTATTTCACTAATGCTTATTATTTTTTTCCTATTAGTGGGAACTCTTTTAATAGGGGCATGGAGCTGGTGGGGAGAAATTCTCAACAACTTTTCTTTGATGAAACAATTTAAGTACACAAAACACTTTTCAAGTAAAATTTGCAAATGGATATTAGTACTCTGAAGCTAATTGGAACAGAACAATTTTATTATGGTGCACAGACACAGCACATCTCTATAGCAGCAGACATTCTTCTCAGTGCTTAAAGTGAAGACGTACTTTGTTTTGAAATATATTACCGAGGTAGGTGGAACAAAATGTCTTCCTTCCAAAATTGTATGTTGTTATGAATGGGTTCTATGAAAAAGGCACACAGTCATAATCCCACAAATAATCTCAAAATGTTTCACCACACTTTTAAATACCTCAAGGCAATGAGAAGAGTGAACAGTTTTGTGTATGAAGAGTCGAGGTACAGCCATGCCTTGGAAGGAGGGAGTGGATGGATAATATAGCCTAGGTACTGGGTGTGATGGATGGAGAACTGCACAGATGTTTAGTTCCAGATCCTACTCCTATAGATGCAATCTGGTCAGCAGTGCAATCCAGCTACACACACTCCAGAAACCGTGTGTGTGTGGTCTGTGTAACTATTCTGATAACTGTGATTTCCAGGGCTAAACTTCCCAAGGGGGGAGAAGCTAATGCAGTGGGGCAAATGTTCTTTCTTGTAGTTATGAAACCACATCAAAGCACCCTTTCTGCTGTTCTTCCCCTCCCCCCCCCCATTACTGCCTGTTTCTTAAAGGAATTAGAATAAGGAGCAATAGCTAAGAATGCATGCTGTGCCATCAAACTCTGCTTTGAGTAGTTTTCTTTTCTTTTAATCAACATTTATTTTTATTTTAGTGTGTGTGTGTGTGTGTGTGTGTGTGTGTGTGCGCGCGCGCATGCATGTGTGGGTGGGTGTGTTCTCGAGTGCCCAAGGACACAAGAAGAGTTTAGATACCTTAGGACTGGAACAATAAGAGGTGTGCTCTGTCTGCCCTGAGTGCAGACACTGGACTTTGGTTGCTGAGCACTGAACTTTTGGTCTTCTGTTAGAGAAGCAAACATTTTTAAACTCTGACCTGTTTCTCCACGCCTAATTTTGGGTGGTTTTCAGCATCATTCTGTGTTCCATGTGTAGAAATGTATCTTTCCTACTGACTTATTCCAGTCAGATGTGAAACTGAAATGTGGTTGTTTTGTAAACTTGAGGGATTTATTAGATTTTTTCTCTTTTTTTTTCTCACAAAATCACCCTAATAATCTTTGACTTAACATTTTTTTCTCTGTGCAGATACACCCTTCTGGGCATTTATAGTTAGTCTGAACATTCTGATCTCTGGTATTGGGCAGTAAAGTGAAAGATAAGCATGCTCACACATGAGTTAGAGCATGTGCAGTGTGGGTTTTTGATGCAAGCTTTAGGAAGGTCCTGCAGGAGCAATGATGCTGGTATATCAGGTTTGTATGAAAGAAAGACATGCCAAAGTTGAACTCAGCTTGGGTATGATGTCAGAGCTATAAAAGGGAGTGATGTCTTATTACTAGGGAATTTGAGCTGACTCTGTAGGGTAGGATCCTGCTTCTCATTTTATTGGGTGGGTGTCTCAAATGATTCTTTGAGCTCATATTCAGCAATGAATTTTTTCTATACTTGTGACTTAGCTGCCATTGCCGGCTTGACATGTATACATACATATGCCAAAAAAAAAAAAAAAATCATACTGGTTTTCTCACAGTGCCTTGGGAAAGAATAGGTTCCTCCATCTTCAACAATGTCACACCAAGCATTAAAGAAGCTGCAGTCTCAGATTCAGGTCACGATTAACATTTTCTGCACCTCTGACTTAAGCAATTCCTTAAGTTCTCTAGGACAGAGAAAGTGTGCACCCAGAGCCTGTATGACCTACTTATTAGGGAGCTTAAGTGAAGCAGAAGTATTGTGTTGGTTTTTCATTAGAGGAAATGCAATCTGTGTCAGTGTTTAGGTGGATTGACTATGATACATGGGAGCAGATGGTACACAACCAGTGATTACTGTGGTAGTGAATTCTTCCATGGCGATATTTGGAAACCACCGATAAGCCTCCTTCCATATAAAGCCTAGCAAAATATAGCTTTACTGCATTGCATCTTCAGTTAAGAGTAATTGTTTCAGATAGAAATTTTAAATATTGAAGCAAAACTAGGGTAATATAGTTAAGAATGAAAATATATAGGTCCTAAAATTTCTATTCATACCAGCTTCAACACTTTTAGAAGAACTACTCATGTCAAGAAATTATCTTCTGAGATAGACAAGAAAAACTTGTTTAGTTAGGTCTGAACTTGGACCTTATGTCCATAACTTACTAATAATGAGGACTTGGGCGTTTGACACATTTCTTTCAACCAGTTGTGATTGTTAGTAAAATAAATAAATAAATAAATAAATAAATAAATAAATAAATAAAGATATTGTTAGACAAATAGGAAGCTTTTATAAGTGCTAACTAAGAGCTAACCAAGATAAACTCATTTTAAATGCTAATTTGATTGTCACAGCCATAAAAATATAGTATTGATCTCAAAAATCAGAGTTAAAAATTTATATAAAGGAAAAATTATAAGAAAAAAACTTTACTCTCTTTAAAGTGAGTTTGTCAAAATGTTAATTGTATTTAAATAATTTTAGAAATTTAAAATGAAATGAAAATAAGGCATCTATTTTTAGAAAATTATGACAGAATTTTGAGGAAAATATCTGATTAGGGAGAAGATACATTTGCTAGTACTGTCACTGTTCAAAGCACAATACACAAAGTACAGAATCCACCGTCTTTCTTTGACTGTGTTCATTAGCTTAATACTTCCTGCTAGGGAGTTTTCAATATCCACTGTAGATATCATTATGTTGTTTCTTCTGTACTGTGTTCTATGAGTCATTAATTTTGCTGTTTCTTGCTTTATAATACAGTTCTTCCCCTTATTTACGATTTTTCAGCTCAGGTTTTTCCTTGTTCAATTTACTAAAGCAATAGAGTTGGGACACATACTTTTGCCTGACTACTGAAATATAAAAAACACTTTTTTTTTTTTTTTGGTTTTTCGAGACAGGGTTTCTCTGTGTAGCCCTGGCTGTCCTGGAGCTCACTCTGTAGACCAGGCTGGCCTCAAACTCAGAAATCTGCCTGCCTCTGCCTCCCCAGTGCTGGGATTAAAGGAACACATTTTCCCTTGCTTAGTGCAGTTCTTTGATATACCTTCACATACATGGTATAATTATTAAGAATAAGCAACTTAGGTCATACACTTCTCCTGCGGCTTTCTGTTGATGTATCTGTAATATTCTTGATACAATTAGTAATACAATCCTTGGGCCTTACAGAACTTCTCTGGAGTCTACCCCTTGAAGTCCCAATAGTACATAGCAAGCCTGAAACTCACAATCCTTAACACGCAGGTCAGGTCTGACATGTTTTTCCATTCTTACTTACCAATGCGTTCTGAGATTCTGCCAGACTATCAAGCCAGTCTCCATGACTCTCACCCAGAACACAGTAAATATGAGCTAACTGGAACAAAGTATGGAAAGAAAAGACAAGTTGTTATTAAGAATAATAAGCTCCAACAATAGGGTTGCAGATCCCTTTAGCTCCTTGGGTACTTTCTCTAGCTTCTCCATTGGGAGCCCTGTGATACATCCAATAGCTGACTGTGAACATCCATTCCTGTGTTTGCTAGGCCCCAGCATCGTCTCACAAGAGACAGCTATATTTGGGTCCTTTCAGCAAAATCTGACGATGCCAACCCTATTGTTGGAACAACATGATGTACTAACCAGAACCCCGGAGCTCTTGTCTCTAGCTGCATATGTATCGAAAGATGGTCTAGTCGGCCATCACTGGAAAGAGAGGCCCATTGGACTTGCAAACTTTATATGCCCCAATATAGGGGAATGCCAGGGCCAAATGAATGGGAATGGGTGGGTAGGGAAGTGGGGGGCGCTATGGGGGACTTTTGGGATAGCATTGGAAATGTAATTGAGGAAAATATGTAATAAAAAAAAGAATTATAAATAAAAAAAAAGAATAATAAGCTCTATGCATAAAAGTTTGAGGCTATGGATGTAGCAAGCTGGTGCAGGAGCATTATTATAGAGATTTCTTGAAGAATACTTGGGTCCAAATGCCAGAAAATTGATTGAATTAGCACACTCTAACTCCTCCATTATGATGGAATGTCCCATATTTCAGAGAGAATGACTCTTTCAGCTTTTAAAGAACTCCCAGTAGACAGAAGAGAAGAATCTGGCATTGGACCATTAAATATTTTAAGAAAGAAAGTCAGAATTCTAGCCTCATGATTAAAAGCTTCTAAATGGCCAGCAAAGAAACAATGCACAAAGCACATTGAATAAAATAAGGACCACATTTTCATAAGGCAGAGGAAAATGTAACTCATGGACGTGGTTGCCAAGGTCACCATAATTAATAAAGCCTGTTTGTCATTGTAGAAAAAATAAAATTATTATTGCAATTAAAACAATCTGGAGCTACACAAATAGCCTTGGAAGTTCTTTGTTAACTCACTTCTGTCAAGCTATTTCTACCATGGCCTTATGCTCAGGCTCATATTCTTGTCAAAATGAAGGCAAAAGAATTTGAAGTCAGGCAGTATGCTGGGTGATTAATGAAACACATTTTGGAGCAGAGGGAGGGTGGAAAAACTCACACTAAGGTTTCTACATCTGTTATCCTAGGTGATGGGAATCATCATCATATAACTAGGCTCTTTCCCCTCTCCTGGAGCCTGCTCATCCACATTAGGCAGTCTATCACCTCCCACTGAATACTCCTGCTGCACACTAGCAAAGGAGCCTCTTGGACTCAAAGTTATGAGGACAGCAATGATTCCACTGACAGTGACTCAAATAACCCCGAAGCTGAGATATGAGTGTTGTAGAAAGGTGGCTCCATTTACATAATACTCACCGCAATTTCATTTGCATTGTCTGCATTCTATTGAGACTTAGTAAGTTGTTTGTTATAAAAGAAAAGATAAAAAATGAAAAAGATGTTTATGATGTTTGATGTAATCACAAATATGAGAACAAAGAAAGAAAAGAATTGACAAGGAGACCAAATTTTAGCCACTTCTGCTATATCTAGGATGGAAAATAAACAAGATGACTCACAGAATCCAGAGAAACTTTCAGTTAACACTAATATAGAAAATGGTCTTTTAAGGTTATAAAACTCACCCGATTAAGAGTCTTAGAGATCAAAGAATTATCCCACACTGACAGTCATCTAAAGTCTCTACTTACTGAAGTGAGATGATAAATACACTTGAAGCATTTCACTCCATCTGGAAGGTGCTTCATAGGTACAGTATTGTCTAGAACTAAACTGAAAATGGAGAAACAACCATGATTTAGAGCTTAAGTGTTATTAACGTAAGATACTCAGTCTGTCTTAATTGTAAGTCAGATCTGAATAAATAGTGATTTGCTCCACTTGAACTGGATTTGAAAAAGATAAAAATTTGAGAGCAAAACCAAATACCCTCATGAAGCCTTTGAGATTTTTCCCCCATCCTGATGATGAAATTACAAATACATTAATAAAGTCGATTGAGAAGTCAGGGTCATCTCACTTTAAGAGCTAGAGAAGTCTGATAAAGTTGCTTATGACTTAATTAAGGTTTTCGTGGGGAAAAGGTACAAAACAAAGAATTTCCAAATACATCAGAGCTTGGATTTGGGCCACCTCAGATTCTTTCCTTGAGGAATTCAAGTAAAGATGGGCAACCCAGGTGATAAGCATCATGCACAGGAAAAACTGTAGAATAGATTTTCTCCTAAAGCATTGGGTCTGTACTTCTCAAAAAAGTACATTTTAACAAAACCAAAAGTTTAAACTGAAATGATTTTTTTTTGTATCTATGTCTTGTCTAAACAGATATATAGCCCTAAATATATAGCTATAACTAAGAACCCAGATTTTTGTACAGGTACATAAAACATGCATTTCCTAAATTTCTACTCTATGTGACCAAAATGACCTCCATATTTTATCTTACCCTTTGCAAAAGTCGAGTTTTCTTTCTGTAGTATAACTTTAAAGAGAATATGTTGTCCTTTATGCCCATAGTAACGATAGAACATTTGGAAATTATAACAGGACTGTAGGTCAGTGATAGAGCATTTGTCTACTGTGTACAAGGCTCTGGGTTCAACATTCAGAGGTGTAGAAAGAAAAAGAAAGCTAGCAAGTATATAACTTGACGATAACAACTATTATTCCAAATCATTGAAAAAACAGTTATAATGCAAAATGAAAATCTGATGGTAGATGATGTGGCCATCCAGTAGCTTATTCATCTCTTCATTCTAACATATTCTTCAGCGCTTTCCAGGAGTAAACAGTTTGTGGAAAAGAAACTGTGAGTGCAGTCTTAGGAATGGATATACACCATGAGAAAAAACAGCAGAGGAAAACATACTTCCATTTTGAGTGTTTTGGGAGGCAGAGGCAGGGGCAGGGGCAGGGGCAGGGGCAGGGGCAGGGGCAGGGGCAGGGGCAGGGGCAGGGGCAGGGGCAGGGGCAGGGGCAGGGGCAGGGGCAGGGGCAGGGGCAGGGGCAGAGGCAGAGGCAGGCAGATTTCTGAGTTCGAGGTCAGCCTGGTCTACAGAGTGAGTTCCAGGACAGCCAGGGCTATACAGAGAAACCCTGTCTTGAAAAAAACAAACAAACAAACAAACAAAAGACTTGTATATTAAGGTTCTTGGAAGTGATGAGGCCGTGTGATGCAGAGCTTGTCAAGCTGTTGTTAAGCCACACCTTATTGATGCTTCTCATATTTCTCTTATAGAAGAGTTCTTTGTTTCAGTATACGCATGGCCATTCATGCTGTAGAAACACAGTGGGAAGTAGCAGACTACACATGAATTGAGATATGGCTCGTACTTGGAGTGTTTACTAATAACAAGCTGTGATTTGTGGAGTAGGATTTCTACTTTGCTCAATCTGTCCACTTTAATATTTTAAATTAAATATATTTTGAAAATTTATATACACAACTTTTACATATTAAATAAGGTGCCATATTACATATTAAATGATGCTTCCAAAGCAGGCATACACAGTGCAGTGTTGAAACATGTAGACATATTAAATGAGGTGCCATTTTACATATTTAATAATGCGTCCAAAGCAGGCATACTCAGTGCAGTGTTCAAACCTGTAGACATAATGGTATTGTGCTCTGTGTAAATATTATCCTTGTGTTATTCTAATGCTGATTTCTGTGCCCCTATATCTGGTTGCAATCCTTTTTCTAAGTATCTCCTGCCTCAAGGTTGTGTAAACATTGCTTCCTACTTATCCTCTAATTTGTCAATAAAAACTGATCAGCCAGTGACTGAGCAGGGGAGAGATTAGGATTGTACTTCCTCCCAGCCAGGGGTGGGGAAAGGAGAGAGGAAGAGGGGATTTGCCATGAGTCGAGAGTATAGGAGACAGCATGAGAAATTACTTGGAGCCCAGAGGGTCAGATCAGTACTAAAATGCAACTATCCCTGGCATATTGACTGGGAGGTAACCAGATTAATTTAGAGGACTAAAATGGAGTCATACTATCCAGTTGGGCCCTTAAAGCATGTTAAATAAGTATAATAGTCCAGTCTCAATTACTTGGGAGCTAGGTGGTTTAGGGGAAAAACTGCAACAACCATTTATAAAATAGCCACTAACACAGACCAGGTTAAACATCTTGGTTTTTGCAAGCATCACATCTGTGTGGTAGAATTTTTCTAAATCATTTATTGTTTTACATCTTCAAATGACCAGGACATAATTAGTCTTTAGCAGGTGTTTCCAAACTGAGACTAATGTGTCTTATAAGGTCAAGGATGTCTTTGAAAACAACTGGACAACGTTTAAAACATTTACTTAAAATTTTAGGAGATTATTTGTGACTAATTTCTGTAACTATAGTGTGCAATTCTTAAGTATAAGTTGGTAGATGGCGATGTCATATAGAAATATCAAAGCTTAGATATACCTGCAGGGTCCGACGACTAAGTTATGACATCCAGAATTTTCTGTTTCTAGGAGAAATGTATACCCATTGATCAACCTTTCGTCATTGTTCTCTAACCATTACTTTTCTTGGCTACTGTTAACTGTCTCAACCTACAAATAAAACCATGTGGCATTTGCCCTTCTCTATTTGGCTTATTTTCCTTAACATGATGAACACCATTTGCAACCTGATTTTAGTAAATGGTAGAATTTTACTCTTTTTTATGGCCACCTCGTAGACACTGCATATACTTCACTCACATTTCATTTAGGGACACACTGGATGTTTCCATTTCTTGACTGCTTGAAGTAGTGCTATAAAAATATGGCCGTCTCTTGTCATTTTCTGTTGGGTTCGAGTCACTCTCATTTCCTTTAGATATATACTAGCACCCAGTAGTGCAGATGCTGAATGCTATGGAAGTAATGTTTTTTGTCTTTTGGTTTTTTGTTTGTTTGCTTTGTTTTGGTTTTTGCAATTTTTGAGAAACCTCTGAACTGGCTGTACTAACCTGTGTTCGCATCAAAAGCACAAGGGGATTCTCTTTCCTCCATACCTTCCCAGCTCCTGTTGTCTTTTTTGATAATAGCAACTCTTTAAGTTCGGTGATATATCAGTGGAGTTTTCACTTGTACTTACACGACAATTGCAATCTAATTGTTTAATGTACACTTCAATAACTTTCTGTCTCCTTAAATATCAATTACTAAGAGTTCCATCTAGAAAGAGCCACTGTAGGTGGAGATTTGTCAATATACTTGTATATTTATGAAGTATCTGACTATAAGATTTAATATCAGAAGTCTTCCACAATGTATTGTCTGGGGACAAATTGAGATTCCGGATTCTCTTGCCTTATCATAGCTGTATTAAATCACTTACAATAACTGTCGCCTTAGAGTCTATTTTGTTTGATATAACAGGGCAAAAGCAGCATTTTCTTTGCTGTTCTCAAAATTTGTTTGACTAAACTTCTTTTGCCATTTTTATTTTTTCACTTTTTCTCTAAAGTTCTTTCCACTAATCTGAACCCATTAAATCATGTAGCTTAATGGGTTTGATGAGCGTGTTCATTATGAAACCATCTTTACATTCAGGCAGCAAACAAATCAAGGGCCCACAGAAGCTTACTAATGTTCTTTTCAATCTTTTTCTCTCAGAAATTAGGTCCTGTAACTTTTTATCATCTCTTAAATGGTATATTGCTATATTTAATATTCTCGTCATTCAAATGTAATTTTTTCTTAATAGGCTACAGTGATTTTTTTTTTTTGCTCTTTATTTCTACATGGACATTTTCTTTCTAAAATTATGTTAACTGTAATCCCCATTTCTCAGTGAAAATGATTTTTTTCCTCTCAATTTTGAAAGGTGCCAGGATTTGTGGGTATATAGCCCATCTGAATTGACAGGGTTTTTTTGGTCTAATTAATTTTAATATGACAGTTCATTCTAGCTTCCATTATTGAAGTCTCTATCAATGCAACTTTTCTCACTTTCAGGCTTTGGAACCCTACCTGACACAACAGAGCTTGTTTCTAGACTGCCTCTCTCTTAACCTCTCAATTTCCCACACATCTTTCATGTTTTTATTTTGCACATTTTAATAAAGTTTTTTATAATATCTAAATGTTTTATGTTGCTGTCTCCAATATAAAATTGGAATTTATTTTATATATTGTCATATTTTTCATAATTCTTTTAAAGTTTCACAGTTTCCATTCCCATAGTTTCATTTAATAACTGAATTTAAAACATGCCTGTGATAATTTTTGTGGACAGTTTCTTGAATGAATTCTATCAATGAAGGATTTTACTTGCTTTTACGTAGAACAAGTGGAGAGTCTATCAGCAGCAACAGGAGCATGCAGCCTCCTACTGGCTCTGTAGCTTGAGACTTACCCACCTTCTTTGTGGAGCACCATTCAGGTAAGGCGGACTATGATTATACCACATAAATCACAGTGAAGCAAAGTTCGTGACCTTAAGGAGGAGTGCATGATTTGAATTCAAGTGTCTGATTTTAGAAAGAGAAATACTTAGGAAAAAGATTATATAATCCCGATATATGGGCTCAGACTTAAGAAGCCTGATGCAGATGTTTGCACCCAACCAATGGACAGAAGCTGCTGACCCCATGGTTGAATTAGGGAAAATCTGGAAGAAACTGAGGAGGAGGGTGACTCTGTAGGAGGACCAGCACTCTCAATTAACCTGGACCCTGAAGATATCTCAAATACTGGAACACCAACCAGGCAGCATACACCAGCTGATATGAGGCCCCCAACACATATACAGCAGAGGACTGCCAGATCTAGGTTTAATCAGAGAAGATACACCTAACACTTAAAGACACTGGAGGCCTCAGGGAGTTTAGAGGTATGGTTGCATGGCGGTGGCGGATGGGGGCATACTTGTGGAGACAGAGGAGCGAGGAGAAAGCATGAGATATGGAACAGTTGGAGGGTGGACCGGGAGGGGAAAAAAATCTGGAGTTTAAAATAAAAAGAAAAGAAAAGAGTCTGATTTACATGTCCCTACACTGGATATTCACATGATTCCTTTGCTCTCTATTACAAGCTACATTGTTTAAAGGATATGATTCATAACCAGAACAAAGGAGTAAGCATTTAAAAACTGTATTTGATAATTTCATCCAAAAACCATGTATCTTTATCACTTCTATCCATCTTTATCCCATTCTACAGTGCTACCTATTTTCCTAAATTCAATGTGTATGGAGCTCTATATGCACATATGGATATGTAACCTGTTGAGTTCATTTAATATTGCTCATATGTACATGTTTGCAGGGCTGACCACCTGGGAAGGGACAACCTTGGTGGGAGCTTGACCCTCATAGGTTGGGTTTATAACTCACATAGGGAGGCAACAGACTTGTTGTCAGCAGCCATTGACTATCTGTAACTCTTCATTTAGGGGTGGAACAGGCTAAATTTCTCCTGCTCATATCAGCACATCAACTGGCATCGTGCCATCTTTTTTCTGTCAACCATATTTTTGTTTTTTTAAGGGGGAGCATTTCCCTATTATGTTGATGTAAAGATTAAGCAAAAATTTAAAAGTGAAGTTAAACATTAGTAATAGTATATAGCTGCTTTAGTTACTTCTCTTAAAGAATGCCCCTTTCTTAATAAATTATAAATGATTTTATAAGGTGTGCTGTTTAAATTTGGGGATAAGTGGTAGATCCATCAAAATCCCCAAAACATTCTTGACAGAAATAGGAAAAATTCAAAAAGTTCATATGGAAACCAAAAATACACCACATAACCCAAACAGTTGTGAGCAAAGCCAAAATAATACTAGAAATATTGCTATTCCAAACTTCAAGATATAGTAATATTGTGAAGCAATAAAAATTATGTATAACTGTCACAAAAACAGGTGTGTAGAATAATCAAGCAAAAGAAAAGACCCCAAAATAAGTACATGTTAATATGGCCGTCTGATATTTGACAAAGAGGCAAAAAAACAATCACTGGAGAAAAGACAACATCTTCAACAAATGGGTCTGGGAAAACTGCAGTCCATACACAAAAGAATGAAAATAAAGCCATATATTACCATGTACAAAATTTGATCCAAGTAGATGAAAAAAACCTGGAAATGAAGACCTAAACTGCTAGAGAAAAACAAAGACAGTATCCTGTAAGATAAAAATGTAGGAAAGGATGTTCTGATAGGACTCCATTTGCCTAAGGATTGAAGCCAACAATTGACAGGTGGAGTTTCATAAAACTAAAAAGTTTCTCTACCAACAAAAAAAAAAATAATGAAGCAAAGAAGAAACACACAGGGAACAGAAGATAATCTGTGACAGGTATGCATCCTAGAGAGGATTAACTTTCAAAATATGTATACACACAAAAAATTCATATTAATAAATAAGTGATCCTATTATAAAATGTGGTATAGAACTAATCATAAAACTCCCCATAGGAAAAAAAAAAAGAAATTCCTTTTTAAGGTCCTTATTAGGTGCATCATACTTAGTTATTAGGGAAATGAAAAAAAATAACTCTGAGATTTGATCTTATCACAGTCAGAAAGAGAAAGTTCAACAAAACTGACAACAAATGAAGGTGAAGATGTGGGGAAGGGGGATGTCTTAGGGGTTTCTATTCCTGCACAAACATCATGACCAAGAAGCAAGTTGGAGGAAAGGGTTTATTCAGCTTATGCTTCCATACTGCTGTTCATCACCAAAGGAAGTCAGGACTAGAACTCAAGCAGGTCAGGAAGCAGGAGCTGATGCAGAGGCCATGGAACAATGTTACTTCCTGGCTTACTTCCCCTGGCTTGCTCAGCTTGCTTTCTTATAGAACCCAAGACTACCAGCCCAATGATGGCACCACCCACAAGGGGCTCTCCCACCTTGATCATTAATTGAGAAAATGCCTTACAGATAGATCTCATGGAGGCATTTCCTCTCTTGAAGCTCCTTTCTCTGTGATAACTTCAACTTGTGTCAAGTTGACATAAAACCACCCAGTACAGGGGACGTTTCATATACTGTTGGCTGTCATAAAAATTGCTGCACCCACACTTGAAATCTGTAGACCAGCTTTTTGATAAACTAAAGGTAAATCTACCACATGACTTGCCTTATCACTTCTTGACATATGCCCAAAATGCTCAGCATCCTATTCCACAGATGCTTGCACAGCAATGATCATTGCCCAGATACTTTCTCACTAATGTTCATTGTTGCCTTACTTACAACAGCCAGCCACATATGCCAAGGACCAGCTTTGGCTTGGAGAGGGAATCTGAGAGAAGGGGTGTTTGAAAGCAGGAAAAACAAACGACTCAATGTCACATAGTGGATCACAAGCTGGAGACCTGTGTTTTGCTGAAGATAGTGTCGTAGATAGCTCTAGGCTCTGTTCTCTGCTCTAGACAACTCTTCAGATTGTTCCCTGTGTTCTGCTGTGCTGTAGACAGCTTTGTTTTTCCTCTTTCTCTTTTCTCTTTTTTTTTCTTTTTTCTTTTTTCTTTTTTTTTTCTTTTTTTGCTATTCTAAAAATACCTGGTTGAGACAGCTAGTTATCTGCTGGAGACAGTTCTCTCAGCTAGTAAAAAGTCTAGATGCTCTCTGGATAGCTCATGGGTGCTTTGACCAAAGTCAGAAAAGCTGCTATAAAAATTCTTGGATTTTCCAACCAGATCAGAAACACTTTTTAAAAAATTCTAAACGTCACTCTTGGGTTTTCCAATTAAATTCAGAGTGTCAGAAAACATTCTAAAAGAGCTGTGTTCACTCTTCTGAGTGCTTTCTCTAGTTAGCTGCTAGAAAGCATCTTAAAAGAACCATGCCAGCTCTCTAATTCTTGGAATTTCTGACCAAGGACAGAAATCCTTTAGGAAAAAAAAATTCTAAAAGAGAGATGAAAAATTCTAAAAGAGCTGTGTTTGGTCTCCATGGATTTTCTGACAAAAATCGGAAATCCTGTTAGAAAAATTCCTTGAAGAGCTTCTTTTGCTCTCCAGAGATCTCCACACAGCTCAGGTCTTGCTAGAGGAAAATTCTAAAGAAATGCTACCTTTCACTGCTAGGACATCTCATGGAGAACAAGAGCCAAGTTCTTTGTTTACAAATCAATTCAGTTATTTGTCCCAGGTTCCCTTTTGACCATCTCACAAATTAGCATTCCATGACCTTAGCCCTTTGACTCTTAGGAAGAGACAGCAAGCATAAGCAAAATAAGTTAGCTAGGTGGGACCCTACCCTGGAATCTCCTTTCTGATCATGCCTGGACCTAAATTAGTTATGTCCCAGGCTGACCTTGAACTAAGGAATCTCCCTGAATATGTATCTGCCTGTCTTTGTGTCTTTCTAACAAACTGCCTCATAGTGTAGTGGCCTCTATTCCTTAGGATCAATGAAACACCTTATACAATTCACATTGCATCCTTAAATTTTGCAGATTTGAGAAATTCTATATTTTTGAAATCATGTTTTTAAGAGTTCTTTACCAAAGCCTTAAAGGCTGTCCTGAAGGTGCCAGTATTTACCATAAAGACAACCACACTGTCAACTCCTAGACTTGTGCTGTTTCTACTTATCATGGAGTCATTAACATTAACCTGAAGACTTTCAGCGAAGGAAAGTGAAAATATGTACATTATACAAAGAAGCCTTATGCCCACAGCAGCCCTAGACAATTGTACAGTTCCATGCCCTGTTGACTCTGTCCCATGGGTGGGAACCATGTCATTCCATTCCTACCATAGCCAAGGCAGACTCTGTAAGCATGAATGTCCTTCAACAGATGAATGGATAAGGAAAAAGTGACACATATACATAATAGAATGTGGCATCTATAAAGAGTCTTAATTCCAAGATTTATCTCTGAAAGCACACAATAGGTTGAGTACATTTACATTGTACAAGTTTCTGTCAATTTGTATTTCATTACTTTCTTGAGTTTTTCTTTCTTTCTTTCTTTTTCTTTCTTTCTTTCTTTCTTTCTTTCTTTCTTTCTTTCTTTCTTTCTTTCTTTCTTTCTTTCTTTCTTCTTTCTTTCTTTCTTTCTTTCTTCCTTCCTTCCTTTCTCTCTCTCTCTCTCTCTCTCTCTCTCTCTCTCTCTCTCTCTCTCTCTCTCTCTCTCTCTCTCTCTCTCCCTCTCTCTCTCTCTCTTCCTTTTTTTTTTTTGAGACAGGATTTCTTTGTGTAGCCCTGGCTGTCCTGGAACTCACTTTGTAGACCAGGCTGTCCTCAAACTCAGAAATCCACCTGCCTCTGTCTCCCAAGTGCTGGGATTAAAGGCATGCACCACCACTGAACGGCTTGAGTTTTTCTTTCTTTTTGAGGCATATTTTCTGTGAATTTCACAACTTCTCTAAATGATGTTGTATATATTTATAAGTAATTTTTACCTTGCCTTAAAAGGTGAATTTTTCTCTGAGAAACAATTCAGTGTGGGAACTTGTTTTAATCTAAGCATTTTAAAGGTATCATTCTATTGTGTCCTATCATTTTCATAAACACCAAGTTAATTCTTCAGAAATAGTCTACTTAGTCTTTTTGGTTGATGATTTTATTGTTTTTCTATTATTTTTATTGTACTTTTTCCTACATTATATCTAAGTAAATGTTTTTGTATGTGTTTGTTTCATTTTGATAACCGTTTTCCTAATAACATGTTTATGAACAATACTTGTATATGGTGTATTAATTCTTGTATAATTTTACTGTAAATATTGCATTAGGTTAATGTAAGGCTTTCTCATTCAATACAGAATATCCTTTAGCAGTTTTTGTTGGTAGATATCTCTAGTGGATATTCTGAATCATTTCATCACATTATCTCACAGTGATATCTCCTAAGAAAATACAAAGAGTTACCTGCTTAATGCATTTACTTTTTTTTATAAAGGCAAATGTTATCTTACTCTCTAAAAGATTATAAAGATTTAGAGATATTTAGGGATTTGTAGATAACTACTTTAGTGTAGATGTGTATAAAGTAGGATCGCATTTGTAAACATGGCATATAAAATTAACCTGTGCTAGCATCAAGTATTCCAGACCATTTGTACAATATCACGTTACTCTAAATTGCTTTTCTTTGCTTTAGTTTTTAATTAGGATAATAATATATTCCAAGAATGCAAGAAGCTAATGTGTTTCTGGAATCTCAGTGCAGAGACTTGCTTCCCTTCTCCTCTCAACCCCAGCAACCACTTTTACTTTTATTCTATGTAATTATGCGTTGATGAAGGATTTGCCTTGATGGTGGTTCTGATTCCACTGACTATCACTACCTCTTCTTTGGATTTTCTATAAATTCCACTTATATACAGATAGCATAAAATTAGAATTTGGTTTTAGGGAGGAAAAACACACTTTAGCTACAGTTTTTCATAAGAATTACAGAGCTTCTATGCTTTCAAGAACCAGACATGACCATTCCTAGGAATTACACGATTCATTTAAAAAAAATCATTCTAATTCTATTTATTCTCTCTCTCTCTCTCTGTCTTTCTCTCTCTCTCATAAAATATTTCCCTAAGCAAAGTGTGATTCCACTATTTGATTGTTCTCCGGAAGAGTTCAAACAATAAAAGGAATTTGACGCTTATGTGTTTTGACTGGGGTCTCACTCTGCTGCCTAGTGTGGTCTTGAAATCTTAGTCCCAGTTGATTACACTGCCTCGCCCTTCGGAGCAGCAAGCACTACACTTACACAGCATGGATATGGTAGAAATAAAATTGAAGTCTTTGCTTGTTTCCCTTCATTTAAAATTTCTCTAAAAGGTCTATTATTTGCTATTATCCTTCCAAGTTTACACAGTAAGTCCTTGTTTCATACTTTACTTTGAACACTTGTTCATTTTTATGCCCAAATCAGCCCACCTTGAGAGGTAAGAAAAAGAGAATTAGTTCTTCATTGCACATGACCATAATCGTCTTCCATGGCTCCCTCAATAACTGTTGTTATGACAACATCACCCCTAAGTTTCATTTAATAACTGTTATGACAACATCACCCCTAAGTTTCATTTAATAACTGTTATGACAACATCCCTAAGTTTGTCCCATTTCCTCTTCCAAGTTCTGGATTTAAACTATTTTCATCCAACGGCTTCTATTTATTTTATTTTTAAAGAAAATCTCAGTCTTTGGCCTATGTGTTGCTATCAGCTTATTCACTGTTTGCACAACTTTTCCATGAGTGCGATCAGAATTACATATTCTCAGTGTAAAAGGCATTACAGCTCTTTTAAACTCAAAATCATGACAGTTCAGTGGTTTCTATGAAATCTCCACTTTATTTGCTGTTGCTTACACTAAAAAAAAAAAAAAACCCTCAGTTTTAAAACTTATTTCTTTTGTGTTTCTATCCATGTATATATACATTGTGTGCATGTGGATGTGCATGTGTGTGTATAGCTATAGTTCTTTCAGTTAGACAGTAAACAAATAATCATCATGCATCCTGCTTTTACTCTAAAGCCAATAGTAAATATATTTTAGTTCAAAAATTCCAGGCTTTAAATTATATCTGTGATTAAAATGAAAGAAACAATTCAATTGTTTTCTCCCTGTCTCTCTATGTCTATCTCTATGTGTCTGTCTCTCTTGTCTATCTCTCTCTGTCTGTCTCTGTCTCTCTCTCTCTCTAAGTGTCTCTCTGAGACACTACAGTTTTGCAAACTCAGTGCAACCTGCCAAACATCATAAAGTCAGAACACTTCCTGTTCATCTTCTTCCTCATAAGATAAGTTCTTAGCCAGAAGATGTCTGGCTGAATAAATTTTGTAAAATAGACATGAAAAGAGAGATTACATAGGCAGCTGAAGCTATAGAACTGAACGGAATGTAGTTTTTATTAGCTCTTTAGAGCAATATATAAAAGTGTACATATTAAGAGTGAGACACTGAGTACAGAAACTTCTGTGGTTTCCTCTGAGTGGAACAATCTACATCATTCATCCATTCTGCAACAATCTGCTCAACTTTCCTAGCTCTTCCTGTGTGATGAGTGTAGGCCAAACCCTAAATCTGTCCTGAATGTGGAGAAGAAGGTTGCTGTCTTCAGTCATGATGTGTGGCATGGAGAGATAGAGCACCTGCTGTTATAACATATCTGCTGCTATGATTCTGCTCATAAAACTTCAGGGAACTGTGGGAAGGAACTGCAGGAACTATTGCTCCAGGGTTCTGATATTATAGCATTTTTGTTATTGTTCCTTTGTTTGTTTATTTTTATTGTGCCTTACAAGATAAATTTCACAAGATATCCAAGTGTCTGAGATGTCTTTGGTTAGACATTTTAAGTCATATTCTCAGTTTAATATCTACATATTAATGCTAGACTATTATGACTGAACTGTCATTTCTCCTCAATGGACTGCAGGTGTAGATCATTGGTTGAAATGAAAGACTATGTTCAGGGCTCCAGTCTTGATCTTGAGCCCAACTTCTGGAGTAGAAAAGAAATGGCAAAGGCAGTTATGACTGGTGGAGAGGTCCAGTATAAAAATGTAGAAATAGTTAATTAAAAGTAACCATCCCTGGGCTGGAAAAGCAGCTCCATGTTTAAAAGCACTGACTGTTCTTCCAAAGGTCCTGAGTTCAATTCCCAGCAACCACATGGTGACTCACAACCATCTGTAATGGGATCTGATGCCCTCTTCTGGTGTGTCTGAAGACAGCTACAGTGTACTCATACATAAAATAGATAAATAAATAAATAAATCTTAAAAAATAGTAACTGTCCTTCTACTTTGATGATTTGGGGGAATAAATGAGCAACAGTTAGTATAGCATGTACTAATGTGTGGTTATTAGGTCACCAATGTGAAACAAATATGTACAGAAAGACTAGTGATTACTATTCAGTTAACTAATAGAAGTCATAAAAGTAAATAGAAAGGAAAGATAAAGGTGCAGTGAGATGATAAAAGACTTTTGGGCAAAAGTAGAATGAAAGCAAAGGCTATAAAAAATGCAATCTGATACCCCAAAACAAGATTCATCATAACACTTGGGAATCTGAGGCATTTTCAGGCTAAGCTCATCTCAAAACAAACAAAAACAACAGTAACAAAATAAATCCACAAAGGAAGAATGAGAATGAGTAGAGGACAAGTCAATGTTAGTCAACTAAGTTGAAATTAGACATTAAATAAAGGGCACATGAAAGTAGAGGGAAGATATGGGGTGGCTCTTCCAGCCTATAACTATGCTATGCCTCATCTAGATTCATATGCCTTCTGTGTAACCACTCAGCTACAGGTATAGAAACTATCTCTATGCATCACACGAGGGTGTACATTCAGAGCTGGGCTCTATGCAGCTCTTTGCATGGATGTAGTGTAGAGTTTCTCTATGTTAGCTACTCCAGTGGGAGACTCAAATAAATTTATACCTCATAGAACACTGTGCAAAGTTTTAACCTTTACCCATTAATGTTCTGCAAGCCAGGTCTCTAAGCCCTGTGGCACATGCTTTAGGTTAACAGAGTGAAATTTGAGGGAGATTTGCTTCTAGAACTGCATGGTTGCAAATGCAGGAAGTATCCTTTTACAATGGCTTCTTGCTACTGCTGTGGTCAAGTGCTGAGAAGATTTTTCTTAGCACCTGTATGGTATCTTGTGTGCATCAAGATTCCTGTTTCTGATTAAGCAACAGATCTCGTCTGAGGCATTAAACATCGATTGTGATTGCTCATTTCTGATTTCACCATTTCTGTTCCATACAACTTCCTCTGACAACGTAGCTGTTGTGTATGATGTATGCCAGTCTCTCTCTCTCTATCTCTCTCTCTCTCTCCCTCTCCCTCTCTCCCCCCTCTCCCCCCTCTCCTTTTTTAATATATCATACCTAAAGTACAGTGAGATACTTTTTGAGGTCCTGTCTTTGTTTTAGCAGAGGCTCCAGGTTCCTGCAGTCCACTAATTCCACACTGGGAGAATAGCACTGGGTGTTGTGGAAAAAACACGGGACTTTTCTTTCTAAAATTCCTTTGTTTCTTTGGTACCAATCTTAGAACTTTATTCTCTTTACCCTCCTTGTAGAGCAGTTACTCTCCTCCTAACCTTTGCTTATTTCTCAGAGTCTGTAATGCTTTGTGCATGGGTATCATTTGCCATGCCTTCTCTCTGGGCTTCCTTCCCTGATATGACCTGGACACTGGCTCACAGCAGGCCTGGGATAGTCCTTGAACTCACTTAATTTTTTTTCTATCACTGTGATTACTGTCCTCTTCCTGTCTTCTATTTTTTTTCTAAAAGATTTTAATAATATACAATTTTTATTTTAAGTTTTATATTAGAAGTGTTATATTCTCTTACATGTTGTACATTTGGGAGATTAAGAAAAATTCCCTTTAGGGTGTGGAACAGGGAAAAGCTTTAGGCTATGGCATTGACTAACATATTTTAGATCTTTTTTTTTTTTTTTAGTTGCTTAAAATCAGACTGAATATAAGATTGTAATGGATTAAGATGTTATTTTTTTAAAAGAAATATATTTCACTAACCTGTTCAGGTAAAAATAGCTTCCCCAGAGGAAACTAACCCTACAAAGATAATTATCTACTTAAGGTTCCTGTAACTGTCAACTATGGTAGGTTAGCTTCTGAATTGTGAGCATAAAAAATGTTGAAATACTTATACAGTTGTGTGATTTATGCAACTTCTTTCTAAAGATAAGGGTGTTCATACATGTTTTGAACATGAACACAGCCAATATTATTGATTTCAGGCCATTAACAGAGAGAATAGTTCAATAATTGGCAAATAATCACTAAAATCTGTGAAAATAAGAAGGGGTTTTATTGTAACCCCCAGAATTATTAGTTTGTCTACGTGTATATACCTGGGAGGAAGAACTGGACCATAACTGCAGTCAGAGTAGACAAATGAACAGAAGTAAAGGAGCCAAAGGAAAAACATAAGAAATGTAGGTAGGGGCTGGTGAGATGGCTCAGTGGATAAGAGCACCCGACTGCTCCTCCAAAGGTCCAGAGTTCAAATCCCAGCAACCACATGGTGGCTCACAACCATCTGCAACGAGACCTGGCGCCCTCTTCTGGAGTGCCTGAAGACAGCTACAGTGTACTTACATATAATAAATAAATAAATCTTAAAAAAAATAATAATAATTAAAAAAAAAAAAAAGAAATGTAGGTAGATGCCGAGGCACATCCTCACTAACACAGAGAAATTCTAAAGGGGCACAAAATAAGAAACACTACTATACACACAAAGGGCATGTAACGTTTTAAAAAATTATAAAAAGAAAGCCTTGACAAAGCACTAAAAGACATAGTACCTCCAAAAATGCTGTTTAGTTCATTTTGTATTTACCATTTACTGCTGGCTATAGGGCCGGCCATTAAGACTGAGTTGTATACCTAGAGAGAATGTGAGAGAAAACTAATATTTTGAGCAGTTACCAATTACAGATAGTTTCTGGGTTAGGAATGAGGTCTGCCTTTTTAAGACAAAGTTCTTCATGAAACTTAGTGCTTGTTTTAGTTAACCTTGCTGCCTGGTGAAGTCCTGGGATCTATGTGTCTGTTCTATCCCATCCCGGCACTGAGATTGTCAATGCCTGGTGCTTCACTGCACTCTGATATGAGTGTTGTGGGTCTAAACTCAGGTCCTAAAGCTTGTATAGCAAGTTTTATCTCCTGAATAATCATCATATTCATTCTTATTTGGTATTGCAGATTTTCATATGCTTCTTTGAGGATAAGTGTTCTTGATGATTCAGTAAGTTATCAGTCTCTGGTAGATGCCACAGCTTTCCATTAGGGATCAGATTTAAAATGCAAATCAAGGCAAAAATAAATAAAACTTGGATATACTATTTATTTGCCTTCCTAACTCTAAAACTAAAAACAGAGTATGTCTTCTAAAATGAGTTAAAGTTAAATATCCTTGTTTCAGAGATAAATCTTGTCTACTTCAGTAAAAGACATACATTGTTGGGCTAGGTTAGGGACCCTAAATATAACCAAAATCACTAATATGAGGGGATATGATCTGGGAGCCATATGGGCCAGGCTCATGCGTTACTAACAATCTTTATCATGGGGTGGAAGACTGATGTGGTAGCAACCAAGGAATAATTCCCTCATAATAAGCAGAAACCACAAGGATGGCTTAGAACCTTTTATGATGTCACTTGGACCTAGTTTACAGGTGAATAAAGTACAGGGTCACAAAACCAGAGGTGAGATGATGTGTGAACTCTGCTTCCTCTGTTAGTTAGTGGTTGCCAAATTGGTGTGGTGTGTTGAGAATCATGTTTTCCTTTTCATAAAATCTGAGACCACCTAGTTCTCTCTGGGAATTTTATATGATAAAAGGACTTTGAAAGTTCACTGTGGAGTGTAAAGAAGGTCTGTATCTTCAGGGTTTCTATTGAAGTGCTGGGTATAGTTTTGGGTGGGTACCAAAGATCATCATTTAGTAGAGTGATGATTCTGGCCAAAGTAATTGGTATCTCAGTGCTCAGTCTCAGTAAGTGGGTTCTTTATTCCACCTGCCTAGGCCACTTTCTGCCTTTGAGCATTACTTTCCCTATCCACTTAGGGATTTTTCTTTATCTTATTGGTAGTTAATAAGAGTTCTTTCTATGCTTACAGTGGCTCAGGGAGTTCGTTGGTGGGTGTGTTGCCTCACAGAATGTAGTATAACCGGTCTCTTAAGCCTGTAGCATCTTGACATTATAAGGAGTGAGAACATCTTTATACATCTTCAGGTTACTATTTTACAGGCACAGCACCCTGTAATATTCAAGCATGAAGTTTTTGCCCACTACTTGTTTTGAATATCCAACTCTAGGATGCTCACTCTGTATCACGCCTTTTATTCTACATTTCAGAGTTTTCTTTTTCAGGCAGTGCATTTCCCCCCAATGTTTGCTCTTTAACGAGAGCTATCCATTTTCCTCAATTTAATGTGATCTTTCACAAATAATTTCAAAATAATGATGATTTCCTTTGCATGAGAATTCAGAAAGGGCTAATTTTTGCTTTAACTTACTTTGCTCATTTGATATCAGAACCATTAGGTGACAAGGTTTAAACGGATTGACACATTCCTCTTAATGTAGCTTTCTCCATGAAAAAAACATATTTATAAAAATATGTACATATATATATACATATATATGTACATATACAGAGAGAGTGAGGGGGGTGAGGGGGAGAGAGAAGGGGAGGTGGAGGGACAGGGAGGGGGAGGGCTGGGGGAGGGGGAGGGGAAGAGGGAGATGGAGATAATTATACTTTTCATAGTGAAAATAAAATTAAAGTCTAAAGGCAGTAGGCTCATTCCAAAGAGGATTAAAAACAAAAGCTAAAACTTTGAGTCCACGAAGAGAAATGTTCATAGAGGAGACAATCTTTCTCTTGGATGTTCAAGTTAAGGAGCACACAACGAAGCTACTTAAAGAGTAGCATTTGTCTAATAGCTGAAATATAAGACAGTGCTATAATATGCCCCATTTATCTTGTCTATAGTATATTTTATATATACAGGTTGAGGTAGAAGTAGCAAAATAATCATTGAGAATAACATTGCTGGTAGTAAAATTTATATAAGTATTCCATGGACATTCTCTTTGAATGTATTAATGCCACTAATGCTGTATTTAATTATCTTTCTTCTTGTATACATTAGTATTCAAGCTCTAAGTCTTTTTATATGTCATTCAAACTGTGAGTTAATCTTGTTAGTAAGTGATAAAATGAACTTGGACTGGAATTCATTTCAACGTGTGTTCATTAATCTACATAATTCTTCTAACTTTATCTGAAGCTAAAGGTGCAAAGACACTGAACAAAAAATGTCCTGACTGAGTGGTAGAGCTCTTATCTCTACAGAAGGGAATAGGTTTGCAAAGCCAAAAGAAAGCAGATGTAACAAAGACTGTGGCTCTCTAGAAACTTCATGAATTGCCTGGGTCAGCTTTAGAACATCTACAATCAAAAGAGCTGAGTTTGGCTAGTATATTAACTAATCACCTGGGCCACCAAAACACTTCAATCGTATATCAGTAAAGAGGGAGAGAAATGTTTTATCTAAATATAACATGGTAGATGACTAGAATATGGCTGTTTTGCGGTGGATCAACTGGAAGAAGTCATGTAGTCCTTGCATTTTCACTGGACTCCATTGGGAAGTAAGACTGTTAAATAACAGATGTTACTACATAGTGCTAAGAACACTCACCTTAATTAAGTTCATTTCACTACTTCAAACCTTATGCAAAGCAATAAAACAAAACTAAAATCAATAAAAATAATCATGAGCATGTATCTATATATGGAGTTATTTCTATTAAAAATTCCCTTATTGTCCACATGTGGAAAATTCTTCTGCAGCTGAGAAATGTCATATTATTTCAGTTTCTTCTTTGGCCTACTAATAATTGAACTTAGAGAAATAGATGTTATGATTTTTAACATGGCATTTGTTGCCTGTCTATTAGGATAACATGAACAATAAATTTATCCATGTGGGGCTTCACTTGTGACCTTAATAGAAGAATTTCCTTAGATTTGAGTTACAAAGTACAAGTGTTTGATTTATTTATTTATTTTTTTTTAATATTTTTATTACATATTTTCCTCAATTACATTTCCAATACTATCCCAAAAGTCCCCCATAGCGCCCCCCACTTCCCTACCCACCCATTCCCATTCTTTTGGCCCTGGCATTCCCCTATATTGGGGCATATAAAGTTTGCAAGTCCAATGGGCCTCTCTTTCCATTGATGGCCGACTAGGCCATCTTTCGATACATATGCAGCTAGAGACAAGAGCTCCAGGGTTCTGGTTAGTACATCATGTTGTTCCAACAATAGGGTTGCAGATCCCTTTAGCTCCTTGGGTACTTTCTCTAGCTTCTCCATTGGGAGCCCTGTGATACATCCAATAGCTGACTGTGAACATCCACTCCTGTGTTTGCTAGGCCCCGGCATCGTCTCACAAGAGACAGCTATATTTGGGTCCTTTCAGCAAAATCTTGCTAGTGTATGCAATGGTGTCAGCATTTAGAAGCTGATTATGGGACGGATCCCTGGATACAGCAGTCTCTAAATGGTCCATCCTTTCATCACAGCTACGAACTTTGTCTCTGTAACTCCTTCCCTGGGTGTTTTGTTCCCAATTCTAAGAAGGTGCACAGTGTCCACACTTTGGTCTTCATACTTCTTGAGTTTCATGCGTTTATCAAATTATATCTTATATCTTGGGTATCCTAAGTTTTGGGCTAATATCCACTTATCAATGAATACATATTGTGTGAGTTCTTTTGTGATTGTGTTACTTCACTCAAGATGATGCCCTCCAGGTCCATCCATTTGGCTATGAATTTCATAAATTCATTCTTTTTAATAGCTGAGTAGTACTCCATTGTGTAAATGTACCATAATTTCTGTATCCATTCCTCTGTTGAGGGACATCTGGGTTCTTTCCAGCTTCTGGCTATTATAAATAGGGCTGCTATGAACATAGTGGAGCATGTGTCCTTTTTACCGGTTGGGACATCTTCTGGATATATGCCCAGGAGAGGTATTGCTGGATCCTCCGGTAGTACTATGTCCAATTTTCTGAGGAACCGCCAGACTGATTTCCAGAGTGGTTGTACAAGCTTGCAATCCCACCAACAATGGAGGAGTGTTCCTCTTTCTCCACATCCTCGCCAGCATCTGCTGTCACCTGAATTTTTGATCTTAGCCATTCTGACTGGTGTGAGGTGGAATCTCAGGGTTGTTTTGATTTGCATTTCCCTGATGATTAAGGATGTTGAACATTTTTTCAGGTGCTTCTCTGCCATTCGGTATTCCTCAGGTGAGAATTCTTTGTTCAGTTCTGAGCCCCATTTTTTAATGGGGTTATTTGACTTTCTGGAGTCCACCTTCTTGAGTTCTTTATATATATTGGATATTAGTCCCTTATCTGATTTAGGATAGGTGAAGATCCTTTCCCAATCTGTTGGTGGTTTTTTTGTCTTATTGATGGTGTCTTTAGCCTTGCAGAAGCTTTGTAGTTTCATGAGGTCCCACTTGTCAATTCTCGATCTTACAGCACAAGCCATTACTGTTCTATTCAGGAATTTTTCCCCTGTGCCCATATCTTCAAGGCTTTTCCCCACTTTCTCCTCTATAAGTTTCAGTGTCTCTGGTTTTATGTGAAGTTCCTTGATCCACTTAGACTTGACCTTAGTACAAGGAGATAGGAATGGATCGATTCGCATTCTTCTACATGTTAACAACCAGTTGTGCCAGCACCATTTGTTGAAAATGCTGTCTTTCTTCCACTGGATGTTTTTAGCTCCCTTGTCGAAGATCAAGTGACCATAGGTGTGTGGGTTCATTTCTGGGTCTTCAATTCTATTCCATTGGTCTATTTGTCTGTCACTATACCAGTACCATGCAGTTTTTATCACAATTGCTCTGTAGTAGAGCTTTAGGTCCGGCATGGTGATTCCACCAGAGGTTCTTTTATCCTTGAGAAGAGTTTTTGCTATCCTAGGTTTTTTGTTATTCCAGATGAATTTGCAGATTGCACTTTCTAATTCGTTGAAGAATTGATTTGGAATTTTGATGGGGATTGCATTGAATCTGTAGATTGCTTTTGGCAAGATAGCCATTTTTACAATGTTGATCCTGCCAATCCATGAGCATGGGAGATCTTTCCATCTTCTGAGATCTTCTAGAATTTCTTTCTTCAGAGACTTGAAGTTTTTATTATACAGATCTTTCACTTCCTTAGTTAGAGTCACGCCAAGATATTTTATATTATTTGTGACTATTGAGAAGGGTGTTGTTTCCCTAATTTCTTTCTCAGCCTGTTTATTCTTTGTGTAGAGAAAGGCCATTGATTTGTTTGAGTTAATTTTATATCAAGCTACTTCACCGAAGCTGTTTATCAGGCTTAGGAGTTCTCTGGTGGAATTTTTAGGGTCACTTATATATACTATCATATCATCTGCAAAAAGTGATATTTTGACTTCATCTTTTCCAATTTGTATCCCTTTGATCTCCTTTTGTTGTCGAATTGCTCTGGCTAGGACTTCAAGTACAATGTTGAATAGGTATGGAGAAAGTGGACAGCCTTGTCTAGTCCCTGATTTTAGAGGGATTGCTTCAAGCTTCTCACCATTTACTTTGATGTTGGCTACTGGTTTGCTGTAGATTGCTTTTATCATGTTTAGGTATGGGCCTTGAATTCCTGATCTTTCCAAGACTTTTATCATGAATGGGTGTTGGATCTTGTCAAATGCTTTTTCCGCATCTAACGAGATGACCATGTGGTTTTTGTCTTTGAGTTTGTTTATATACTGGATTACGTTGATGGATTTCCGTATATTGAACCATCCCTGCATCCCTGGGATGAAACCTACTTGGTCAGGATGGATGATTGTTTTGATGTGTTCTTGGATTCGGTTAGCAAGAACTTTATTGAGGATTTTTGCATCAATATTCATAAGGGATATTGGTCTGAAGTTTTCTATCTTTGTTGGGTCTTTTTGTGGTTTAGGTATCAGAGTAATTGTGGCTTCATAGAATGAGTTGGGTAGAGTACCTTCTGTTTCTATTTTGTGGAATAGTTTGTGAAGAACTGGGATTAGATCTTCTTTGAAGGTCTGATAGAACTCTGCACTAAACCCATCTGGTCCTGGGCTTTTTTTAGTTGGGAGACTATTAATGACTGCTTCTATTTCTTTGGGGGATATAGGGCTGTTTAGATCATTAACCTGATCTTGATTCAACTTTGGTACCTGGTATCTGTCTAGGAACTTCTCCATTTCATCCAGGTTCTCCAGTTTTGTTGAGTATAGCCTTTGGTAGAAGGATCTGATGGTGTTTTGGATGTCTTCAGGATCTGTTGTTATGTCTCCTTTTTTCATTTCTGATTTTGTTAATTAGGATGCTTTCCCTGTGCCCTCTAGTGAGTCTGGCTAAGGGTTTATCTATCTTGTTGATTTTCTCAAAGAACCAGCTCCTTGATTGGTTGATTCTTTGAATAGTTTTTCTTGTTTCCACTTGGTTGATTTCACCCCTGAGTTTGATTATTTCCTGCCGTCTACTCCTCTTGGGTGAATTTGCTTCCTTTTGTTCTAGTGCTTTTAGGTGTGTTGTCAAGCTGCTAATGTGTGCTCTCTCTAGTTTCCTTTTGGAGGCACTCAGAGCTATGAGTTTTCCTCTTAGAAATGCTTTCATTGCGTCCCATAAGTTTGGGTATGTTGTGGCTTCATTTTCATTGAACTCTAAAAAGTTCTTAATTTCTTTCTTTATTCCTTCCTTGACCAAGGTATCATTGAGAAGAGTGTTGTTCAGTTTCCACGTGAAGGCTGGCTTTCTATTATTTATTTTGTTATTGAAGATCAGCCTTAGGCCATGGTGATCTGATAGGATGCATGGGACAATTTCAATATTTTTATATCTGTTGAGGCCTGCTTTGTGACCAATTATGTGGTCAATTTTGGAGAAGGTACCATGAGGTGCTGAGAAGAAGGTATATCCTTTTGTTTTAGGATAGAATGTTCTGTAGATATCTGCCAGATCCATTTGATTCATAATTTCTCTTAGTTTCACTGTGTCCCTGTTTAGTTTCTGTTTCCATGATCTGTCCATTGGTGAAAGTGGTGTGTTGAAGTCTCCCACTATTATTGTGTGAGGTGCAATGTGTGCTTTGAGCTTTACTAAAGTTTCTTTAATGAATGTGGCTGCCTTTGTATTTGGAGCATAGATATTCAGGATTGATAGTTCCTCTTGGAGGATTTTACCTTTGATGAGTATGAAGTGTCCCTCCCTGTCTTTTTTAATGACTTTGGGTTGGAAGTCAATCTTATCAGATATTAGAATGGCTACTCCAGCTTGTTTCTTCATGCCATTTGCTTGGAAAATTGTTTTCCAGCCTTTCATTCTGAGGTAGTGTCTATCCTTTTCTCTGAGATGAGTTTCCTGTAAGCAGCAAAATGTTGGGTCTTGTTTGTGTAGCCAGTTTGTTAGTCTATGTCTTTTTATCGGGGAGTTGAGTCCATTGATATTAAGAGATATTAAGGAAAAGTAATTGTTGTTTCCTGTTATTTTTGTTGTTAAAGTTGGCATTTTGTTCTTGTGGCTGTCTTCTTTTAGGTTTGTTGAGGGATTACCTTCTTGTTGTTTCTAGGGCGTGGTTCCTGTCCTTGTATTGGTTTTTTTCTGTTATTATCCTTTGAAGGGCTGGATTCGTGGAGAGATAATGTGTGAATTTGGTTTTGTCGTGGAATACTTTGGTTTCTCCATCTATGTTAATTGAGAGTTTGGCTTGGTATAGTAGCCTGGGCTGGAATTTGTGTTCTTTTCATGTCTGTATAACCTCCGTCCAGGATCTTCTGGCTTTCATAGTCTCTGGTGAAAAATCTGGTGTAATTCTGATAGGCTTGCCTTTATATGTTACTTGGCCTTTTTCTCTTACTGCTTTTAGTATTCTATCTTTATTTAGAGCATTTGTTGTTCTGATTATTATGTGTCGGGAGGTATTTCTTTTCTGGTCCAGTCTATTTGGAGTTCTGTAGGCTTCTTGTATGTTCATGGGCATCTCTTTCTTTAGATTTGGCAAGTTTTCTTCTATAATTTTGTTGAAGATGTTTGCTGGTCCTTTGAGTTGAAAATCTTCATTCTCATCCACTCCTATTATCCGTAGGTTTGGTCTTCTCATTGTGTCCTGTATTTCTTGGATGTTTTGAGTTAGGATCTTTTTGCATTTTACATTTTCCTTGATTGTTGTGCCGATGTTCTCTATGGAATCTTCTGCACCTGAGATTCTCTCTTCCATCTCTTGTATTCTGTTGCTGATGCTCGTATCTATGGTTCCAGATTTCTTTCCTAGGGTTTCTATCTCCAGTGTTGCCTCATTTTGGGTTTTCTTTATTGTGTCTACTTCCCTTTTTAGGTCTAGTATGGTTTTGTTCATTTCCATCATCTGTTTGGATGTGTTTTCCTGTTTTTCTGTAAGGACTTCTACCTGTTTGATTATGTTATCGTGTTTTTCTTTAAGGATTTGTAACTCTTTAGCAGTGTTCTCCTGCAATTCTTTAAGGGATTTTTGTGCTTCCTCTTTATTGTCTTCTGCCTGTTTAGCAGTGTTCTCCTGCATTTCTTTAAGTGTGTTATTAAAGTCCTTCTTGAAGTCCTCTATCATCATCAGGAGATATGCTTTTAAATCCGTGTCTAGCTTTTCCGGTGTGTTGGGGTGCCCTGGACTGGGCGAAGTGGGGGTGCTGGGTTCTGATGATGGTGAGTGGTCTTGGTTTCTGTTAGTAAGATTATTACGTTTACCTTTCGCCATCTGGTAATCTCTGGGATTAGTTGTTATCGTTGTCACTGTTTAAAGATTGGAGCAGAAGCTGTGTTCCACTCACCAGCAGTCTCTAAATCCTGCGGCGGGGGTCGTGGGTAGCTGAAGGTACCCCGGTGCTGGTCCAGCCGGAAGAGGCCTGTGGTCCTACTCAGGCCGTTTTTCTGCTTCCCTAACTAATGCAGTCTCTGGTCCCGCGCGCAATTGGATTGGAGCAGAAGCTGTGTTCCACTCTCCAGAAGTCTTAAGATCCTGTGGTGGGTGTTGTGGGTAGCTGGTGAGTGTCAGCCGACCCTGCGCCCAGCTGCTCTGGTGCTTTTCTAACCGGAAGAGGGTTGTGGCCCTATGTAGGCCGGATTTCTCTCTCCCCAACCAGAGCAGTCTCAGGTCCCGCGTGATTGGACTGGAGCAGAAGCTGTGTTCCACTCACCAGCAGTCCCAAAATCCTGCGGCGGGGGTCGTGGGTAGCTGGCGGGTGTCAGGCAACCCTGTGCTCCCACTACCCCGGCGCTGATCCAGCGGGATGAGGCCTGTGGTCCTACTCAGGCCGGTTTCTGCTTCCCTAACTAATGCAGTCTCAGGTCCCGCGCAATTGGATTGGAGCAGAAGCTGTGTTCCACTCACCAGCAGTCCCAAAATCCTGCGGCGGGGGTCGTGGATAGCTGGTGGGTGTCAGGCAACCCTGCGCTCCCGCTACCTCGGTGCTGATCCAGCGGGATGAGGCCTGTGGCCCTACTCAGGCCGGTTTCTGCTTCCCTAACTAATGCAGTCTCAGGTCCCGCGCAATTGGATTGGAGCAGAAGCTGTGCTCCACTCACCAGAAGTCTTAAGATCCTGTGGCGGGTGTTGTGGGTAGCTGGCGAGTGTCAGCAGACCCTGCGCCCCAGCTGCCAGGTGCTTTTCTGACCGGAAGAGGGTTGTGGCCCTATGTAGGCCGGATTTCTCTCTCCCCAACCAGAGCAGTCTCAGGTCCCGCGTGATTGGACTGGAGCAGAAGCTGTGTTCCACTCACCAGCAGTCCCAAAATCCTGCGGTGGGGGTCGTGGGTAGCTGGCGGGTGTCAGGCAACCCTGCGCTCCCGCTACCCTCGTTTGATTTATTTTTATCTACAATCTTCCATGCAGTAAGAGCTATTGCTTACTTTAATTGGTTAATATCTTTCTTATCATCATATATTTTATCTTATTTAAAATGTAAATACCAAAACCTACTTTTCTCACTTGGGAAAATGTGGCTGGCATTAAATGAATGTCAAGCACAACATTCCTTTAACTTAATGAGCATATGTATAGTGGTCTGATTCTAAATTTTATTTTGCTCATTTTGTGGAGAATTTTAAAATGTGACTGCATAAATATCAAAGAGTTTTTACTTCTGTATGTGTCAAAGTGCTGTCATGGTCCCCTTGGAAGAACTGATTTCCTGTCCTTATTTCTGCTAATTTTAATTAATACTAATGATGATAAAACTTGCACCTTCTGAAACAACCTAAAAATAGGTTTTGAGACTAAAGAAGATGAATATGTACTGCATTTGACTTTTTATTCTCTAGACTGTTAGCTCAAGAAATAAATTTTATATTGAATTCATTTGACATATTTTAATTGCATCACTTTATTAATGAATTTATTTGGTTGCTTTTGATTGTGTTAAATACACTGCACTTATTCATATCTTCAGCATTCAGAATTCTTTACGCCTAGAAATAGTTTTGTAATGAGTTATGTAATATAAGCCATATAAGATTATGGGCTGGGAATTGCTTCAGTTTTATAAAGTGCTTGCTGCACAAACAAGAAGACCTGAGTTCTATTCTCAGTACTCACATGCAAAGCCCAGGCAATGGGGCATGATGCTTAGTGAAAATCCCAGTACTGGGGAGACAGAGATGGAAACTTCTTCGTACTGATGAATCCTTAGCTTAGCTGAATTAGGGAACTCTAGCTTCAGTGAGAAGTCTGTTGCATGATAATAATGAGAACTATTGAGAAGACAAAATGTTGACAATTGATCTCCACACGCAAACTAATGTATTTGTGCACATGTATATGCGTATTCTCCCTCCCTCTCTCTCTCTCTCTATATATATATATATATGTGTGTGTGTGTGTGTGTGTGCATCTATATAATATATATATATAATAGCTTTTATATATAAATGAAATATAATTTATATATACATTGCAGCTTATATATATGCATTATAACTTTATAGTGTCTATGAAAGGCTAAGTTCATGTGATAAATGTATTTTTGACATTTGTGTTCAAAACTGAACATATTTTATTCTGACTACTATTGCTCATTCCTTAATTTCCAGGTAGCATATTTCAGAACTTGTCTGTAAGAAAAGTGTCAAACTCTCACAAAGAATCATCTCCATTGACTTTTTTTGGTGTGAAATTAGAGTATTTCTTTTCAATTTTGAATGCAGAGAAGATCATATTATTTGATTACTTGATTACAGGTAACCTGAGATCACAGTATCAGATGTAGCCTATCTAGATAGATTGATCAGTGACCCCATTGCTTCTATTTCCAAAGCCATAAGGTTGCATAGCTTCCTAATTACCTTAGCTTCTAAAAGTTCATATAAAAGGTCCAGTTCTAGCGGGATCATCAGACTATCATGTAAGAATTATGGATCAGCCAGGCATGGTGGCGCATGCCTTTAATCCCAGCACTCCAGAGGAAGAGGCAGGCGAATTTCTGAGTTCGAGGCCAGCCTGGTCTACAAAGTGAGTTCCAGGACAGCCAGGGCCACACAGAGAAACCCTGTCTGAAAAACAAAAGCAAAAAACAAACAAACAAACAAACAGAATTATGGATCAATGAAGAAAATCCAAAAAGATCTTTGAATAATCAAATATGACTGAGAACATCAAATTTTATCCAATAATGTTCTTTCCTCTATTTCCTTATTTTTCAGTGCTCCTAGCAGACAGTCCCTCCAGATCACATGGCAATCTACATACAGGGAGGGGTCACACAACATTTAATGCTTCTATTAAAAATACAACTAATTTTAGTTAAACTCTAGAACAAAAATTTCCATCCTGGGATAAAGTCTGGTGCTTTTTAAAATTCAGAACTTGTACAAATTGGTTTTATACAAGAGCTAAATTTTTAAAAGAATATACAGAACTTCATTTCTCCAATTTTATTCAGGGAAGTATATATAGAAATATAGATTTTTGTGACAGGAATACTTGTAACTGCACATATTTCTTTCACATATTTTGGATTGAATTAAGAGCAGTTACTCATTATGTATCTTCTGTCTTTCTTGACTATATTAGAGAGGAAGCAGTACATTTCTGGTGGGATAAATCCTCATAGTTTAAACAAAGAGCAATGCTTGCTTTGGTCAAATTTTATGCCTGGGGTAAGAGAGCTGTCAGAATCTCCACTCTATGGTGTGCCTGTGTCACAGCATATGTTCATATTGGTTTCCTTCCCAGACAGGCTGCCCATTGTGTTTACAAGGTGACTGTGAAAGAAGGTCTCCGGTACTGTCAGGCTGTGATCTTGGAAGGAAGTGAGTATGACATGTGTTATGTCTTATCCAGACCGACAATGGATGGACAGCTGCTGAATCTCAGAAGTCTAAGGATTTTCAAAATAACATAAGATCCTTTCTAGGTCATTTCTTCAGTCTCTGTTCTGAACTTTATAACTCCTTCCATGGGGATTTTGTTCCCCATTCTAAGAAAGATTGAAGTATCCACACTTTGGTCTTCCTTCTTCTTGAGTTTCATGTGGTTTTTAAATTGTAACTGGGGTATTCCGAGCTTCTGGGCTAATATCCACTTATCAGTGAGTGCATATCATGTGTGTTCTTTGGTGATTGGGTTACCTCACTCAGGATGGTATCCTTCAGATTCATCCATTTGTCTAAGAATTTCATAAATTCATGGTTTTTAATAGCTGAGTAGTACTCCATTGTGTAAATGTACCACATTTTCTGTATCCATTCCTCTGTTTCAGGACATATGGGTTCTTTCCAGCTTCTGGGTATTATAAATAAGGCTGCTATGAACATAGTGGGGCATGTGTCCTTATTACAAGTTGGAGCATCTTCTAAGTATATGCCCAGGAGTGGTATTGCTGGATCTTCCAGTAGTAATATGTTCAATTTTCTGAGGATCCATCAAACTGATTTCCCGAGTGGTTGTACCAGCTTGCAATGCTCTACCAGTGCCTGACAAATACAGAAGTGGATGCTCACAGCCACTCATTGGACAGAGCACAAGGTCCTCAATACAGGTGCTAGAGAAAGTACCCAAGGAGCTGAAGAGGTTTGCAGCCCGATAGGAGGAACAACAATATGAACTAACCAGTATCCTCAGAGCTCCCTGGGACTAAACCACCAACCAAAGAAAACAGATGGTGGGACTCATGGCTCTAACTGCAAATGTAGCAGAGGATGGGCTAGTCGGTCATCAATGGGAGGAGAGACCCTTGATCCTATAAATGTTCTATGCCCCAGTATAGAGGAGTGCCAGAGCCAGGAAGCAGTAGTGGGTGGGTTGGCGAGCAGGGGGAGGGGGAGGGAATAGGGGATTTTCAGAGGTGAAGTAGAAAAGGGGATAACATTTGAAATGTAAATAAAGAAAATATGTAACAGAAATATTTTCACAACCCCCCCCCCCAAAGATACTTCCTAGGTACCTGTGTCTCATCAGGAGAAAACATTAGGCATTTGAGAGCAGATATTTCATTATATGGTTCACTTTCTTCCCTATTGGATCTTTTACTGTATTTTGTGCTCAGTAGATGGTACACTATGGAATTTTTAGGTTAAAGGGGAATGATGAAAAATCCTATGCTTTTTTTCACAGAGTTCAAAGAATTTTTTCTTTAAGAACTGGAGGGCATCATCTTGAGTGAAGTAACACAATCACAAAAGATCTCACACAATATGTATTCATTGATAAGTGGATATTAGCCCAAAACTTAGGATACCCAAGATATAAGATACAATTTGATAAATGCATGAAACTCAAGAAGAATGAAGACCAAAGTGTGGACATTGTGCACCTTCTTAGAATTGGGAACAAAACACCCAGGGAAGGAGTTACAGAGACAAAGTTCGTAGCTGTGATGAAAGGATGGACCATTTAGAGACTGCTGTATCCAGGGATCCGTCCCATAATCAGCTTCTAAACGCTGACACCATTGCATACACTAGTAAGATCTTGCTGAAAGGACCCAAATATAGCTGTCTCTTGTGAGACGATGCCGGGGCCTAGCAAACACAGGAGTGGATGTTCACAGTCAGCTATTGGATGTATCACAGGGCTCCCAATGGAGAAGCTAGAGAAAGTACCCAAGGAGCTAAAGGGATCTGCAACCCTATTGTTGGAACAACATGATGTACTAACCAGAACCCTGGAGCTCTTGTCTCTAGCTGCATATGTATCGAAAGATGGCCTAGTCGGCCATCAATGGAAAGAGAGGCCCATTGGACTTGCAAACTTTATATGCCCCAATATAGGGGAATGCCAGGGCCAAAAGAATGGGAATGGGTGGGTAGGGAAGTGGGGGGCGCTATGGGGGACTTTTGGGATAGTATTGGAAATGTAATTGAGGAAAATATGTAATAAAAATATTAAAAAAAATGACAAAAAAAAAAAGAACTGTGCACAATTTTCATAGCAATTCCAAGGGAGAGAAGGATCCTTATTCCATGCTAAATAGGACTGCTTGAAGTAGTGTCATTCAATAATTGAACTAATGTCACAGATAACAAGATACTAAAGTCTTCCTCACATGATGGTTTTCTGATAAAACAAACACATCAAAGACTATTTTTAAAGTAAGGTACAAGGAGAATGGAAAGTGTTATTATTAATAACTATCTTTTCATAGTGTTGAGTTTCTGTGATATAAAATAGGAAAAACACACCAACGATTAATAACAAAAGCCAAGGAAATGCAATGAATCTCTGTATTCAAACATACCAAAAGAAAAGGATTGGGTATAGACACCCAGATTAAGTAAAGAAGAGTAAAGTACATTTAGCATATTTTTACTTTGAAATATGTTTGGATGAAAAAAATCAAGCATAAGAAAAATTAAATCTCATTTCATACCTAATTGGATGTGTTTGGAAGCTACCTTGTTTTGAGTCATCTGAAAATGAACATACTCAATGTGCCGTCATGAACTCTCATTTTGATCAATACCATGCTTCATTTGCCCCAAAGAATGATACCAGGACACTCCCATTATGCTTCCGAATGGTATACCTCAGTATGTGAGAAATATAATTGTCATTTCTCAAAGCACAGAACATAAAATGTCAGATGATGTCTTACATGCCACATACTTTATGAAAAGCAAGAACATTCTCATTTGTACAACAAATGTGTTTAGCTTTAAAAGCAATTTCTTCTATTGTAATAAAAAAGGAATTTAAAGTAACTGAAACTGCAAATTGTAAGGTTTTTATTTATGGAAAAATAGTATCGTTCTAAATTACTTCTATAAACATGTTCAGATGCATTCTAGCTGCACATCTCATGTTATTCATTATAAACAGTACACTAAAATTGCCAAGTCAAATAAAAACAAATCTTACGTATTATTTAAAATGACCCCTTTTCAGTTAAAGATGGTTGTGTATTTTTAACTAAGAAAAGCAAACAGGAATTTACGTAAAAAAAGAATTTAAAGAAAATCTTACAAGGAATTTCAGGAGAAAGAGTTATAGGAAACACTTTGACAGAAGTGGTTTCTAGTCTGATGTTTGCAGCACACACTATTACAGGTCTAATGGGTGGGGACAATCCCTGTGGCTCTCTGTGCTGAGTTTGGGTACAAACCTTGTCACCACTGAGGTGGGGCCACCTGTGGTGCAGCTTTCCAACTTGGCTGGCTCCTGTTTGAAGTGACAACTGCCCTGCTCTTCTGCCACCTGCCGAGAGAGACTGAATCTGTCTTCCCGAGATGTTCCTGAGATAGCTGACTACCTGTGAAATTGGTGACTTACTGCTAACAACTTGGCAACAAAACATTCAGAAGCCTGGCAACCGAGTGCTGACAGAATGGCTCCAGGCACCAAGAGTGGACTGGTGGTGGTGGTGGGGGGGGTGAGATGGGCCTTCCCCCTGATAAGCACTGGTCTCTTAGTAAACTCAGGAGCCTTGAACAGGGAAGGGAATCATCTTGGCTCCATTAAGCTCTCTCGCCCTCTAAGTCTTTTTCAGCCCCAGCCTGCCTTCCAGGTGTATCCGGTTCCTATAGGCCGCAGGCCTGTATACAACACTTCTGTGCATCAGTGAATTTTTCTTATTAATTAATTGGTTAATTAATTAGCTTTTTCTCCATATATAAAGTGTGGAAAGCTTTGGATATTTGTTCGATTCCTTGGGATACTTCAAAGTGCAGGATTGCCTCTTTAGAAAATGTAGCATCTTGACTAGCCATGGGCTGGAGACATCTGGGTGCTTTGCTGAAGTCAGGGACAAGGAGGTAATTATAGTATCCCAGGGCTGTGCAGATAGCAATGGAGGTTAAAAGTTAATAGTCAAGAGAAATCCAGAGACCCACAAACCACCATACAACACCACACTGACTGGGAAGCACACCCAGAGACCTGCCTTCTGCTGCACAGCAAGTGTGCACTGTAGACACACAGAGGCCTGCTTGCTGCCATGCCACGTGGATAGGTGGTAGTCACCTAGAGGCCGACTTGCTACCAGCAAGTGCTGATGACTCAGCACTAAGGGAGGAGGTCACCAAAGGGCACTTGCAGCTGTCGCCACCACAATGTACAAGCATATGGTGGACAAATGGGAGAGAAAGAGAAGCAGGATAATTTGAGCTTTGTGAAGGAAGGTGGGTAGCATTAAATTAATCACACTGCTTATTTTGGTTTGGTTGTATTCATTTATTTACTTACTTGTGTGTGTGTGTGTGTGTGTGTGTGTGTGTGTATGTGTGTGTTTGTGTCTGTGTGTACATGTGCCCATGAAAGCCAGAATAAATGTAAGTTCCCAGTTCCCTAGAGATAGAATTAGTCCTATCTGTGAGCTATCCCAATATAGGTGTTGGAAACTGAGTTCTTATCATCTATAGAGCAGAAAGTGCACCTACCCACTGAACCTTCTCTCCAGCTCCAACAAATAGGGTTTGCTATAAATACTTTTGCTATAAATACTCATCCAGTCATTCTTCTCTAATTCTGTTACTGTAATTGAGGTCATTGGGTCACAGGTGGCAATTGTTGACTGTCTGGTCCAACTCTCTTTATTTTCTTTGAAAATTTCAGTTTACTCATATTACAAGAAAATTTCGTTACATCTTTTTAGTTCTCTCAGTTTCCAATGTCAACATAATATATAGTAACACTACATAGACCTAACGTTACATATCAATGAGAAAGGCTAACTGGACAGTAAAAAATGGTTAGTGGGCCAGCTAGTACCAACCCCAGATTTGTGTTTCAGAGATCTTTACTTATTTATTTGTTGTGCCTGGGCTTGCGTAGGTGGTCGGCCACCACACCACCAGAAAAACAAAACAAAATCAACTAACAAGGGCTGGTGAGATGGCTCAGTGGTTAAGAGCGCCAACTGCTCTTCCAAAGGTCCTGAGTTCAAATTCCAGCAACTACATGGTGGCTCACAACCATCCATAATGAGATCTGACTCTCTCTTCTGGGGTGTCTGAAGACACCTAGAGCATACTTACATATAATAAATAAATAAATCTTAAAAAAATAAAAAAATGGTTAGCAATAATAAAAGCTGTCCATGTATGCTGTACATTGCCTACTTTATTAGCTATCTTTTGACAAGCCTGAGAGACAGGTATTAGAGGGAAATCTGAGATTCAGAGAAGTGAGAGTGATAAATGTTACAAGGGCAAGGAATGCTCAAGCTGAGATTTGAGTCACACTGCACTCAGTTTTGGAAGCACAAACTGTCTCAAGCCACACCACACTGATTTTCCATCAGTTACGAAGGGGAAATTACCTCGCAATCTGGACTCCTACTCAATGTGAAGTGGTAAAAGTCAGAGACTGATTTTACAGCATCTAAGAAAGAACAGCAGAGTGTTTTGTTCCCAATTCTAAGAAGGGGCATATTGTCCACACTTTGGTCTTCATTCTTCTTGAGTTTCATGCGTTTAGCAAATTGTATCTTATATCTTGGGTATCCTAAGTTTTGGGCTAATATCCGAAAGATGGCCTAGTCAGCCATCACTGGAAAGAGAGGCCCATTGGACTTGCAAACTTTATATGCCCCAATATAGGGGAATGCCAGGGCCAAAAGAATGGGAATGGGTGGGTAGGGAAGTGGGGGGCGGTACGGGGGACTTTTGGGATAGCATTGTAAATGTAATTGAGGAAAATATGTAATAAAAAATATTAAAAAAAAATTAAAAAAATAAAAATCCAATGGGGAAAAAAAAAAAAAAACAGCAGAGAGGAACTCCCATACCAGTTGCACTCAGCAGCAAAATTGTGGCACCTTTGTATATACATTAAACTGTAGTCAAGACAGCATCTCAAACAGTTGAGCTGGATGGCCTTTAGCACATCAGTTATCAGTCAAGTCACTAGTTTGAACAGCTGACACCCTGTTCCAGAAAAAAAATAAGTTGAAGTTATGATACCGCATACTTTAAATATTTTCTACTCACCTATATCTAAACTGATTGTGTGAAATGCAATATCATGTCTTATCACTGCCTTCCCATCTGACCTGCTGATCATCAGGTCCCAACTGCCAACGCCCCCAAAATGGCAGTGCCACTGACAGTTTCCAGCATGATAGTCTGAGCTCAGCTCAGGCAGGATAGATAAAAGCTTATACTCAGCATTCTTCAGCAACCTGTGAAAGAGTGTCTCTTTTTCAGGAAGTGCCCCTTCCTTATTCCCTCACCTATGGGGCAAACTGGACATCACATCCCTTGTTAACACATACCTATAAGACATATCAAAAGGCCCTGAACATTCTGGCTCAAAAACCTTCCCCAGTCTCTCTTCCAGGGTGTTCCACTTCAAAGCTTCCTCCTTGCTGCAGCTATCATCTTTCTTTATAACTGTTAAGCATTTCCCCACCTTTCAGTTATTCTCTCTGTCCCCAAGACTTAACCATGGTAGTTGTCAGTGTGTTTTTCTCTCTATACATGAGAGATAGCCATGTGGCAGTTTCATCTGTCCAATAAACCTTTCTTCTCACCCATGGAATGGTGCTTTCACTGGTGGTAACATCAATTTATTACAAAATAGTAGAGTAAATCAAGTTAGCACTAGAGTAGCCTTAGCTCTTCTCAGTAATTCTGCTCTCATGTGATGTCTCTACTACTCTTGGTGAGGACTCTTTCTACTTCAGATTTCTGTGCTATTACATTTATGTTGTCAAAGCCCAAGCCAAGTGTCTCATCTTCCATCGTGGCACCTACCGCAGAGGTGTTTTTTTCTAACTTGTTTTTTTCTAACTTGTTTTTTTCTAACTTGTTCTGAAATCTCTCTGGCCTGCTCAGTAAGAAGAATGTCAGATTGCCATGATTCCCACTCTGTGAGTAGCAAATGTAATCCAATATGTTTCTCTTGAACATGGCTTTAAGCAAAGGAGAAAAACTTGGGAAGCCTGTGAAATCGTGTACTTTGGACATCCCAGGAAGCAGAGTTGACTATGGTAGACAGCAGGGTATACCTAGGTAAGGAGCGGAATATTCCATGCTTGAATAGGAATTGAGGTGGAAACTCCTGGTGTGGCTCTTTAATGACGAGCAAAGGAAATGCAAGCAATGTAAATCATACTTCTCAAAAATAAAGATAGCAAGTTAACATTTAAACACTGGTCCCTAGAAACATACATTTTGTAAAATGATAGTTGCGTGAATATGCTCTTTTTATTTTCATAATTTGCTTCTTTTAAAAAAGTACAATTGGCGCATACACTTTCTTGTGTTCTAGGTAAATTTAGTCTCCAAGGAAGCACCAGAAGGTCGAGAAGGAGTCCCATAGCATATGACAGTTTGCTTGCTGTGCAGCCTAGAACAGATTTTCCCTGCCACAGGCCTCTCTGTCAGAAAGTCGCACCTGCCAGAGCTCGGCTCACATTTTACAGCCAGGCAGCTTTTCTGACATCTGCTCTTGACCTACAACACCCTCTGAATTGGGGCCTCATTGCAGAAACAATTTTTCATGGTTACTGAGAAGTGGTAAATTTCTTGTTCTCTGAGATCTCATTTTGCAGTTAGTGAGAATCAGAACTCCAGGGCACTCTCCTCGCAGAAACAGTGACATTAATGGCACTAGTAAATGCCTCCCTGCAGCTGCACTGGAAGCCAGTAAATAGCTAATTGAGCACTCTCTGTTACTTAAGGAAGGCATTGATTTTTATTTCTTTACCCCAACTTTGTCTCTCATTTTGAACTCAGAATTAAATTCAAATTTGTAAGTGTATAGAGAACAAAACTAAACTAACAAGACCCCTAAACCCCTTCACTAGTCTTTAGAGTATCCTAAAATGAAGAGCTTGCAATATACACAGCCTTATAGGATTTGATATATACCACCTCCTTCTTCTCAATGTCAAGTAGACTATGCTCTGACCCCAGACTGACTGTGAGCTTTGACAGGTGGCCAGGCTTTTCCAGGGCCTCCCCTGTCTTTTTGGCTTCTGGATGCAGAGAAGAGTTTCCTGCTTGTAGAAATCATTTTCATTCCAACTGAGAAGGTTTTGGTCTCTAAATCTTTTTTTTTTCTCTGTGTCTATTAAAATTCCCACTAAACACAACTGTGTTCTGACCAAGGGTCACATGCTTTTCTTGTGATTTGCTCTCAGCAGGTATAAATTGCATTGGAGTAAAAGCTATGACAATCAATGCCTGTTTTATGAGACAGAGTACTAGATTCCCATTTATGAATACAAGTCTATATGTAAACATATTTTATTGGTTTGATATTAACTTTATTCCATTTTCATAATTATCTATTTTCCTAAATATTTTAATTGCTGGCAGACTGAAATTTCTATACAAAGTACTATTAGGAATCTCTAAGGTGTCTCTATAAGAGAAGTCTGTAAGTTGAAATCTATTTTACTCTTCCTGTTATAACTTGGGAATTGTTGTGGTCCCCATTCTGATTGTTTTACCTGGGCCTTGTGAGCTAATGACTGCATCATATCCCCTATCTGTATGAAAACATATGCTTGTATGTTGTGGATAAGTGTATGCAGAAGGCAGATGTGTGAGGAAGAGAGCTAGGTTATGCTTGAGTTGTCTGGAAGAAAGATTAGGGTGTGAGGCAGGAAGTAGATAGACATGTGTGTCCATCAAATACCTCTGAAGAGTGCTTCAGTTTTGCTGACAGAGACCTTTGAACTGACTAAAAGAAAATAAGGTATGGAGTGAAAAAATGGGTGGGAATGGAAGTTTCATACACCATAACCATATGAGTGCTTATCATTAATATTTCCACTTCTGCCAAAACAATTTCCCAAAGAAAGTAGAAAGATTTAAAAATGCAAAAGTAGTACAAGTAGGATTTTTCTTAAGATAAATGACATCTGCTTATTTCTTTCATATCACTGGTTATGGATTCAAAGGTTTTCCTAGTGCAAGAAGACTAACACTAAAAACCATTTTCAATGCAGCTAGAGAAATTTTCTTTCTATTGTCTCTGAACAGTCGACATTCTTATTAGTGGTTAGGAATATCTTAACTTCCATAGAATTTCTGTCTGCACTTAAGGTATTTTAATTCTGATTATATGTATACATAGTTGAAATTTATATGGTAGCATATAATTATAACTGGGATTCTAAAATATTTTATGGGAGTGATGGTACCTAAATCTTCCTGTAACAAATGCAAAAATGATGAAAGATTTTATAAAAATATGAAGTCTATAGTACATTCATGCAGAACAATTTAATATAATTTAAGTTACATATTTTATTTTGACTGGCTGGTCTCCAACACTCAGCACATAATTGAATAAATAGAAAAAAAATAGCAAAGCTTTCAGGATCTTCCAAAAAGCTTAATTGTTTCTAGCCAACTCTTTTTATTCAAACAGCAGTACACTGAATGCCTCAATATGATAAAGATTTTACTATATTTACTTATTCACTATGCTACTACAGACTCACTAAAAACATACATAATTCAACATTATAACATTGCATATTTTACAGTTAGTTTTATGAATGAATAAAACACTTGTATGAATACAATCTTAAGTTATTTATTTACACAGTTCTAAAGATTTATAAAAAAAGACCTAAAAGCTATTCTCTGAATTTTATTTTCAGGTGGTTTGAAATAAATACATCAGAAATTCTGGAAGATCTTTTTAAAAATCATAAGATAAATTACTGAAGATACCACACTCTCCATACATAGGACTTGGAGGGATCAAGATAGAACTGATGTGAAATCTTCTTCCATGAAGACTAGCACTCACAGTATCTAAGGTGCTCTGCAATCCCCCAAGGAAAAAGACTAATAGCTCCACCTAAATGTAAAACCTACCAACCACAGCAATGATTGGACCAGCAGGATATCCACAATGGTGAAATAAGGCACTTATATCTTGAGGGTAACCATTAGCTATCTAGTTGTACTTAAGGCATATTCGCTGGGAGAAAAATGTATTACTGATACTATAAATTTAGCCAACTACCTATGGCTGAAAAGGTCATACACCTTAAAGAAGAGCAGACTATTGCCATGTTCTTAAATTAGTGTAGTCTACAACTCACTGGTTCTCAAACTTCCTAGTGTTGTGACACTTTAATATAGTTCCTCATATTGTGGTGACACCCAACTATAAAAGTTATTTTGTTGCTACTTTGTAGACTTAGATTTGTTTTAAAACCTACTTTATTTAGGGTTCTTAAATGTTTCAACCTCCCTTCTAACCTACCAAACAGAAGTAGGGGAAAAAGAAGGTTAAGAGGAAAAGGGTTTGGAGGACCCTTCGAAGTAGTTCCTTTGGGGCGATTCTACTCTTCATTGTCAGGATACCTGCAGTCCAGCTCAATAGCAAACAACAAATGCAAATCAGTAAGAGTAGCACAATCCAGCAGAAACAGCAAGGCTCTGCCAAATTCCAAAGTCAGTGGAAGCTGTCAGAATCAGCTGAAATAATGTGACAAATCCTTTGGTGGTTTCTCTCTATGAACTGGAGACTAGGGAAGACCAGTAAAGACCAGCAAAGACCCATGGCAAAGTGTTGCATGGCATAGCCATGCAAGAACATTTTCCCAATGTTTGTGGTGTTCCATTTATATTCTTTCATCTGCCCTCTCTAGTATTTGTTTTCAGCAAAACATCACATGCCCTTTCCCAAGACCACTTCTAGAAAAACATCACATGACACAACTGAGTTGTTAAAGAAACCAGAAATGTCTTCTTCACCTGGTTTCTCCTTTTGGTTAATAGATCAAGGCTACCATCTTTCTTACAAAGTTTCAAGAATGTGCTGCTTCCAACCCTGGACATGTTCTGGATTCTTAGTGCTCTCTGTCCTCATGTTGAGGATAGTATGGAGATCTACAGCTGGAAAAATGCAGAGAGTAAATGACTAGGGGTGCATATACAATGCAACTGCTATATCTAAGGGACAGGGGACATTGTGAAAGAGAGGGAAGAAAGATTGTAAGGGACAGAAAATGTTCTAATCTCTTCACTGAGTTCTTTACTGGTTATAGAAAATGACCAGTGCCAGAGTCTTTGCTAGGCTTAATCTCATAGATTAGTCTGAAAAGAATTGTGTTGGAAGCTTGATAAAAATTGTATTGAATTTGTATTGTATTGCTTTCAGTAGGACTGCTACTTTTATTATATTAATCCTACCTATCCATGAGCATGGGGGGTCTTTCCATCTTCTGATATTTTCTCTAGTTGCTTTCTGTAAAAAATTGAAGTTTATATCATATAGGTCTGTCACTTGCCTGGTTAGCATTACCTTAAGATATTTTATAACATTTGTATATATTGTGAACCATATTATTTTGCTGATTTCATTCCCAGTCCCTTTGTCATTTGTATAGAGGAGACCAATTGATTTTTTTTAATTAGATATTTTCTTTGTTTACATTTCAAAGGTTATCCATCCCCTTTCCTGGTTTCCCCTCTGAAAACCCCCCTCTGCCTACCCCCTTACTTAGTCTTGCATCCAGCCACTTCACTGAAGGTGCTATCAGCTCTAGGAGGTTTCCAGAAGAATTCTGAGGTCACATATGTATATTATCATATCATCTGCAAAGAGAGAAACTTTTAATTCTTCCTTTTCAATTTGTATCCCATTTATAACCTTTTGTTGTCTTATTGGTTTAGCTAAAACTTCAAATACTATATTGAATAGATATGGCTTTGTCTTGTTCCTTGATTGTAGTGGAATTGGTTTAAGTTTCCTTCCATTTAATTGATGTTGGCTATAGCCTTGGTATAAGTTGCCTTTATTTATGATTAAGTGTGTCCTATAGATCTCTCATTTTCCCAAGACTTTATCATGAAGGGGTATTGAATTTTGTCAAAGGATTTTCAGCTTCTAATGAGAAGATAGTAATTTTCATCTTTCAGTTTGTTTATATGTTATATGTCTTACATAGACAGATTTTTGTATGTGAATCATCTCTGCATCTCTGGGATGAAGACTACTTGATAATGGTGGTTGATATTTTTTGATGTATTCTTAGATTCAGTTTGTGAGTATTTTAACATCAATATTCATGAGGGAAATTACTCTGTATTTCTCTTTGTTGAATCTTTGTGTGTTTTGGTTATCACTGTGACTGTAGCCTCATAAAATGAATTGAACAAAGTTCTTTTTATTTATCTTGTGTGGAATAATTTAAGGAGTATTGTTATTATGTCTTCTTTGAAAATCTTGTAGAATTATTTGCTAGAATCATCTGATACTTGGATTTTAGGGGGGGTTGGGAGTGATTTAATGACTTCTTATATTTTCTTAGGGATTAGGTCTATTTAAATTGTGTACTTATCTTGATTTAACTTTGATAACTGGTGTCTATTGAGAAAATTGTACATATCTTGTAGATTTTCAAATTTTGTAAAGTACAGGTTTTTTTGAAGTATGTCCTAATGATTCTTTGGATTTTCTCAGTGTCTGTTGTTATGTCCCCTTCTCATTTATAATTTTTTAAATTTGGATATTCTCACTGTGTCTTTAGTTAGTTTGGATAAGGGCTAATCTGTCTTGTTGAGTTTCTTAAAGAACTAGTTCTTTTATTAATTCTTTGTATTGCTCTTTGTTTTCATTTTATTGATCCCAGTCCTCAGTTTTGTCATTTCCCACCATCTACTCCTTAGGGATGTATTTGCTTCGTTTTGTTCTCGAGGTTTATGGTTTGATGATAAGTTTCTAGTATAAAGGCACTTAGTGCTATGACTTCCTTTTGTAATATGGAGAGCAAAAAAATTAAAAATAAAATAATTTAAAAAAAAGAACTACTTTCATCGTGTCCCTTAAGTTTGGGTATTTTGGGCATTCCTTTTCATTGAATTCTAGGAAGTCTTTAATTTCTTTCTTTCTTTCTTTGTTTCTTTCTTTGTTTCTTTCTTTGTTTCTTTCTTTGTTTCTTTCTTTGTTTCTCTCTTTCTCTCTTTCTTTCTTTCTTTCTTTCTGTCTGTCTGTCTGTCTGTCTGTCTTTCTTTCTTTCTTTCTTTCTTTCTTTCTTTCTTTCTTTCTTTCTTTCTTTTTTTTAATTTCTACCTTGTCTCTGTAGTTTTCAGTAGGGTGTTGTTCAGTTTCCATAACTTTGTAGCCTTTCTGTTGTTTCTGTTTTTGTTCATGTCCAGCTTTAATCTGGAGTGGTCTGGTAGAAGACATGAGGTTATTTCATTTTTATTTTTATATATATCTGTTGAGACTTGCTTTGTGACTGAATATGTTATCAAATTTTTTGGTGAAGGTTCTCTGAGGTGTTGAGAAGAAGAATTATTCTGTTTTGCTTAAATAAAATATTCTGTAGATACCTGTTAGGTCCAAGTAATTCGTAACATGTTAGCTCTATTATTTCTCTGTTTAGTCTTTGTCTGGATGACCTTTCCCTTGGGCAGAGTACAGTATTGAAGTCTCCTACTACGGGTGTGTGAGGTTTGATGCTTGATTTAAGTTTTAGTAATGTTTCTCTTATAGAGAGCTACACCAGCTTGCTCCCATTTACTTGAGAAATCTTTTTCCAACCCTTTATTCTGATGTTCTGTCTGACTGTGATGTTGAAGTATGTTTCTTGTATTCAGCAGATGAATGGATTCTAGGTTTTTTGGGGGGGGGGATTCTGTTTTTGTACCCACTCTGTTAGCCTGCATCTTTTTATTGGAGAATTGAATCTACTGATGTTAAGAGATATTAATTGTTATTGTTATTGCTGCTGCTGTTGGTTTTGTGGTGGTGGTGCATGTGTGTGTGTCTGTCTGTCTGTCTGTGTCTGTGTCTGTACCTGTGTCTATATGTCTGTGTGTCTATTTTTCCCCCTTTTGAGTTCTGCTGGTGTAAGATTTTTTTATTGCCTGAGTGTTTTCGGGTATAGTTAACCTCCTTAGGATGATATTTTCTTTGTATTACTTATTATAGGGCTGGAATTATGGATAGGTATTGTGTAAATTTCACTTTATTATAAAATACCTTGTTTTTTTCATCAGTGATTACAAGTTTTACAAGGTATACTATAGTAATATAGTAAGCATGTATTTTATATTAGAAAATCTTTCTTCTATGATTTTGTTAAATACATTTTCTGTGTTTTGAGCTTGGATTCTTCTTCTATTGCTGATATTCTCATTTTTGTTCTCCTCATAGTGTTCCAGATTTCTTAGATGGTTTATGTTAGGAAATTTTAAAATTCAACATTTTCTTTGACTGAGCAATCTATTCTTTTATCCTATCTTCAACACCTGAGAGTCTGTCTTCCATCTCTTTGTATTTTCTTTTTGATGCTTGTGTTTACAGGTCCAGTTCATTTACCTAGATTTTCCATTTCCAGAAATGTGTATCCTTTATAGCTTCTATTTCCATTTTCAGATCTTTATTTTTTTATTAGGTATTTATTTCATTTACATTTCCAATCCCAAAAGTCCTCCACACGCTCCGCCACCCACTCCCCCATCTACCCACTTCCACTTCTTGGCCCTGGCATTCCCCTGTACTGAGGCAGATAAAGTTTGCATAACCAATGGGCCTCTCTTTCCACTGATGGCCGACTAGGCCATCTTCTGATACATATGCAGGTAGACACACAAGCTCCGGGGGGTACTGGTTAGTTCATATTGCTGTTCCACCTATAGTACTGCGGATCCCTTTAGCTCCTTGGGTACTTTCTCTAGCTCCTCCATTGGGGGCCCTGTGATCCATCCAATAGCTGAGTGTGAGCATCCACTTCTGTGTCTGCTAGGCCCCGGCATAGTCTCACAAGAGACAGCTATATCTGTGTCCTTTCAGCAAAATCTTGCTAGTGTATGCAATGGTGTCAGCATTTGGAAGTTGATTATGGGATGGATTCCCGGATATGTCAGTCTCTAGATGGCCCATCCTTTCGTCATAGGTCCAAACTTTGTCTCTGTAACTCCTTCCATGGGTGTTTTGCTACCAATTCTAAGAAGGGGCAAAGTGTCCACACTTTGGTCTTCGTTCTTCTGGAGTTTCATGCTTTTAGCAAATTGTATCTTATATCTTGGGTATTCTAAGTTCCTGGATTAATATCCACTTATCAGTGAGTACATATTGTATGAGTTCTTTTGTGATTTGGTTACCTCATTCAGGATGATGCCCTCCAGGTCCATTCATTTGCCTAGGAATTTCATAAATTCATTCTTTTTAATAGCTGAGTAGTACTCCATTGTGTAAATGTACCACATTTTCTGCATCCATTCCTCTGTTGAGGGGCATCTGGGTTCTTTCCAGCTTCTGGCTATTATAAATAAGGCTGCTATGAACATAGTGGAGCATGTGTCCTTCTTACCAGTTGGAACATCTTCTGGATATATGCCCAGGAGAGGTATCCATTTTTGGATCTTGAAGAGTCTCCTTTACTACATTTTTTCTTGGTTTTCTTGGCATTTTTAAGATTTTTTTATTGTCTTTCCTTTGATTTCAATAACGGATTTCTTCCGTTTCTCCTTTAAGGACCCGTACCATCCTCATACAGTGTGTTTTAAGTTGGTTTTCTTGTGCTTCAGCTGCACTGTGTATTCAGGTCTTGCTGTCTTAGGACAGTTGGACTCCGTTGGTGCCATGCTGCCCGGAATGTTGTTGATTGTGTTCTCACACTGAAGATTAGGATGATTGTAGTTCTAGGTGCTGAGTTCTGAATTTGTCTTTGTTGGACAGGTAGTATATTCATTCGTTTCTCTTTCCTCTTCCTCTAACATCTTCTGATCTTGTGGCCTAGATTTCTGGCAATTGCCTGTGTGACTTCTGATCTAGTAGGGAGTCTCTGTCTAGGTTGGGGGATGAAGTTCTCATGACTAGCTTCACCTTTGATGCAGCATGGTGTCTCTGTTCTCCTGACTGATGTGGCTGGCACCTGAGCAGCTGAAGTCTTCTGGAGTTAGGGCGAGGGACCAGGCCATTGGTGAGCAGTGAGGCGGGAGTGGTGGAGAGATGAGTCTTTGGGAACTGAATGTAGGCAGAGGCGCCATTCAGCTGGCAGTCAGGTCACTCACCTCTTTTGAAAGTTGTGGTCAGTACCTGAGCAGGGGACAGCAAGGTGGGAATTGTGATGGGAGGGTTGGGGAGGGTGAGGGAATCCTTTTGTTGGGAAACAAATCTGGAAAATGAAGCAGTTCAGCTGGATCTCTCATCTGTGCTTCTGACTCCTTTCAGATATTTAAATGTAATAATAAATTTCTCACTAGACCTGTTTTTTTTACACAGATGCTGCCAGATCCTTCATTCATTCTACAAATAAATATGTTTTGAGGACTTGTATCAGCTCCCAAATAAGCTTCTAATTAGAGTCTACTTAAGGTTAAGAAGGATATCTTTTCATTGTTTTTCATCTATTGAAGCCACCAGAATGTTTAACTTCTTGAAGTAACTAAATTATTCTTCTGTTTCACAGGTCAAACACATTAAGGACTTGATATATTTTCCACATATGCTACTAAGTTCTACTTTCTGATTATAACCATTTAATATTGTTGTGTTATTGTTAGATTTTGGTATTATATGGACTTTTTATTTGTATTTGTAAGCTTCTTGAAATGAATACAGTATTATTTCTCATACAGAATTTGATGACTACACATATCAGTGACTGGCTTATGGAAAGCACTATTAAGATATTATTATTACTGGTTAAGTTCATTACCTTATACTCAGCTCATTTAATAATCATAGAGTTATTTCAATGCCATCCATGACAGTTTTAGAGATGAAGGTAGTAGGTTGCAGAATATGTATGTGAACATACACAGTAAATGGTAGCTAAGGGATTGCAGCTTTCTTGCTACTGTTTCACCTCAGTTGTTCCCTCCAAAACTCATACGAAATTTAATTTCCTTGTGCGATATTAGGAGCTGGTCCTCTTTGATATCTTTAAGAGATGATTAGGGCTTTGCCCTCACAAATGTGTTAATTGGCTTATGCATTAGTGGCCTTATATGCTAATAAGCTATCATGAGAATATGTGTTCCATAAATGCTGTTTTGGCTAGAGTGCTGTATTCTCTGTCTTTGAGCATACAATGGTCTGTTCTTCAGTGCTCTAATATCATGAAAGAAATTACCAGATGTAGTCCCTTGACCTTGATCTGGAATGATAAGCCAGAATAAACCTTTTTTTTTTATTTTTATAATATATCAGCATGTGACATTTGGTCCAAAATATCCCTATGTCTTTCTGATAGATTTTTCTGTTGTTCATCATATTTATTATCTTCTTCATCTTTGGCAAACATGACTTAAACATCCTTAGAAGTTAATAGATAAAATATATTTTGGCATTCATATCATTTGATGATTACACCTTTGGCATTTACATTGACATAAACAAAGGACTATATTTAGAAGCTATGTCTATTTCTTCCATTATGGTACTATCTATTACAATGTATTCTCCTAAGTCTAAACATGTCATCATACTCTTTCATCATGAGTGGTATACAGAAAGTAGAGCTGAAGTTCATTAAGGCAGCTACCAAAAATCTTTTTCTATGCTCTTTTTGATAGCTATCACCCTAAACAGAGAAAGAGAGAGAGAGATCAAAATACTTATCTTGCCATAATTGCCATTACATTTTCTTATTTTTTAATCTTTGTTATTGACATCTATGTATATGTGAAAAGGAACAAATCATGACGTGCTTATAGAACTAGGAGCAATCCCTTTGAAATTCTTTTTAGAAATTCCTCATGAAAATGCCTATCTCCACAGTGGTGATTTGAATAAATATAGCCCCCATAGGCCCATAGGAACTGGCACTATTAGGAAGTATAGCCTTGTTGGAGCAGGTAGAGGAGGTGTGTCACTAGGGAAGGGTTTTGAGGTCTCAGCATCTCCGGTCAGTTCACATCCTGCTCTTGCCTATGCAGGTGTAGAACTGTCTGCTCCTTTTCTAATACCATATCTGTCTGCACACTGCCATTCTTCCCATGATGACAATAAGGGAATAAACTCTGAAAAATGTAAACCAGCCCCAGTTAAACATTTTCCTTTAAAAGAGTTGTCATGATGTCATGGTGTCTCTTCATAACAATAGGAACACCAACTCATCCACTAAGTAGGTTATGTGCCCTTTGCTATTATAACTTCCTAGAACTGCACTTATATGAACCAAACAAGAACATGTTTATCTTAACTTTAGCATTAAGTCTTTAAGATCGACTCTTACCTCAAGGTCACAAACTGGTACCAGAAGGAAATTTGCTGTACTACAGGATCCTTCACACTTTCTTTGATATTTTATCATGCTCTGTTGGAGGTATTATTTCAACAAAATGATATATAGAAAAAAGATTTAAATGTATACTTGGTTATGATTCTAAAAGTTTAGCTTGCACCATATATATCTTTTATGATTACTAATGCTATATATTTAAGTTAAATGAGTTAATGGCGAATTTTAAAAATGAAATGTAATATTAAGATTATTAAAGAATGTAATAAAGAAAACATTTCTTCTCTAATTGTTTCATAAATGGGACTTGGAAGCTTTCCTTCCTTTTTCATTTCATGGAATAACTTCTGTAATACTGGTGATAATTCCTTGAAATTCTTCATAAAGGTTTTTGAGTTCTGGGCTGTATTTAGTTTGAGAAACATTTTATTATTGCTTCAATATTGTTGTTTGTGGATAAGTTTAAATAATTTGTTTCTTGTTTTAAATTTGTCATATATTATTTATCTAGATATTAATCTGTTTCTTTTAGAGTTCTCCATTTTTTCCCTGAATTTCATGGGTATCTGTTTTAAAGTCTCCTTATGCTTTATAACTGTGTTAAATCATGTCTTTCTTCAATTAAAAAAAAATTGACTTAGAGTATGTCATTCATTTTATTGTTTCAAAGAATCAAATTTTGTTTCACTGATTCTATGCATTGTTTGTTATTTGTCACAGTTTCTGTTATATTTATTTCTGCTCAGAGTTTGATCATTTGTTGCCATCTATTATTTTTTACTTTTGTATTTTTTTTTGTTTTTCCAAGGCCTGAAGATATATTCTTAAATTAATAATTTTAGATCTCTTAAATTTTCTTATGTTGGCACATTATGATGAGCTATAAATTTGGTGCTTGGGTATGCCTTTATTTGTGTCCCAAATATTTATGTATTATCATGTTTTAATTTTTATTCCATTATATGAAGATTGTTTGTTTGGTTTGCTTTTCATTTTTCATTTTGTAAGTGACCTACCTTCTTTTTTTTCTGTTTTTTTTTTAATTAAGTATTTTCCTCGTTTACATTTCCAATGCTACCCGAAAAGTCCCCCATACCTTCCCCCCCCACTCCCCTACCTTCCCACTCCCACTTTTTGGCCCTGGAGTTCCTCTGTACTGGGGCATATAAAGTTTGCATGTGACCTACCTTCTGATAATATGTATATATATATATATATATATATATATATATATATATATATATATATATATATATTGTCTCCAGGGGTTGGTATACATTCGGTAATCTCTAGTAATGCCATTACTTACAGTCAGGTTATCCAGACAAGAAACACAGAGAAATATTGATGCTAAATAATGAATCTAATACCTCTAACAGTCATCTATAAAAAACCAAAACACTGAAGAACAGGAATTCTTATCAGCAGATCATGGAACTTTCTCCAAAACTGACCATGTAGTATAAAAGAAATAAACTATGATATTGAAATAAATGATGTTGTAATTAATCTATGGTTTTAAATCTAGTAGGATTTGTTTAATGAAATTAGATACACTTGTGTTTGATGTGTATGTGTTTACAATTATGTCATCTTCTTTGTGGATTATCCATTTAATGAATGTGAAGTGACCTTCTGTATTCCACCAAGATCAAAATAACAAGAATTAACAATCACTGGTCATTAGCATCTCTCAAAAAAAAAAAAAAGGACTCAATTGCCCAATAAAAAGACATGGGCTAAGTAACAGAATGGATTTGAAAACAGAACTCACCATTCTGTTGCAAGAAATACACCTCTGTAATAAAGACAGACACTACCTCAGCGTAAAGGGGTAAAAGAAAGTTTTCTAAGCACAGGGACCCATGAAGCAGCAGAAGCAAGCCATTCTAATATCTAATAAAATAGACATTCTAGAAAAATTAAGCAAAAGGGACAGTGAAGGACACTTCCTATGATAAAAGGAAAAACCAATCATGATAATATCTCAATTTTGAACATCTCTGCCCCAAATACAAGGGCATTTACATTTGTAAAAGAAATATTGCAAAAGCTTAAATTGTACAAAAAACCCTACACATTAATAGTGTGAGAATTCAGGACCCCACTCTTATCAATCAACAGGTCATCCAGATAAAAACTAAACAGAGAAATAACAAGACTAACTGGCATTATGAACCAAGTGGAACAAGTGGACGTATCAGACATCTACAAAACATATCACCCAAACACAAAAGAACAAATATTCTCAGCATCTCATGAAACCTTCTAAAAAAATTGATCATATAGTCAATCACAAAGCAAGCCTCAATAGATTCAAGAAAATTGAAATAACACCTTGTATCTTATCAGATCCCTCATGGATTAAACCTGGTGTTGAACAACAATAAGAACACGAGAAAGTCCATATACTCATGGAAATTGAACAGCTCTCTACTCAATGATCACTGGGTGAGGGAAGAAATAAAGAAAGAAATTAAAGACTTTCTAGAATTCAATGAAAAAGAAGGCACAAGATATCCAAATTTATGGGACACAATGAAAGCAATGCTAAGAGGAAAGCTCATAACACTAAGTACCTTTATATCGAAATTAGGAATTTCTCATACCAGCAATTTCAAAGTATATCTGAAACATCTAGGAAAAAAAAAGGAGCAAATGAACTAAAGATGGGTAGAAGGCAAAAATAATAAAAATCAGGGCTAAAATCAATCAATGGGAAATAAAAAAAGCAATACGAAAAATTTAAAAATCAAGTCAGTTCTTTGAGAAAATCAACAAGAAAGCCAAACTCTTAGCCAAACTAACTAAAAGACAGAGAGACAGTATCCAAATAAATAAAATCAGAAATGAAAAAGAAGACAACAAAAGACAAAGAGGAAATTCAAAGAATCACTAGGTCTTATTTAAAAAGCCCATACTCCAAGAAATTGGAAAATCTCAAGGAAATGGATGACTTTCTAGTCTGATACCACAAAATAAGGTTAAATCAAGATCAGATAAACTATTGAAAAATACCTATAACCCCTAAGAAAAGAGAAGCAGCCATTAAAAGTCAACCAACCACAAAAAGCCTAGGGCAAGGTAGTTATAATACAGAATTCTACCAGCCTTTCAAAAAAGAGATAATATCAATATTCCTCAAACTACCCCACAAAATAGGAACAAAAGGAACGCTGCCAGACTCATTCTGGGATGTCACAGTCACCCTGATAACTAAACCACACAAAGTCTCAACAAAGAAAGAGAAACTCAGACCAATTTTTCTTATGAAAATTGATGTGAAAATACTCAATAAAATACTCAGAAACTGAATCCTGGAGTACATCAAAAACATCATCTATTATGATCAAGTTTTCTTCATTCCAGGGATGCAGTGATGGATCAATATAGAAAAATCCACTAACATAATTCATTATATAAACAAACTAAAACAAACAAACACAAAACAGCAACAAAAAACCCAAACCAAACCAAAACAAAACAAAACAAAAAACCATCTGATCATTTCATTAAATGTTGAAAAAGCTTTAGACAAAATCCCGAATTATGTTAAAAGTCTTGGAGGGATCAGAGATATAAGACACATACCTAAGCATAATTAAAACAATATACAGTTAGCCAATAACCAACATCAATTTAAATGGAGAAAAACTTAAAGCAATTCCACTAAAATTAGGAAAACAAAGCTGCCCACTCTCTTCCTATCCATTCAATATAGTACTTGAAATTCTAGCTAGAGCAATAAGACATATAATGGCAATCAAAGGGATACAAATTGAAAAGGAAGAAGTCAGAATATCACTATTCAAGGATAATAATGGGAAATGTAAATCAAGTGAGCCCGAGATTCCGACTTTCACCTGTCAGAATGGTTAAGATCAAAACTTCAATGAGAGCACATGCTGATGAGGATGCAGAGCATGAGAAACACTCTTCCAGTGGCTGATGGGGGTGCAAGCTTGTATAACCACGTTGGAAATCAATTTGGAAGTTTCTCAGAAAGTTTCTCTAGTAATGGGACAGCTCTACCTCAAGACCCAGCTTTGTCATTCCTTGGTATACACCCTAAAGACACCCAACTATTCCACAGGGACACTTGCACAAATATGTTCATATCAGCTTTATTGGTAATAGCCAGAAACTGCAAACAACTAGATGCCCTCAAATAAAGAATGGATTTTAAAATGTGGTATATGTACACAGTGGATTACTATTCAGCTATTAAAAGCAAAGACGTTATAGATTTTGTACAGAAATAGATGGAACTTGATAATATTTTCCTAAGTGAGATAACGCAGACCCAGAAAGACATGTATGGTATGTATGCACTTATAACTGGACATTAGCCATTAAAGTACAGGATAACCATGCTACATGATCCAAAGAAACTCGGTAATAAGGAGGTCCCAAGGAAGGATTTGTGAATCTTATTCAGCAGGTAAAACTAATCAATTGTCTGAGGTGGATGGAGAGAGGGAACTAGCTAGGAGAGAAGGTAAGGAGGGGAACAGGAATGGCAATGTAGGGAGAAGGGGAGTGGGAGTGGGGTTATATCTGGGACAGCTAGAGGCCTGGGATTGGGAAGATACAGAGAGTCTACAGTGGTGACCCTAGCTTAGATTCCTACCAGAGGGAGATATAGAGAATGAAATGGCTACCTCTTGTAGCCAGGCTGGATTTCCAGAGGAGGAAGCTGGACATCAATCTCCCCACAAAACCTTCAACCCAAAATTTGGCTTGTCTACAAGATATGCAGGGATAAAGCTGGAGCAGAGACATGGGGAACAACCAACCAATGATTGCCCCAACTTGAGACCCTTTCCATGTGAGAGAGCCAACCCCTGGTGCTATCAATAATACTCTGCTTTGCTTGCAGACAGGTACCTAGCATAACTGTCTCCTGAGAGGCTTCATCCAGCAATGGATGTAGACAGATGCAGAGACCCAAAGCCAAATCAGAGCCCAGGAAGTATTTTGGAAGAATGGTGTGATAGGAGTGAGCAAATTGGATGTGTCAAAAACACAAGAAGACCCAAAGGGTCAACTAAGCTGGGACAATAGGGACTTTCAAGAGCCTGGACCACTAACTAAGGAATACAGGAGCTGGACGTAGGCACCCTACACATTTGTAGCAAATGTGCAGTTTGGTGTTCATGTGTGTCCCCTAAAAAGTGGAGCAAGGGCTATCTCAGTTTCAGTTTCTCATCTCTGGATCCACTTCCCCACTACTAGGAACTCCTGGTTAGGTCTCAGGAGAAAAGGATGTGTCTAGACCTGCTAGCACTAGATGTCCCATGATGGGGTGGGGTGGTACCCAAGTAAGGGGTTCCCATTTTTTGAGGAGAAGGGGAGGGGGCAATGTGAGAAGGGATTAAGGGTGGGACTGGAAAAAGAGAAGGAAGGGGGATGCATTCAGTATGTAAAGTGAAATAATAAAAATAATATTTTACTATATAATAACTAGCTATTATTCAGATGAGTCTAACATTATAATTGACCTGACCTTTCTCCCTGTGTCACTTATTTCCTGCTTTTTGTGCTATTATTGTGTGTTGTGTGTGTGTGTGTGTGTGTTAAAGGTAATAGGAAGTTCCTTGTGTTGTCCTGTTTAGTACTAAAAGAGCTTTTGTACCTGGATGCACATCACTCTTCCTAGGTATGAAAATTTTTCTCACATTATTTTATTGAAAATATTCGTTATGGTATTCTTAACCTTCTTCTGTGCCCATAACTCAAAGGTTAGATGTTTTCACAGCTTGTCAAAGCTCTTTCCTGTTCCATTTGTAGTTTTAAATTTATTGTTCACCACATTTACTTAATTATCTATTCATAGCATTATGTTTTTCACAAGATCCTTCCTATTGGTAAAGCTTCCTGATAAGTTATTTATTTGGAGTATTGAATTTTTCATTTCCAGCATTATTTAAATTTGGCTTTTCTTTGACAATTCGTACAATGCTTGTGTATTCATAGCTTAGACTGAGGTCCACATCTCATCAGTCTCTTTGTTTTCATTTTGTTGTTGTGTGCCATATCTTTTTTTAGTTCTTTGGACATAGTTGCATCCATTCTTTTACTTTGAAAGTTCTTCCAGGCCATTCTCATTGTGGTCATCATCTTGGAAATAGTAACCTTCAGAGAGCACAATGTGTCCTGATTTTTCACATTACTTTTCTTTCTGGATTTGTGCATCTGAAGTATTTCTTCTTTCTTTATTGTTTTCTCTTTGTTCAAATTATTATTTTTTCTTTCAGAGGTGGCATGTATAATTTTCAGGAGGATATTAAGTTGCAAGAAGTTTGAGACATTGCTTTTCGTCTTAGCTGGTGTTGAGGGATGTAGGCTCCATCCTTAGTTTTCTTTAGAGTTGGCCAATCTTTATGCTGACAGTTACTACCTAAGGGTCAGTATTGCCTTGCTTGTCCTTTACGTCTCCTTCCGGTGTGGATTTCCAAGTCTGGATGCTTACCTGGAGTAATTTCAAGTAACTGGGTGCTGCCGGCTTGAGTTCCCAGTTAAGACTTGTGTGGAATGGGAAGTTTATAGGGTAAGGAGCAGATCCTGCTTGACAATATTCCCTATCTTCTTTTCAGAGTTTCATTGCAACTTTAAAGCAAAGAATGCCAATATCATTGCTTGCCAGAAACAGGAAACAGTTATAAGTTTATAATGATAGCTTAATTATAAAAAAATATTCACCTATTATAGTTATTCTGGTGAAATATAACATTAAAAAACTCTTGCTGAAATAAAGTTACAACAAAGATAGTACATGGGAAAAAACCAGATGTCTCAAAACAGAAGACTGGATACAGAAAATGTGGCCCATTTACACAGTGGAATACTCTTCAGCTATTAAAAATGAGGACATCATGAATTTTGCAGGCAAAGGGATAGAACCAGAAAATATCATCGTGAGTGACGTAACCCAGACCCAAAAGATGTCCACAGTAAGTACTCATTGATAAGCCAAAAATTACAGAATACCTAGGATACAACCCACAGACTGTAAGAAGTTGAAGCAGACGGCTCAAGTGAGATTGCTTCAATCCCGCTTAGAAGGGGGAACAAAATAATCTCCAGAAGCAGAGGGAGGAAGGGAGGGACATGGGCCGAAGAGGGGAGGATCAGGTATGAGGGGAAGATCAGGTATGAGGGTCAGAAGGGGGACAAGAGAGAAGCCTAGAAGGCCAGAAGAATGAATGAAAATATGCAGCCTCTGGAGGTCAGAGGCAGGGGGATCCTCTAGAAAGTCCTGGAGACCTAAGAGATGAGAGACTCTCAGGACTCAATGGGGGTGACCTTAGCCCAAATGCCCAACAGTGGAGAGAGGGAACTCTAAATGTCCACCTCCAGTAGATAAATAGGGCCTCAGGTGGAGGGACAGGGTTGCAAACCTACAGTGAAATTTTCTGACCCAGAATTGTTCCTGTCTAAAAGAACTGCAGGGTCAAAAATGGAGAAGAGACTGGAAGAAAGGTGGTCCAGTAACTGGTCCAACTTGGGATCCATCTCAGGAAGGGGCACCAAGGTCTGACACTATTACTGATGTACTTACAGACAGGAGCCTATCATAGCTGTTCTTTGAGAGGCCCTACAACAGCTGACTGAGACCAATGTAGATACTTACACCTAACCATTAGACTGAAGTTGGATACCCCTATGCCTGAATTAGGGGAAGGATTGAAACAGCTGAAGGGGAGAGTAGGAACATCAGCAGTTTCAACTAACCCTGACCTCAGAGAGCTCCCAGGGACTCATCCACCAACCAGGCAGTATACAAGGGCTGTTCTGAGCAACCCCCCTCCATGCACATATATAGCAGACTGCCCAGTCTAGGGTCTAGCCTCAGTGGGAGAAGATAAGCCTAATCCTCTAGAGACTGGAGGGAGGCCCCAGGGATAGGGGATGTCTAGTAGGGGAGTAGCACCCCCTGGGAGGCAAAGGGAAGGAAGAATGGGATGAGGAGTTGTGGAAGGGGCTACCAGGGGAGGAGACAATGACTGGAATTTAAATAAATAATTTAAGAAATTACTTCTAAATCCTCTAGGAAAATATTCTCCATAAAGATGAATTTTGTTATTTTGTTTTGTATACAAACAAAGACTATCCAATATCCATTTTAGTTCCTACATTCTGTAGAATTATTTGGAAAAAAAAAAAGGAAGTTCCTCATGCCTTTAGCAATCACCTCTGCATTTTAATTAGACAAGAAGCAGGGATCACTGTTTCCTTTGGGATGCCTGCAGTTATATCTGTACTGTTTCAGAAAGTGTCAGGTGGTGGCTTTCCATTAGGCTTTAGGGGTGTCTTACTCAAATTATCTGCTGTTGGCAGACATGGGAAGCTGTAAGAATGATTGATAACAACATTAGAAAAAATGTCTATATTTATTATGATAAATAAGATTTATAAATTAATTTTAGATATGCATTCTATTTGGTACAGTCTCAAAACAATCTTTGGTTTGTTTTTATTTATTCTTGATGTTTTAAAATATGGTTAGCTAAAACCTCACAATATGTTTGTCTTCTATTCTGTTGGATAAATGTTGAATTGAATGAAGATTTAAAGTCATCAAAACAATTTCTAATATTTCTTCACTTTCTCACTTCTGGTGCTCTATAAGCCTGATGCCCATGACAGGATTATGGTGTAAGTTGTTAGTTATTAAAAACTGATGTCTAAGTTATTATTTATGAGACCATATTATCATTCTTACATACAATTAATAATGAATGTTTTTCAAAAATAATATACTCAAAATCAGAATACCTAGCAAGGAAAGATAAACTCATATTTTATGACAATTGTAAAAGGATTTTTCTATAAAACTAATCTCATTCTTAGTAATTTAGATGTGTTTATTGAACAAGTATATAACAGATTATTTTAGCATTAGAATTCTGCATTTACTTGCTTTCTGAAAGAAAAATAATTTGATGTGATTGTTATATTGATAAATGTATTCATTGCATTAGAGTGAGATGATGCCATCACATGGGAGCAAATGTAGATATCAGAGACGTGAGATTGAGTTATTCTGCAGGTGCATGCTGCCTTAGTTGCCGTTACACACTTTACACACTTGTTAGCTACAGACAATTGTCTGCTTATGCTCTTTAGTATATACCATTTTCCAGTGGTCCTGCTTTCTCATGTCAAACGTTTTTGCCCCACATGAATGTGACAATAATCCTTGCCTCTGAGAAAGTTTGTTGCAAAGTTGACATGAATTAAGACTAAGTCCAACTGGAGGAGAATGCAAAGCTTCAGTCAGGGTTCAAGTGTCCAAAGTCTAAAATATACCTAAGACATGCCTAATATTTTGTATACTGGATATACACAGGCTACCCATAGCTTATACCAAAAGGTGTCATCTTTGACACTAACTGCATGTGGGGTCCCATTGTCTCAATTTATTTGTTCTTAAGGGGGATTATGATGAATGAGAAAGAAAAATGTCACAAGAGATTGCTTGGTAGCTAATGCTGTGTCTGAAATGAGCTGAAACATTCTCCCATATAGCATGTACTCTAGAGCAGGGGTCTGCTCTTACTTGTGCAATGAGTTACCAGCAGTATTTGTTAGCATGGCATGGCATTGTGGCAAGCACCAAGTTAACTGTGTATTGTGTGTATCCAGGACTAACACTGTACTGAACTCCTGTGATAAACAAGGTCTACAAGAAACACCTCAGATTTATTATGTTTGAGTTTGAATTCATTTTGTTTTGTGTTCAAAGCCGTTTTTACAGTTGCCAGCATTTTCCTGACCCCACATCCAGCCTATGAAGTTGTGACCATGGTTGGAGAAGCTGACTTCAAAGTGAGTTGGAAAAATTCAAACAGAAGATGAATATAGAACATGGGACATCTGATAATCATTACTTTCTCTGATCTTACAACTCTCGCTGCTGGTATATCTGTTGCTACTATTCATACTTAAGTGATTGCTCTAACCTCAAGTCACCTTCTTAGATGAATGACAGTTTTATAAACAGGGCATCTAGTTCATGTAAATTTGATTTCAATGAAGAATAATTTTGAGTAAATTATGTTGGAGATGTTACATGATTGAATGGGGTAGGTCTATACTAATATTTTATCTGAATTTTATTTGAACTGTCTTTTATTATTCATTTGCCAAGAATGGCAGCCATACTCATTAGATTTGCAAGTAATTGGTCCTAGTGATAGGAGAATGAATTTTTCATTAAATCAGTCACCAAATGTACAAACAGCATTGCAAAGGAAATGCCAAACTGAGAAGGCAAGCAGCATGCTCTGTATCCTGTGCAGAGAGTGCAGGGGCTGCTCAGCTCCAGCAGGGTAATTCCATGCACTATATATTTTGTAGGCTAATGGAACATCTCTTTGAGAATTTTGATTCTCTTCCTGTTTATCTGGGTCACTATTTTTGATGCAGTTATTTCTTATGCATGAGTATGTGTGCACCAAGTAGTGACAGAAGAAAACAAAACAGAAGAGGAAGTTAAAGTAAAAAATGAATAAAAGGATTTAAGGACTGTGTTCTGAAGTCATCACATAACTCAAAAGGATGCTCATTTATTTGTATAGCAACTTCAAACTATATGGCGAATACTTACTTTTATTACAAACGTTATCTCTATTCTAAGGAAGTATAACCTCTATTTTTCAAATGTTTAATTTTGACATCTAAGAATGTTTATATAAAATTATGTTATTTCTTATTTTTCTATGTATGTGATCATGGGTGAATGTGCTTGGGGCACCATGATGCTGGACGTCTCTGAAGGTAATAGAGAGCCACTGATGTGGGTGCTGAGAACAACCTCTAGGTTTTTGAAAGAACAGCATATACTTTTAACTTTTGGGTCATCTCTCTAAGTCTGTCATTTCATATTTTTAAAATGTGCATTTTCAAAATCATTTTCAATGTCTTCCCCTTAAAAGTGCATTGTTTGTATATGACACAAAATTGTTATATTCTTAAAGAATGAATGGATACTAAATATCCTGAAAACATTCTGATATTCAAACTTGTGGCCGTTCTTACATATCACGTGCCAATCTAAATATGAAACCTCAGCTCACAAATCGTTGAGAGGTTATTCTTCTGATGTTGAAGTTGAACATGAGCAATATGGCTTGTTCTTTTGTTTACAAAAACACACTGTAAGTAGTACTGTCAGTTTAGTAATAGGCTTTTCAGCATTACTTTGTATCCCAGAATTGCTGTTTTTGTTTGCTTGTTTGTTTGCTTTATTGACTATTGATTTTTTTTTCAAGACAGAATTTTTCTCTATGTCGCCCTGGTTGTCCTGGACCTTGTTCTGAAGACCAGACTGGCTTCAGACTCAAGATATCCACGGTCTCTGCCTCCCAGATACGGCGATTAACTGCATGAGCCACGATTGCTGGGCTAGAATTGCCGTTTTAATATTGCTTTCATTTGCAAAGAAAGTAGTTTGAAATCAAGTGAAAGTGATTTATTTTCTAATTAATGGAAAGCTGCTATGTACATAAAACTTTTGGGAAGTAAGTAGCATGTGTGGTGCTCCCTCAGCTTCAGCATCCTTCACTTGAAGGAGTAAGGGCACTTTCTCCCCACAAGGACTAAAACTGCTTCTAGAAACTTAACCTTCCCATTCTTGCATCACCTTCTTTCTCCTTTCCAACACTTTCTGGAATATTGAAAGAAGAATAAATAAGCACATATTTTTAAAAGATTAGCTGGTTACTGCAAACACTAAGTTTTAATGACCGATAATACATGTATGTATTCCATGGCTTTGAGAATCAATGAGAACAAAACCTAAGTATTCATAAATGTTTGAGGCTTTCTTCTGTCACCATGAGAAACCATGACTAAAAGCAAGTTGGGAAGGAAACATATTTTATTTATGTTTCCTCATCACTGTTCATCATTGAAAGAGTCATGACAAGAACTCAAACAGCGAGGGAACCTGGAAGCCATGGAGGGGTAGGGCTTACTGGGTTGCTCCACATGGCTTTCTTAGCCTGTTTTCTTATAGAACCTAGGACTACCAGCCCAGGGATGGCGCCATCACAATGGGCTTGGCACTGTCCCATCAATCTTTAATTAAGAAAATACCAGAGACACTGAAACTTATACAGGAGAAAGTGGGGAAAAGCCTTGAAGATATGGGCACAGGGGAAAAATTCCTGAATAGAACACTAATGGCTTGTGCTGTAAGATCGAGAATTGACAAGTGGGACCTCATGAAACTACAAAGCTTCTGCAAGGCTAAAGACACCATCAATAAGACAAAAAAACCACCAACAGATTGGGAAAGGATCTTCACCTATCCTAAATCAGATAAGGGACTAATATCCAATATATATAAAGAACTCAAGAAGGTGGACTCCAGAAAGTCAAATAACCCCATTAAAAATGGGGCTCAGAACTGAACAAAGAATTCTCACCTGAGGAATACTGAATGGCAGAGAAACACCTGAAAAAATGTTCAACATCCTTAATCATCAGGGAAATGCAAATCAAAACAACCCTGAGATTCCACCTCACACCAGTCAGAATGGCTAAGATCAAAAATTCAGGTGACAGCAGATGCTGGCGAGGATGTGGAGAAAGAGGAACACTCCTCCATTGTTGGTGGGATTGCAAGCTTGTACAACCACTCTGGAAATCAGTCTGGCGGTTCCTCAGAAAATTGGACATAGTACTACCGGAGGATCCAGCAATACCACTCCTGGGCATATATCCAGAAGATGTCCCAACCGGTAAAAAGGACACATGCTCCACTATGTTAATAGCAGCCCTATTTATAATAGCCAGAAGCTGGAAAGAACCCAGATGTCCCTCAACAGAGGAATGGATACAGAAATTATGGTACATTTACACAATGGAGTACTACTCAGCTATTAAAAAGAATGAATTTATGAAATTCCTAGCCAAATGGATGGACCTGGAGGGCATCATCTTGAGTGAAGTAACACAATCACAAAGGAACTCACACAATATGTATTCACTGATAAGTGGATATTAGCTCAAAACTTAGGATACCCAAGATATAAGATACAATTGCTAAACGCATGAAACTCAAGAAGAATGAAGACCAAAGTGTGGACACTGTGCACCTTCTTAGAATTGGGAACAAAACACCCAGGGAAGGAGTTACAGAGACAAAGCTTGGAGCTGTGATGAAAGGATGGACCATTTAGAGACTGCCGTATCCAGGGATCCATCCCATAATCAGCTTCTAAACGCTGACACCATTGCATACACTAGCAAGATTTTGCTGAAAGGACCCAAATATAGCTGTCTCTTGTGAGACGATGCCGGGGCCTAGCAAACACAGGAGTGGATGTTAACAGTCAGCTATTGGATGTATCACAGGGCTCCCAATGGAGAAGCTAGAGAAAGTACCCAAGGAGCTAAAGGGATCTGCAACCCTATTGTTGGAACAACATGATGTACTAACCAGAATCCCAGAGCTCTTGTCTCTAGCTGCATATGTATCGAAAGATGGCCTAGTCGGCCATCAATGGAAAGAGAGGCCCATTGGACTTGCAAACTTTATATGCCCCAATATAGGGGAATGCCAGGGCCAAAAGAATGGGAATGGGTGGGTAGGGAAGTGGGGGGCACTATGGGGGACTTTTGGGATAGCATTGGAAATGTAATTGAGGAAAATATGTAATAAAAATATTAAAAATCAAAAAAAAAAAAGAAAATACCCTATGGACTTTCATACAGCTTGATCTTTGAGGTTTCATATACTCAGATAACCTTGGCTTATGCTAAGATGACATAAAACTCTCCAGCACAATCATTATTATGGGTTACCTTTGGAAAGTGGTAAGAAAACCAATCCCCCAAACAGAATTCGTCTCTTTGGATATTCTCATTCATTCTTATTGTGTTTCTATTTGAAGAAATCCCATGGCAGTGATGGTGACTATTTTATTGAGTATTGATTTTGAATTTTATGGCTCAAGACTTTCATAAAATATATTTTCAGAAAATGTTAGCCAAACTGAAGAAAATTGTCTCCTCTCAACCTTTCCTTTACTTCATTTGTATCTTTGGTTGTTAGTGAGGTATGTAATGAAAACCTCTGGATTTCAAAAGTCATTATTTCACTGTGATGTAACTTTAATTGTTTTCCTTTCTTCTGAAATTATGTTGGGAATAATCAGACATCCCAAAAGCTGTGTTGGATGTTGTTGTGAACTTTTTGGTATCAGGTGCCGCTGTCTCCGACCTGCAGAGACAAGAACAACACAGACACCAAGATGGGGTCACACAGCTTCCACAGCTTCCGCTTTACTTGAAGCTTTTTCTACTTACAGCTCTTTTTACTTATGGCAAAGGCTATATTTATAGAGTAGCGGCAACTGACCTCATCTCGCTCCACACCATGTCATCCAATCAGAATCACACATGCTCCAGGCATGAGCTCAGGTCAGTCACAGATAGGCTGACAGATCCAGATAATCTCACTTGGCAGGCAGCTTACTTATGCAGTTTCACTGCGCATGTTCAGGCAAGGCAGTAAACATGTGGGTTTCATGGGGCCTGGCAATGGGCCAGGGCGCCATCTTAGCCCATGTGGCCGCACCCACTTCCCGCAATCAGGGACACTATAAAGTTACTTTTCTCTCTTATTGCAAAAGGTAGGACTGATCCAGTGAAAAACAAGGATGAATAACACCAGTATGATCTCTTTTATTTATTACACTTGTTAAAAAATATCAGCTCAATTTGATGCAATGCATTTGCACAAGTAAAAGGACTTAGATTAGGATAGAATTCCAGATTAAAGAGTATGTGGAATCCCCATTCAACCACAATGGCTGTAGTTGGCACATCACAATTGGTTGGAGAGGGACTGTTATAATCGGCTAAGAGCCAGTTCTTAATCACATTCATATACTCTGAGCTTATGTTATGCTTTGTTTACACATTAAGGTAGCATGTAGTTTGTCTGCTACAGAGGCCAATTTGGTTCAGAAATTAAGCACCTGATCTTAGAAATAGTGTTAGAGCAAACCTTTCAACTTAACACACTTGGTCACTATCTCCAAGGATGAGGTGGCAAAATTTTATCTTAGACAACTGATAGGGACTATACTCATTCACAGTTTTTCTCATCTGAAAGTTACTAAAAGTGGTGCTCCTGCTCTTGCTCTCTTTCTTGCTCTTGCTCCCTTCTCTCCTCCTGCTCCTGCCCTCTCACCCTCTCTCTCTTCTCACTCCTGTCCCCCCCACTCTCTCCATGTGCTCATGACTGGCCTCCACTCCTCTATCTCCTCTCTCTCTCTCTCTCTCTCTCTCTCTCTCTCTCTCTCTCTCTCTCTCTCTCTCTCTCCTCCCCATGTCCTATTCTATACTAAAAAAAGTGGCATTCTTTATTTTTCAACAGGAAAACTGCTGAGAAGTTCTCAATACCTCTACACAAAGAATGATAAATAAATTAAATAGTGGTCAAAAATGCAAACCTGTACTAATTTTACAATTTAGAAACTATACTCTAGTAAAATAGTGGCCAAGCTTAGGCAGAACAATTCCATAACACACTAATGATATTTACTGCCCTCACTTGTAAAAATTTGCAAAAAAATTACCATGTAGCCTTAAATCACATCAAACTGATAGCAGAAATTGGACTTGTCAGGAGGATGGAAGATAACAGGAGGGATAGGGAGACAAGGCAGGGTGTGGAGGTGAGATCAATGATAATGCATTATAGATGTATAACATTGCCAAAGAACAAGTTAATCAATAAGAAGTCCAGGAATTTCCTTGAGCAATACAGTGTGTTGTCAGAATGATCAGCAACCATGGTGACAACAGCAGCTGGAGACTCTTTAGCAAAAGCATGTTCCTTCCTAGAATCATCTTACCCAGACCTTCTGAACTACAGACTGCATTTGAACAATACCCTTTGTGATTCATAAAGCAAATAAAAATTGGGAAACTACTGTCTACATAAAACACCCTCAGTAGAGTACTAAATCCTTTCAACAAACACACAAGACTACTACTACCTGGAAGCTATGCTCACCGGTATACCACCAATATCATCCCAGACAGGTATTACTGCATTTAGCTTTAGTGTGGCTAAAGGAAGCCAAAGACAAGGGCATGACACTGAAAGTTACAGTTGACCTTTGCTCAATTTTATTTGTGGTGTGTGTGGCACATGAGCATAGGAGGGGGAACTAAGGAGTAATGTGCGTAGAGGAAAGAGTGCATACATATGCATACCGTGGTATAAACATGGAGGTCAGAGAACAATTTGCAGTAGTCAACTTTCTCCTTCCACTTAATGTCTGAGCATCCAGATCAGGTTATCAAGCTTTTTTGGAAAATGCTTTTTTTTTTTAACCTACTGACTCTACTCCCAAGCCTCAATGTAGTTTATATGATAACTTTCTCCTGAGTGTAACCTTTTCTGATAATATTATAATTATACAACAATTATTGAAGAAAAAATGACATGTGAATAATGTATACCTTGTTAATAATCCTGACTGCCTGTCTGATTGGCCAGATGTGTCAGTTAAGGCATGTGCTTGATACAGGTACGTCAGCTTCACATGAGCTGGAGTGATTTTTAGAAGAGGAAGGTCAGTTGTAAAAATGACCTCACCTCATTGGCCTGTGATACATTTTCTTGACTGATGGTTGATGTGGGAAAGCTCCGCTCACTGTGCGTTGTCACCCTTGGGACAGTGGTCCTGGGTGTTATAAGAAAGCAGTCTGAGCAAGCCTTGGGGAGTGACCCAGTCAGCAGCACGGCTCCATGGTTTCTACTTTAGTTCCTGCCTTGGGTTACTGTCCCGACTTCCTTGAATGTGAGACTGTGATATGGAAGCGTAAAGTGAAATAAACCCCTACCCTCTCAGATTGCTTTTGGTCATGGCGTTTTGCTACAGCAATAGAAACCTTAACAACTTCAAGGCACTTAACACCAAATCTGCTGCCCTGAGTTTCATTCCTAGGACAAACATGGTGCAAGGTGTAAATGACTTTTACAAGCTGTCCTGTGACATCTGTGTGTGTGTGTGTATGTGTGTGTGTGTGTGCAGCATGTACATGCATATACACAAGCAAAATAAATAAATAAATGTAATAAAAATACATTTAAAAAACATTAACTCAGATCAGACAACCTAAGCTCAGCTCCAATTCTAAGTTTGGTCAAGTTGCTTAATATTTTTGTATTTTAGTGTTAATGTTTATTTTTAATATTTAATTTAATATTTACTGTATTGACTATTTAATTTAGTATTATGTTTGTGTGCTTAATATTATTTTATTCTTTAACCATAACATATTGGTTTGGAAAGTACCTCTTCTAGAGTCTAAGGATTGGGGATTAAATGAACAGAATCAGAGAGAATGCCTAGGGAAGTGTGCCAAGACCTCCTCTATGGCAGATAGCAGCAATGGCAGGGGTAAAGATCCTAGTCCTTCTCATATTTTGCTAGCACTGAGAACATCTGCTTCCCTAACTCAATATCCCAAGTACGCTATTTAGATAGGTACTACTGCTGCCTTTCTGTTGTGGTAGAGGGACTGACATGCTGGTGGCTTTGCCTAAAGTCATGCTGCTGGTGCACATGAGACCTGCTGTAAAACCCTCCACAGAAGCAAGCTGCTCTTTCAGTCCAGTGCCTCCAGTCTAGGGCTTTCGAATTCAAGTGCTCTATTTTTCCACCGAACTGCACTTCTTTCCAACCATGAATGACGAGAGCATTTTCAGATGACAGATGACTGACTCATTAATGCTGTTTGAATCAGAACACAATTACCAAGCCTTTCGATCTGCCTCTGTGGTTTGCTTCAGGTCTTGCTCCTCTCCTTCCTGCTCTGGCCCTAGAGAACACTCTGTCATTCTTTGCTGGCCTGCAAGCAAGGAGATTTTCACATCAGCATCAAAGTACTCTTAGCAGGTAATGGAATCCTGAGCTCTGCTTCCCCAGGATTCTGCCTGATAAATAAGCCCCTTAGCATGTGTTTCATGGCCTCATGAGCCTGATTTGCATTTTGATGGGGAACTTCTGAAGATGAAAAGTTTTATCTTACAGAATGACTATCTAAGGATAATATATCAGATACAAGAGGACAGTTTACCCTATGGTGAAACAAAATTAAAAGGTTTCTTTTTTTTTTTTTTCCAGAGAGTCTCAGATCTCAGCCTGTAGGCAAATACTATTCCAGGTAATGACCCCAGATGTAAAAGACTCTACCAAATAACCTTAGAATACTAGTACATCTCTGTTTTAGGAGATGGGGATTCTGAGCTCTAATCGAATATCACTAGTAGAATTTTAAGACAAATTTTAAAATAATCTGTGTTTGCTTAGGAAAATGGAAAACATCTCTCCGCAGCAGTGTGGGCTGTTTCAAAGATGGTCTGGGATGTGATTGTGTGTGGGTAGACCATACGATATTTACTTTTACTCTGTTCTGTTTTAAAGGAAACATTAACAGCATGATAATTGGCATAGACAAGGTTACGTTCCCAGTGCGTGATAATTGTCTTCAGGAATGGGTGGGAAATTTTAGGAATTCTGGAAATGTCAATACAGTGTGCACACAAAGTACATTGAAGTTCTCTTGTCCTACCTCACAAGAGGACAGGCTCATAGGTCCGGGGAAATGAGGTGTTGGTTAGTATGAGTGAGGTCACATGTAAAACAGACTTGATGTGCTAAAGAGTGGCTTGAGGGCTTATGGAAGATTGGTCAATAATAAGTCATATATAGTAAACTGTTGTTATATTTGACAAGGAAAGAGCTCTCAGGACTCATGCAAAGGAGAACAACTATCCACTGCTTTTGTCTTTTGTGGGTTAAAACCGATGAGGCATGGTATTACATCAAAGGTTTACGTTTTGTAGTCACCCTTTCTTTAAGCATTATGGGCTTCTTTTTTGCTTAAATAAAGACAGCAGAGTTACACCAGGTTAGTTAAAAAGAAAACCCTTTAGGCTGAGATCACCATCACAAGAGCTTAGAGACAGTGCTCCAGCAAGGAGTGCAAACAAAGGAGTCTCTAAGATGGCAAAAAAACCAATGTGCATAGAAACAAAGAAGAGAAAAAGGGAAATGCCCATAACAACTCATGAAAGGAAAAATTGGATAGGGAATTTAAAGGGATGTTTAAGAGCTCACTTGACATCATGTGCCAGCCCAGTGCTAGCTTTAACTCAGAAGCTTTTGTTGTTGTTTCTTTTGCAGAAGTGAGTGGGATGTGGCATTGAGGTTGCTATAGTTACTCATGGTTAACGAGTCTGGAGACTATTCCCAACCAAGCAAATAGCTCTCTCTCTCCTCCCTCTCTCTTTAACACACACACACACACACACACACACACACACACACACACATTAATGGGTAGCAAGCAGGGGAAATCTGTGACTGAAAATGATTCATCCCAGTACAAATCTCTTCCAGTATAAATACATTAAGATTATAAAGAATAGAATCGTAATTAAATGATTTGTAGGTCAGTTGTTAATAGTGTAAAATTATTTGTCCCAGGAAACATATTTATAAATGATGACCAGATCCCCAGATACTGTAAGAAAATCTATTTTAGCAACTATGCCACTCATCTGTAAAATCCTGACTATTAACAAGGTAATTTATGGGCTGTTGTTGATTTCAAATAGTGGAATGTGTGATGATGTGGTGAGACACTACACACGGATGAGCTAGAAGGACTAGTACTTCACCAAACTGCAGTCAGGAAGAAAGTGTGGATTCAGATAGGTGCTACAAGTACTTTTAATTGACTATTAGTTGTAAAACTGGCCAGTTTCCCCACCCCCTCCTACTCCCAGCCTCCTCTCTCTTTCAAGTCTACTCTTTTGTAGAAGACACTGGTGTTTTTGTGCTCATAGGAGATCGAGGGGAACGTGCATATACTAGGGAAATGTGAGAAACCTAAAATGTTAGCACACAGGGTTTGTTTTTCAAGAAAATGAGTACACTGTATGTTACCAACCCAGAAGATTGGGAGCAGACATGCATTCTAGCCTTTGTGCTATCTGTGTGACCAGAGACTACATGGAACCCTCACTCTGACCCCTATCATAAGCTTGCTTTTCTCAGTCAATCTATGACCTATCTTTACAGAAGGCTTCACATGCAGTTTACAAAGAGTTTCAATGTACTGATGTCTGATCCTCTTTAAGCTTACGTTCTTCCTCCAGGAGATTTACTTAGCTTTATTGAACACACAGGATCGAGTTAGTTATCCTGAGAAAAGATTTTGCCCAGTTGTGCTGTTCTTAAATATGTCTGAAATAAACCACTCAGGGGGCAGACTACTGAAGTTGGTACCAACACCAGCTTCTTAGTCAGTGTTGAATGAAACTTCCTCCTTACTGATCATGGGTCATTATTCTGGTGGCCATCAAGTCTCAGAGACCCCTCCACACACGTCAGCCTCAAATCCTTAAAGTTATATACCAAAAACATTACCCATATAGTTAATTGCATAGTTGAAATAGTATTTCATCCTTCCATAACGGTTACTCCAATATATGACCAAACAACAGTATATAAATTTGCATTATTCCTCCAATTTACAAATACCTTATATTGCTGAAGTATTAAATCTCATTGAGTTGTTAAATTTGCATAGGAAATAGAAAAAAATTGCTTTCTCAGTTTAGTCTTATTTATCTATTGGGATGCTATAATTAGGTGTATCTTTTTACTCCTTTCCATGCAATGTCACTCATTGACTCATTTACTTCTATAATATTATTTGTATTTCTTCAAGGTTTGAGTTTTATTATTCATTTTATTATTCATTTTCTTAATTAGACTTTTGGATGACAAATAGTAATTTCACGACATTATAGTAAGCACTGTTTTACTTTACAGTGTGTGGTATTTGCCATTGCTTTTACTACATAAAGCTTTTTCATTTAAGTCATGAAAGTTTACTTTTCATGTTTTTTTTTAATACATCTGGAATCAATTTTTAAAATAAATTTGTGAAGTAGAAATTCTTATTGTTATCATCAATGTTAAAGCCAGTTGGTTTTATGTAATTTATCCAAGTAGTATTACATTTGACACAGATTTGCTATAATTTATAAAATTTCTACGAGCATAAAAGTATTTTTTGAAGAAACATTAGCATGATATAGGTACAGAAGAAAAGCAAAGTAGCTGCTTGTACATTGCCTGGAGAAATGGTGGGAAGGCACAGGAACAGATTGCTAAACAGGACCAGTAGAGCAAAGGAGATGACCTCAGGCCATATCAAATACCCAAGCCAGAGGTTGTTTAATGGATTTTCAGTCCTGGACCTTTTGCATTTTGAAGAGATGAAGCTGTTACTGTCTATAGTTTTCTTCTCTGTCTTTATTGGAGTTTCTGTGCCAATCCCCTAGACAACCACCAGCGCCCACATTGCATTTTTCTAGTCCATTTTCAACTGTGGTATCTAAACATAATAGTTTTCCTGATTTTAGAATCTTGTTGCTAGTAATATATCTCTCATTCTTTTGCAAGATAGTCTTGATCATTCCTTGCCTTTGTTTTCACATATAATTTTAATAGGTTCGTTATTATGAAATAATAGTTTTAATTGAGTTTGCCTCTATATCTCTATTGGTATAGAATCTTTTCTCAATAATATGAATTTATATTATTCATATGACATTCCACTCTGCTACCAAGTGCCAGATCACAGATAGCAACTCGTATATTCATGGTAAAATAATAAGAATTAAAATTGCTGGTGAGCATGGTTATCATAGCTCACATCTGATTAGTATCATCTCCATTAGTATCTAGAATAAAAGTAATCATCTACTCTTCAAAAAAATTAACAACTTCACATTAATTTTCATTTTATTTAAAAGGTTTTGTTCTCTTATGTGCTGCATGTATATCTTTAAAATACTCTTTTAAATGCACAGTAAATGATTCTCTAAATAGGATAATAGTGTTACCCTCTGTGCTTTCTTGTCAGTTTGGTCTCTGACCATGTATTCCAGGATTACCTGGCTCCTGCCTGGCTCTCTCAGTTATTGGGATTTTATTGGTAAGATGCTTTTAAAAAAAATCATGAAAAATATATACAGTGTAAAACAATGAAAGACTATTTAGAGGAAAATCATAAAATAATGGTCTAGATTTACTGACATTCTACTAGTTGTAATAGAATTGTGAAAAGATTGGCCAGTGGATGAAAGAAGTTGTAATGACTGAATAGATTTGGCACCCATAAACCCAAGTGTCTGATAGATTATCTTATAGGGAGTGGCACTATTTAAAGGTATGACCTTGGTGAAAAATTGTGTCATCACAGCAGTAAGCTTTGAGGTCTCAGAAGCTCAAGTTCAGTCTCATTTTGCTTCCTGAGGAACAAGATGGAGAAATCTCATAATCTCTGTTAATTTTGTTATTTCTTTGTTTAGTTTCTTTCCCCACTCTCATCAATGGACAGGTAATCAGGATAGAAACTAAACAGAGAAGTAACAAAACTAACAGAGATTATGATTCAAATAGACCTATCAAAAATTTGACCATATCTATATAGATCATTTCACAGAAACACAAAAGACTATATCTTCTTCTCAGCACCTCACAGATCCAAAATTGATCATATAATTGGTCCAAAGCAAGCCCAGATAGATACAAGATGATTGAAATAACCCCATGCATTTTTTGCAGATAACTATGGATTAAAGCCAGACTTCAACAATATTAGAAACAATGGCAAGGCTACATATTCATGGAAATGGAACAAAGCTTTATCCAATGATCAGGGAAAAAAAGAAAGAAAGAAATTAAAGACTTTCTAGAACTCAATAAAAATCAGGGCACAACAGGCCCAAACTTATGGAACACTATAAAAACAGTGCTATGAATAAAGTCCACAGCCCTAAGTGCTCTCATAAATAAATTGGAGAGTTCTTATACTAACAAATTAAAAGCACATCTGAAGGTTCTAGAAAAAAGCAGCAAGCACACATAAGAAGAGTAGAAGACAGGAAATAATGAAACTCGGGGGTGAAATAAATCAATTAGAAAAAAAAAAGAGAGAACAATGCAAAGAGTCAATGAAATCATGAACTGGTTCTTTGAGATAAACAAGATAGTCAAACCCTTAACCAAACTAATGAAAAACCAGAAAGACTGTATCCACATTAATAAAATCAGAAATGAAAAGAATGATATAACAACAGACACTGAGGAAATTTAAAAAATCATTAGGTGTTCCCTCAAAAGCCTGTACTCCACCAAGTTCAAAAATCTAAATGAAATGGATAATTTTATACATCAGGTAAATTATCTATAACCCTTAGAAAATAGGAGCAGTCATTAAAAGTATTCCAACCACATAAAACTCAGAAGCCAGGTGGTTTTAGTACAGAATTCTACCAGAATTAAAAAGAAAAGCTAATGTCAATACTCCTCAAACTATTACACAAAATGGAAACAGAAGGAACATGGCCCAACTTCATTCTATGAGACCAAGTCATCCTGATACCTAAACAACACAAAGACTCAACAAAGAAAGAGAATTTCAGATTAATTTCCCTTATAAACTTTGATGCAAACATACTCAATAAAAGACTCACAAATCAAATCTAGGAACACATCAAAAACATCATTCACCATGATCAAATAAACTTCATCCCAGGGATTCAGGGGTGGTATAATATGCAAAAATTCATCACTGTGATCCATCATATAAACAAAGAGAAATAAAAAAGTCACATAATCATCTCACTAGAAGTCAAAAAAGCATTTAACAAAATCCAAAACCCTTCATGATAAAAGACTTGGAGACTTCTATAAGGCAAAAGACACCGTTATTAGGGGAAAAAAATGGCAGACTATAGATTGCAAGAAGATTTCCAGTAACCCCTACATCTGATAAAAGGGCTAATATTCAAAATATAAAAATAATTTATGAAATTAGACACCAACAATCCAGATAACCCAATTTAAAAAATGGGATACAGAGCTAAACAGAATTCTCAACAGAGGAATCTCAAGTGGCTGAGCAACACTTAAATAAATGTTCAGTCACAGAAGTGCCAATCAAAATGACTAATATTCTACCTTACACTCCTCAGAATGGCTAAGATCCAAATCTTAAATGACAGCAAGTGCTGGTGAGGTTGTGGAGCAAGGGAACATTCCTCTAAGTCTGGTGGGACTGCAAACTTGTACAACAACTGTGGAACTAATTTGGTGGTTTCTCAAATAATTAGGAATAGCTCTACCTCAAGACCCAACTATTCCACTCCTAAACATATAACCAAAAGATGTTCTACTATAACACAAGGACACAGGCTCAACTTGTCTCTCAACTGAAGAATGGATACAGAAAATATATATCTATACAATGGAATACTACTCAACCATTAAAAACAAGGACATCATGAATTCAGAAGGCAAATGGATAGAACTAGAAAATATCCTAAGTGAGTTAACCCGGACACAAAAGTACATACATGGTATGTACTCACTTATATGTGGATATTAACCATAGAGTACAGGATAAACATGCTATAATCTAAGGACCCAAAAAAGTCAAATAACAAGGAGGGCCCAGAGGAAGATGGTTAAATCTTTCTCAGAAGAGGAAGCAAAATAGAGAGAAGGGAGATTAGGATGGGGCAATCTCTAGGATGTGCCAGTAATATGGGATGGGGAGAGCATGTTTGAATCTTGTTCATAAGCAGAAACAAAATAGATATCGGAAGTCTTTGGAAGGACGGAACGGGGTTGAAGAGGGGATGGGGAAGGGTGCTGGGACCATGGGGGATCATATGTAGGAAGAGCTGGGGAGAGAGAAGGGAATCAGCTCAGGGGCTGGGAAAAAAATCTCAGAGACTTGGGATGGAGACAGACCCCAGAGGGTCTAAGAGGACTACTCTAGCTGAGATTCCTATCAGTGGATCCTCAAGTGGCCACTTCCTCTAGCCAGGCAGGACTCCCAGTGGAGGAATAAGGAAAGCAACCACCCATAAAACCTTCGACCCAAAATGTGCCCTGCCTACAAGATGTGCAGGGACAAAGAGCAGAGACTGAGTGTATGATCAAACAATGACCGCCCCAAACTGAGACCTATCCCATGGACAAGAGCCAGTCCCTAACACTATTAATGATACCCTGTTGTGCTTGCAGACAGTAACCTAGGTACCTGTCCCTAAGAGTCTCCATTCAGCAGCCAATGGAAAAAGATGTAGAAGCTCACATCCAAATATTAGGTGGAGCTCGGGAATTATAAGGAAGAGTTGAAAGAAGGATTGAGAAACCCAAAGAGGGTATGGCTCCACAAGAAGGCTAACAGAGGCAACTAACCTGGATTGGACCCTTGGGGGCTCCCACATTGAATCAGCAACCAAAGAGCAAGCTCAGGCTGGACCTACATAGCACATATGTAGCAGATGAGCAACTTGGTCTTCATGTGGGTCCCCCAACACTTGTAATAGGGGATGTCCTGGCCTCTTGCGCACCTGCCTATGGATATGGAGCTCCTAGATGGAACTCCTTGTTTGGCTTCAGTTGGAGAGGGTATGCCTAGTCCTACAGCAATTTGATGTGTGTGCAGGTATCGTGGGTGACTCCTTGACGGAGGCTTCCCTTTCTCAAAAGACAGAAGTCATTCACTTAACCAGTGGAGAAACAAATAAGTTTGTTGAGTGTAAGTGGGTGGTAATGTGAGCAGTGGGAGTTATTTTGAAGCTATCCTCTTCAGTTAGAGTGGCCCACTGTATAATTCCAAACGTACAATTTCTACCATGTAAAGACAGCTAGACCTGACTGGTGAATATTTTATTCTGGTGAAGGCTGGTTTCATATGTTAAAAACTCTGAAGTGCCAGGTCTTATTGTCTGAAAAATCAGAAAGCTTTCATGGCTACAAAGCTTGCAAGCAATGTAGCTAAGCCTGAGGAAAAGTATTATAAACCCAGTTATAATGAAGACTTTCTCCATTAGTAATGAAAGATAATGTTAAACAAAATAAATTTTATTTACCTAGATCCATAAAATTAAGTTTTAGTGGAAGACTTGAGCACCTTAAAGGGATTTTATGGTAGTTAAGAAAGAATTTATGTACTTGGGTACAGGTTAGGTTTAATATAAACATTACCAGTTCATGTGCTCATAGATTTACTTTAGAAACTTGACCATTGAGAATTTTTTAAAAAACTTAAGTCAATAATTATTTCTCTTATATTTTGAGTATTATTACTATTTTCTAGAGTCTGATTACCAATGAATTATCCAGTAATAACTCTCAATGCCCTTTATCAGATACATAAATTTAGGTACTAGAAACTGCCTTTGTAGGTTTTTAGAGGCCAAGTCTTCCACATGAAGCCAGTTGAGAAGAGAATACTGATTGAGAGTATTGGGAGTATTAGTAGTATGTTTAATATTTCACTTTTGGTACTTTTTTCTCAGTATGTAAGGTCATATAGTAACCAAAATTAACACTTTTATTTTAATCATGAAGATCAGTTCAAGGCTCTTTATCCTTTATTCTTTGGCAGTTATTGAAATGGATTCTTCTGTTCTTTTTGTGTTCATTTTGCTGTCCACTGAGTCAAATCAAGGTTTAATTGGCTACTATAAGCATTAAAGACATTTCCTCAGCAACAGCTCTTCTTTGTACAATGTAGTGGTCAGTATCCAACACTGGGAATCTATAGCTGTTCAGATCATAGGACAGGCAACTTGTTAGAATTGTATGGACCTTTTAGAAATGTCACATCAACCCCTGGGGCATGGCTGACCTAAAGCAGGGGAATAAATATTCATCATCCTTTTAGCACCTTTATCCTCATTAACCTTGAGGATATGACTTCCACATATAACTTTTGAACACCCCAAAAGATCAGCTACATCCATTTTGAAGAATAAAGAGTAGTTTGAAATTTTGCTTCTGAATAACATAGGCTTGAAAAACTATATTTTAAAGCAAACTTTGATCCTAAAGAGGCAATTTCCTAAATATTTAAAACCTAACAAACTTAGAAAATATGATAATTATATTGGTAAGCATAAAGTCTGTATTTTTTAAGCCAAATCTTGTAAATCTTACAAAGAGCAAACAAATAACTCAGTATGTTTATGAAAATCCAAGAATTTGGTTTTAAAGCAGAAAATATGAACTTTATATTAACCATCAAACATTAAAATGTTTTTTTTTCAGATGAGTCATCAGATAGAATAATCTATACATTAAAAATCCTAAAGGTTCTGCCAAAACTCTCTGAGACAGTATAATACATTCAGCAACATGGCAAGATAGCAAAAGAACATATAAGGTGGGCATAATGGTGTACACCTTTAATCCCAGCACTAGGGAGGCAGAGGTAGGTGGATCTCTGAGTTCATGGCCAGGGTGATCTACAACATGATTTCAGGACATCAAGGGCTGTTACACAGAGAATCCCTATCTCATAAACAAAAAAAAAAAAGAAAGAAAAGGAACATACAAAGATCAGAGGCCTCCTTACATACCAATGACAAACATACTAACACAGTATACCACACACACACACACACACACACACACACACACATACACACCCCACATAAACATACATACACTAGAGAGAGATAGACAGAGAAACAGAGATATAGACAGAAACAGAAGAGACTAAAATATTTAGGAATTTTCTGTGTCTTAAAATCTTCAATGCAAGGTCTTGAATTCAAGAAACTAAGATACTATAACATGAAAAGACATTCCATGTTCAAAGGCTACAAAAATTAATATTATAAACAACCTATCAAAAGCAATGTATAGATCCAATGCAATCACCGTCAAAATTCTAGAGACATGGAAAAAGTAATACAGAAATTTATATATAGTCACAAAAGACCAAGGACAGTATAAGCAATCCTGAACAAAGAAATACTGTAGCAGGTATCAACATATTTCTTTTCAAATTATAGTACAGAGGCATAGTAATCAAAAGAACAGGATACTGACATAAAAGCTGACAAATGCAAATGCAACTCTAAATGTATCAAGGAGTTCAGCATCAGACCTGATATCTGAAAATGTACAGAGAAAAAAGTAGGAAGCAGGCTTTAATTTATAGGCAAAGGTTAGGACTTTCTGAATAAGAACTAAGCAGCATAGGGAATCAAAGCACAGATTGACAAAGCATATTCATGGAAACAAACGGCTTATGTACAGCAAGGGAACTGGGGAGCAAGCTTACAGGCAGCCCATAGAATAGCACAAAATCCTTGACATTTATCTCTCTGACCAATGATTATTGTCTAGAGTATGCAAAGAACTACAAAAAAGCTGAACATTAAGAAAATATACAATTCAATTTTAAAAATGGATTGCAGAACTGAACAGAAAATTCTCACCATATAACATAAATGGTTGGCAAACACTTTAAAAGATGCTTAGCGTTCTTCATCACTGGGGAAGTGCAAGTTAAGACTACTTGATATCCTACTTCACCTCGATTCACAATAACCATCATCAAATACAAAAATAACCAAATACTGACATTGATGATGCAAGAGAAGACCACTATCCATGGTTGATGGGAATGCATACTCTTTGGAAATCAGTCTCAAGGTTTGCTTAAAGTTAGAAATACAATTCCCTTTTGACGCAGCTGTACCACTCCTGGGAATTTACCAACTGGATTTGTTTTTGAATCTTAAATCCATAGGTACTTGTATATCCATGTTTTTGATGCACTATTCCAAATGAAATGGTAAATAAATGAAGATTTCAGTACAAAGCGTGGAACATCTTCCTAGGAACTATTGGTCAGTGAGGTCCCAGCAGTCTTCCAACCAACATAGGCTGTTTCCATTGCCCTGGGTTTTACCATCTTACTACATGGCAAGACCCTATGGTATGGTTTGAATAAGAATGGCACCATAAGCTCACATATTTGAGTGTGTAGTCTTTAGCTGATGAAATGTTTATGTAGTACTAGTACTAGGAGGTATATCCTTGCTGGAGGATGTGGGCCACAGGGGTTGGGCTTTGAGGTTTCAAAAGTCCACTCCAGATCCAGATCCAGATCCAGAATCTCAATCTCTCTCTCTCTCTCTCTCTCTCTCTCTCTCTCTCTCTCTCTCTCTCTCTCTGTGTGTGTGTGTGTGTGTGTGTGTTTGTGTGTGTGTGTGTTTGTGAATCATGATTTAACTCTCATACTTCTCTCCAGAACTATGCTTGTCTGCTACCATGTCCCCTGCCATGATGATAAAGGACTAAGGCTCTGAAACTGTAATCATACCCCCTACTAAGTGCTCTCTTTTATAATAGTTGCCTTGGTCATGGTGTCTCTTCAAAGCAACAGAGAAGGTAAGAAGAACATAGGAGGCAGAGAATGGAGAAGAATGCTGGAAAGTGCTGTCTTCTGGCTGCTGTACAGACAAACCCACAACAGCAGCTGCAATTACCTGCACAAGACTTGGAGAAGATCAAGCCAGCTAAAAATCATATCTGGCATTGATATGATAGATGGCTTTCAGTTCCCATTCCTTACTGAGGAGCCATTAGCAGAAGTATATTTGATGAACCAAGGAAACACATCTAAAAGTTCTAGGACAAAATAAAACAAACTTGCTAATTAAAAGGAGTGTGAATTTAAATGTATAACAGATTAAAATAAATTAATATCACCTGTTTTGTTTTTAACAGAGGACAGTTTCTGTGGGAAGTCAGAACCCTCTGTTTCAATAATGTGGTCACTTGTTAGATTGCAAAGTTCAGAAGATTACCCTAAATTTATTGAGATGTTAGCAGTACTTACTGAACTTGGTGTGTTACTACTACTACTACTACTACTACTACTACTAAAACTGGCAGGAGAACATGTTGAGGAAGATATGGGAACGGTTGAAGAAAAAAGGTGGTCAGTAAATAAAATCATATTTCATGGTGTACATGTACAAAATTCTCAAGAATAAAAACAATTCAGAATTTAAACTATTAATAATAACTTAGACAAAATGTTAACAACTTCAACTTTTGAGCCATTTTTATTTTTTCAGACCAACAAATTTAAAATTTGTTGAACTAGTTATTTGTTAAACTAGTTCAACTTAAATGTGTTGGTTTGAGTTTACATGTATGTTTACTTAACTATAAGACAATGTAAATCAAACTTTTGGGGGAACTTGCTCATCTAGCTGTGCCCAACTTGTGGCCTGTGCAGCTGAGGATAGCTCTGGCCAAGAAAAAAGATGGTAAAATTGCTTAAAATATTATGAGATTCATCTTAAAAACTAAAACTACACAAATCTACAAGTCCCTTGATTTGTATGCAAGGAGAAAGAGAGAGAGAGAGAGAGAGAGAGAGAGAGAGAGAAAGAGAGAGAGAGAGAGAGAGAGAGAGAATGAGAATGACTGCATCTGGAGTGAACTTTAGAAACCTCAAAGCTGATCTCCACGTCCTCTCACAAGACCGTAACTCCTAGTACTACTTAAACATTTCACTAGCTAAGGAGTAGACATGAACTTTGTTTATCCCAATGTCTTATCACAATGTCAAAAAGGTGGGCAGCCCTAACTGATTATATAAAAAAAGTAAGTTTATATTTAAAAGCAACACACAGAAGCACATAGTTTGATGAACCAAGGTACACAACTAAAAGTTTGAGGAAAATTATTACAATAAAACAAACTTAGAGATTTAACGGGGACATGAATTTAAACTTGTAACAGATTAAAATAAATTAATATCATGTGTTGTAGTTTTTTTAAGATTTATTTATTGCTATATGTAAGTACACTGTTGCTGTCTTCAGACACACCAGAAGAGGGCGTCAGATCCCATTACAGATGGATATGAACCACCATGTGGTTGCTGGGAATTGAACTCAGGACCTTTGGAAGAGCAGTCAGTGCTCTTAATCGCTGAGCCATCTCTCCATCTCCACGTGTTGTATTTTATCAAATGTTGAAAACATTTGTTTTTGCCATCATTAATCTTAACTAAGAATGGTTGTTTAGACTTTAAGAAGTTTCTCTTTTGTGGATACATAATAGCTAGACTAGCAGACAAAATGACATGAAGTATAATATAATTTAATAATTCAATCTAACAAGAAACAGAAGAGAAATGTGGTTTTAATCAGAGTGCACACTGAGTGGGTAGAAATTTTTCATCTCAAAGATATAGACCTAACCTAAACCTTGAGAGTATCCTTGTGAAGAAAATACCAATTAAAAGATGGAACAGTATAAAACCCATATATTTTGGTTTCAAAGGGAAGCCTGAGAATGATGTTTGCAAATTATACACAGAGCATGAGAATGGGGCTCATTTATATAATGAGGAGAAAGTTAATAGCATGCTTAAGGAGATGTTTTCTTCACAGGGGCCCCCAGACAAAGAGAGAAAGTACACAGAAGGGTGTAGAGTATCCATTGACCTTTCAGGGCAGTGGTCAGCATCCACCAGAGCAGATAGACCTTCTTCTGGCCACAGCAAGGTTACTCTAGCCAGAAACATTGAGGCGCTTGTAAGTCTACATGGGTTGAAAAAAAAAATAGAAAAAAAAGAGGTAAAGCTCCTGCTACATTTCTGCTAAGTTTCCTGAATAGACTGCAAGAGTAAAGTGAGCATGAACATGAAGCTATGAGAACCACCTACATAAAACTGTGGTGGGGATTCTCAACGATCTGGTTAGGTTAAGTTGGCCTGCCATGCAACTCTTGCCAAGTATTCCCTGAAATGTAAAGAACAGCTCTGTTTGGTCACTATTTGGTTCTGGGCAGAGTCTGGGTCAAGAGCAGCTCTGTAGCAATGGTTGGTGGTTAATTTTGATTGGTTGTGCTGTCATTCCATCTACCACTCATGTTTTAGCTATAATGGAGTGACTCTCAGAGGCAGTGATGGGTGTTGAGAGAACTGCTGAGTGATGAAACTGGGACTTGGGAGATCACTTTGTACTTGTGGGTGGTGACTCCCAACACAAAGCAGGTAGATTTTGTTTTTTCCTCAGACAAATGAGTCAGAGAAAAAGGGGAAGCTCTGGAACTATGAAAGATGCTTTCTAGCTCAACCTTGCATTGTGAAAGTTCTCTGTTATGGGCCAATTCTCAATTATGACCTTCTCTCTACAAAATACCAGAACTTAAAAGATACTTACGCACCATAGATAAACTAGTAAAGGTCACATAGTCAGCAATATAGATCACTATATTTTTTGTTCTAGGGACCATGTGTAGCTTTTGTATCATGATTTTACCCATTTTGTAGAAGGAAGTAGGAAATTATACTTTCTGTTACTGGAAGGTTCTAATTCATTTAGCATCAATATCATCTCTTAAAAACAATTCTTATGAGGAAGGTTTTAAATAATTAATTAATCGTTCTAAAGTTTTGGTAGACAGCATTCAAGTTGGATTGGTCACATTTATAAATATATTCCTCCTCAGTAGAAACAATTTTTTTCTCTTTTCCATAGTCAGTATTTCCAGTTGATCATAATTGTCAATTGTTTTTTACATAACTTTCAGATTTTTTGCTTTCATATTTTAACTTCCTATTTAAGTAATATCTGCATTTTCTTTTTCTTTGCTTGTTTCTTTTTTTTTCTATATGCTTGTAGGTATTATTTGGTTCTTATTCACAATGCTGTAGTTAAATTTTAGCTCATTAAACTTAACTTTTCTAAGTCATTATAGTTAAAAATTCTAAATATATTCTTAATTGTCTTCCATAGCCTCTGACATTATTCATCTAAGTAGTCTACATTTTAAAATCCGTTTAAGCTTCTTTTTTGACACTTGGGATAAATGGAAGCAGTGCTTTCTCAAAATGTAAACATCTACTTTCTTGTTTTGTTTCTCCCAGTGAGACTATCTGAATCATATTTTAAGCAGTGATTATTTAGCAATTTTCTGTAATCACGTATGATGTACTGACAACTATTTTATGGTGCAGTATGGTAGTTTAAATAGGTTTGTCTCCCATAGACTCATCTGTTTGAATGTTTGGCCCACAGGGAATGGCACTATTAAAAAGTGCAGCCTTGTTGAATAGGTGTGACCTTGTTGGAGGAAGTGTGTCACTGTGGTGATGGACTTTGAGGTCTCCTATCCCTAACTTCCACCAAGTGTGAAATCAGAGCCTCTTTCAGGCTGCCTGTGGAAGACAGCCCCCTTCTGCTTCCTTTGGATCAAGATGTAGAACTCTCAACTCCTCCAACACCATGTCTACCTACACACTGCCATATTTCCTGCCATTATGATAATGGACTGAACCTCTGAAGCTGTAAGCCAATCCCAATTAAATATTGTCCTTTGCAGAGTTGTCTTGATTGTGGTGTCTCTTCACAGCAATAAAACACTAAGACATGTAGTAATGGCTATGTCTTTCAGTGACAATATATACCTGAGCAAAAATAGTTTTGTTTTTTTCTGTAAATATTAGCAATAGGTCCACTAGTGTACAGCATAAAAGATAAAATGTCTTTCTGTTTAGATAGAGAAAAACTGACAACATTTATATAAATGTTTACTTTATTCTGACTATAAACAAAACATTTCTGGTTAAGACCCAAAGTAATTATTTACTTACATTGTGCCAAAGTAAACAGAATCTAATAGTAGTAAAAACAGCAAAAGCAATAACTACTCATGTATCATCAAATAAGAATTTGGTTTAATTCCAATTTGCATAGAGTATATTGGATATTTTAAAGGAAGAACTGGGAAAGGTGTGATTCAAGAGTCACTGTACTTGAAATCAGGCTACCATGTTTGCAAGTGGGAAGGTGTGAGAGCTGCAATTTTATCCTCCCACAGAGACAGTGAGTCCTAATCCTTCCTGGAAATTACTTTCTTTCTCTTTTAAAATTTTGGAGTATGTACATGTGTTAAATGTACTTCCACTTATGCATAATTTGTCTTTGTAAGAGTGGATATACATATCCCACAATGTGCATTTGTAGACCAGAGGAAAACTTTGGGTGTTAGACTTCCCCTTCACGTTGTCTGAGACAAGGTTTCTCTTTTGTTGTTCATTCCTTCATATGCCAGGCCTGTGGACTTCTGATGGTTCCCCTGTGCAGCAGTGAGTTAGGTAAAGCTCTTTGGCTCCCAGTGGATCTCCAAGAGGTATATGGATTTGCAAATGACACACACATACACACACACAAACACATACACACACCAGCTAATTCTATATGCCTTGACTAGCTCAATGGTTGGGTATTTCTAATCCTCCCTGTGGCTAGCAGCTAGCATACCTTCTCCCTTCCATCTTCCCTGAGTCAACTTGATAAATCAACATTTCATCTCTGCTCCCCCAGACCTAATATGGGAAGTGGCCTCTAGGGACACTTTCCTGAATTCTTACATGCTGGCAGGCCCTTAAATTTCATCTTTCTCCTTCCCAGTCATGGCGATTCCTCGCCTCCTTCTCCTCTCCTCTTTCCATATCTTGCCCTCAAAATCTAAAAGTCCTGCCCAGCCAATGGCTGTGCGGCAATTATTTATTACCAATTGAAACCAGCTGGGGGCAGGAACCCTCCAGTCTGGAAGCAGGGCTTCGGGGGAGCTGAAATAAGACAATACATTAGAACCAATTCCCAACACCCCTGTTTCTGCCTCTCCTCTCGCAATAGAAACACTGTGAGTAGGGTATATATTACTACTCCTGGCTTTATGTGTATTCTGAGAATTCAAACTCCGGTCCTCACACTTGCATAGCAAGCATGTTACCCCTTGAGCAGTTCCGAATGCCATATAATCTTACTTCAGGAGTGGTTTTCAAGTTCTTAAGGATGAGGATTTTCAGTTAGAAGACAAACACACTCAAGTCATAAGCCCCCTTTAAAAAAAAGGATCCATACAGGCTGTTGTTGCTTAGAACAAACTGAATGTCCCAGCAACATTGAGCTTTCTCAGGAAATGTATTTTAATAAGACTCTAGTTGTCCTAATGAAACAGCTTGCTATGCTTCAAGCTATGTTACAGTCTAGTCATTGGTTAGTTCAGTGATCTGATGAAACAGTTAACAACCAGGAATTCTGTAGTGCTCAAAAGCCACCTGAGTGCTGGCTTCTGTGTGTCATCTTTATTTGGAAGCTCTGGCAATTACACTTGATTATCAACTTGATAGGATTTAGAAACACAAAGGAGACAAACTTCTGGGTAATTCCTGTAAGACAGTTTCAAATAGGTTTAACTGAGTGAGCAAGAAGCACTTTGAATGCAGGCGATGCCATTTAATGGTCTCAAACTGAATAAAAAGGGAAAACATGAACAGGACAAAACCACTGTTGTCTTTTGGTTTGCAACTTGCCCATAGACACAGGATGGTGGTCTGCCTTATGCCACCATTGCCATAGTGAGATCGATTTCTCCAAGTATGAGGCAAAATAAAACCTTCATCCCTTAAGAGTCTTCCTATTACATATTTTGCCATGTCAGTGAGTAAAATTAACTAATGTAGGGACACTATGACAAAATTATATGCCATCTGACATTTAACAAGAAAGGACATCAGAGAGGACCTAAGAGTATGAATTTTAGAGCCTACACTAGGACTATAACAGAGATGGTACCCAAAGGATAAATCCTTACTTTCTAATGCAAATAAAATATTAAGCCCCACCCAAGTAATTACAACCCCTGACAATGTTAACACATAATTATAAGAGAAAGATATCTACACATTTTCCTCAAATTCCTTTTTATAATCAATAAGTGAACTTCCAGTTCTTTCAACCTTTAACAAAGTCATCCATGATGTTTGCTCAGAAAAGCCCAGACCGTACAGGCATCAGGAAATAATATTTATGCTCCCGAGAGAAAGCAGGAGGGACAGGAGCCCAGTTCAGATGATTAGCTATTTACCACCCCTTAATCATGGGCAGACAGTATAGAGCCTGGGACTCCAGTTGTCACTCCTCTTTTGCCTCTGGCTTCTCCACAGTGCACCATTCTGTCAGACTGTACTCTTTACCAGAGCAATGTAGAGGAAAGATGCAAGTTGAGGACAGCTCTCCTATTTCCTTTTTGGCAGTAGGGTGAGTCTTCTCTGCACTCTAATTACATTTACAGCCTTTACAACAAAATAGGGAGACGTTGGCAGTAACCAGAATTTGAAAAATGAAAACAAAGTTCAATGATCCAATATACTTTTTTCAAAGCTAAAATTAATTAGATGCTTGAATTAACGAAGGCGGATTTTATATTAGCATATCTTTTTATGTATTTTCAATGTGTCTTTTTCTCTTAGGACAATAACATAATAAATGCAAATTCAACAAAAATGCATAAACTTAAACAATGAGCACAGAAATATTCACAGTGAATAATGATTAAGACAAAGAAATTGTAACTTGGTGATGAAAGTAAAACCAATACTTTATGAATATAATTAAAATTAACAAAACATTTTATTGTATTACTCTAAAAGGGCAATTCTTTCAGAATCTATATTTCTGATAGTAATAAAGAGATAAAGAGTGCTTTAACTTCATAGTGTTGTACCAGGCTACAAGTGACTAATTGAAAATTCTCCATTCAATTGAATTTTTAAAATGTATTTTTAAGTTAAAACAGGTTTAAATCACTTAGTATATATTTTTTTACATTTTAATGGTTCTATCACACATTCATAGAACTAATGTTCTATGAATTATAATAAATACTCTAACATGGTGAAATTTTTCTAATGTAAATAACACAAGTATTTAATTATGATTTCTAAAATGTAACAGCTTGATTACATGTAAGACTTCCTACTTACTAAACCGAATGGCTTTTCCTCCTTTTGTTTATTCTGTTAATCAATTGTTAAGAATATATAAATAGAATATTCCCTTTACTTACAGATCAGGTGTTTCTGATATTTCTTAGCATGACAGTTTCAGGCTTCATACTAGATTTTGGTAGAAACCATGAATGATTTCTGCATTCAGTTCTGAATCAAAGTAGTTTTATTTAAACTTGGTAATTATATTTAAACTATCATGCTTTAAATTAAACTTGAGAGCTAAAGATAGATGCTTCAAGACTGTACTTCAGCATTCATGAGACAGAAGTATCTCAAGCTTGAAGCAAGCTCAGGATACAAAGACTCAGACTTCGTAAAAGTAGGAAGAAAAGAGTTAAAATTTAGCTTAGATTATAAAGTATGCTAATTATGTAGCTACATGGAATTGAAGGAGGTATTAGGTTCTTCAGTGTATGTGGTTCTGTTGACATTAGAGTGAAATCTATAATATCTTAAGTTAATATTTTATGCAAATTAATTCTATAATGGTATGTGATATGCTTTGTATTTTAATTGGGAGCTCAGCACAAGTCTTTGAGATTATCCTTTCTATATCTGCTGTCAAGTAAAGTTAAAAAGAAAAAACTTTATCCCTGAGGATTAGTAATAGGATTACATTGAGGATCAGATTCAAAGTAAAATGAATGACTCTTGGGCTGTAGAATTGATGCTCGTGCCTCTCAGTTGTCTTTGCTCATACAGTGTTGTCTTAATAATATAATATGTAGTTATATCTTGCACATATGTTTAAGAGTTCATGGAAATATTTAAGCTACTAAGTATTTCAGTAATTTAATCCAGAATATATTAAGGTTTTCAACTTTTGGCCTGCCTCAGAACCACATGAAAGGTAGCATAGATCTCCCACAAGATGTTATGTTCATTAGTAATTTGTGTGAAAGAGCCCGATGCACCTGTTGAAACGTTGAAAATCATGCATATAAAGCTATGTAAATTACATGCTAATCAAAATCTAAAATTATATGTGCTAAATAGTCAGTATTTACTTAATAAGATTTAGTAGCAGTTCAAGCAAATCTAGTGCCTGGTTTGTTTTTCCATTGGCATGTGTGTTTTTGTTTGAGAAACATGCACCTGTCATTGTTGCTAAACTTGATGCATCTGGGGAAAATTTTCCTTTCTGTTCTAGTTTGATTGACGTGGATCAAAAGAGCATGTGAGAGTGATGGATGGTGATTATAAAATGATAAACTCTGATTGCTTAGTCCGTGATTTACTTCCTGATTAGTCACATTCTTTAAGTACTTGACTGCATACTTACAGTAAATTGGCGGCTACATGTTTGCAAGAGTAATCTGATAATCTTTTCTCTTGTTTGCAGACTATAAGCTAACATGGGGTAAGTATATGAATTTTCAAAATATTTCAGAAGAACAAATTGTAAAGATATGAATGCTAACTATTATTTTGTAATTATATTAAGTGTTCTATCTATTGGTTATTTCAGATCCATGATGGAAAATACTGAGCAAGTCTAATAATGAGAAAATTAGCAAACTCATGAAAATAGAAATAATTCTTAAACTAATTATGTAAATGGAGTCTCTGTTCTCTTCATATTTCAGCAGAAAGTTATGGCTCAAATATGTTTAAAAATATGTTTGGAACAGAGTGAAATTGTCAAATATAGTTGAGAAAGAAAAGAAACTTTCCCATGATAAATTCAGGCAAACAGAATATATGACCACCCAGTCATCCCTACAGACAATGCTAGAAGGAGCGTTTGTAACAGAAGAGAAAGAGAAACATATCCTAAGACAGTGCAGAGAAAAAAGTCAGTAATGCTAAGATAGCTGTTCTACAAAATAAAACTAAGAAAACCATTAAGTGTATAAAATTACAGAAATTACTATACAGATCTTGATAATAATTTTGAAAACCAGTTTTCCCCAAACCACAGGCAAAATACACTGGTAAAGTACTTGGATTAGAAAATAAGATCCATCTTTTTGCTGTCTATAAGAAATACACATTACTTATAATGATGATAAACAGCATCTTAACGTAAAAGGATAGATGAAATAACTCCAAACAAATGAGACCAGGAAATAATTAGATTTCATTATTCTAATCTATAATAAAATAAACTTCTAAGCTAACCAGATAAAGACTGTCACTTCTTTTTGTTCAAACCATCAAGAGAACATTATACTTCTAAAGGTATACATACCAAACTTGCGTGCGTCCAGTTAAAAAATAATTACTATGAGTGTGAATGAAGTCCTGGATTCAACTCCTAGTGCAACAGAAGAAAAAATATATTAAAAGTTAATCTCTACTTATCTGATTTGATGTGCATGTTACTAGTCTAGCATATTTCATAATATTATATGTTTGAAATATTTCTTAATTTAAACTAAATATACAAAGTAAATTTTAAAACAAGTATTGATTACATAAGTGTGTGTGCACAAACACACTCATGTGCATGTGCACACATGCCACGGCACATTTGTAGAAGTCAGAAGACAATTGCAGGAGTGAATTCTCTTTGCTCATGTGGCTTTTCATTACTGAATGCAGACTACAAACCTTTATGGCAAGGGTCTTGTATTAGCCTCTTGTGAACATAGTATTTAATGTCTATACCATCTCTCTAGTATTCTTACACATGAGTCTTTTTTATTATTTTAATTTTTTGAAATTATAATATAATTACATTTTTCCATCTTTTTTCTTCTTATAAACTTTTCTTGCTCTTTTTCTCTATCATTCCTTCTCTTTTCATTAAATAGTTGCATGCATATATGAATATACATATATTATTAAATATACCTTTTACACTATTTGAATTAATATAATTACAGTTAAGTTTATATGCCTACTCCATAAATTCTTCCACTTTAATAGCATTTATTAGTTGAATTATCAAATTGTATATATTTTAAATGATAAAATCATGATTTCTTGTAATTTTTAAGAAAGTGATGGTTTCAAACATAAGTATAATGTAATTACATCACATTACTCCCCCCTTCCCCTCCAAATCCTCTGAAATGCCTCTAAAGACACACTCTCACATTCATGAGTTTTCTAGAGTTATTGTTGATACACATGTTTGTATGAAACCTACTGAAACCAATTAGTGTCATCTCTATTTGTCTATATTCAGAGCTGATCACTTAGGGCTAGGTTCTTCATCCTATTCCTCCCCTCAAGAAAAAAAAAAGATTCTCCTCCATCAACAACAATTCATTGCCAATAACTCCTCATGTAGGGGTGAGTCCCATGAAAATTTTCTCCATCTGCATTGACATCGCAAGTGAAGTGGTCTTTTACTGTCTTTTACACACAGCCATTTTGTTGAATTCATGAGAACAACATCCCTTTCCTATCCAGACCATGTTCTTATCTTTATCTTCAGGATTTGAGAACTTTTCTGACCCCTCTTTCTCAATGTTCCCTGAACCTTCGGTGTAGAGGCTGTGATACTTGTATATCAATTGGGACTGGACACACACCGTGATCCTCAATTCTCTAATTTTGACAAATTGTGGATCTCTATTGAAGGATTCAAAATAAGCTTCTTCAATAATATGTGAGAGCTACCCTTATCTATGGGTATAAGGATGAGGATTTATTAGGCAGTTATTGGAAATCATATCACCTTATTAATATGATAGGAGTATGTCCTATTTTCTAGGTTTATAGTACCAAGAATGGGTTCCTGAGCAGGTTTTAGATCCAATCAGATAGGTCTTGGTTGCCCCCAAGATAAAGGTGTCACTATTGCAATTAAGGCTGTCTTCTGAGTGTCATAATTGTGTTTCTCAGTTTTGAAAGTTGTGTACAAATGTCAACTTTTCACTCTTGGGAACTTGCATAATGCCTTCTGACACTTTGAAAGGCATCCTTCAGGGAGAATACTTCTGGGTCAATGCCAGCTTTATTTCTCCAACTCCTCCTACTGAAACTTATGCTCATTTCCCTCTTCAGTCAGAAGTGTTACTCCCAATATTTTCTGTAGTTTGGCTTTGTAGATATGAATTCTCTTAGACTGTTCATATTATGGAATGAACATATTATTTTTTTTCTTTCTCATCTTTGGCAAATACATTTGCTGGGTAATGGAGTCTCGGTTGACATCTGTACTTGAAATACTGATCCAGGCTCTTCTAGCTTTTAAAGTTTCCATTGAGAAATCAAGTGTTACTCTGATGTCTGTGCATAGATATGTAACTCATGGCTTTTCCCTTGTATTTTTCAATATACTTCCTCTTTCTGTATGTTTAGGCTTTTAAAGTACAATATGCTGTGGATAGTTTCTTTCTGGCTCTGCTTCTTTGGTGTTCTAAATATTTCTTGTATTTGTATGTGTAAGGCTTTCCTTCATTTGGGAAAGTTTTATTCTATGATCCTATTTTTTTTTATTTTAATTTTGTGTTGAAAATAGACTCTTCTCTCATGTAATACCTGTTGAACACAGTTTCGCCTCCCCCCCCCCACTCCTCCTATCTCTCTCCACATGCACTCTCCTCCAAATCTACTCACTGTCCTTTCTTGAGAAAAGAGCAGGCTTCCAAGAGACAACAACCAAAAGGGACAAAACTAGATACTACAGGAAAAGGCAAAAGTCCTAATATCAAGGCTGAGCAAGGCAATATAATAGGAGGAAAGCGGTTACAAGAACAGGCAAAAGAGTCAGAGACACACCTGCTCAGACTGTTAGGAGTTCCACAAAAGCACCAAGCTAACAGCCATAACATATATGCAGAGGACCTGGTACAGACCCTTGTAAGGGCCAATTTATTTTTTATTTTTTTTTCTTTTCAATTTTTCCTCAATTAGGTATTCTCCTCGTCCACATTTTCAATGCTATCCCAAAAGTCCCCCATACCCACCCCCCCAATCCCCCACCCACCCACCCCCACCCCTTGGCCCTGGGGTTCCCCTGTACTGGGGCATACAAAGTTTGCAAGTCCAATGGGCTTCTCTTTGCAGTGATGGCCGACTAGGCCATCTTTTGATACATATGCAGCTAGAGACAAGAGCTCCGGGGTACTGGTTAGTTCATATTGTTGTTCCTCCTATAGGGTTGCAGTTCCCTTTAGCTCCTTGGGTAATTTCTCTAGCTCCTCCCTTGGGGGCCGTGTGATCCATCCAATAGCTGACCGTGATCATCCACTTCTGTGTTTGCTAGGCCCCGGCATAGTCTCACAAGAGACAGCTATATCTGGGTCCTTTCAGCAAAATCTTGCTAGTGTATGCAATGGTGTCAGCGTTTGGAAGCTGATTATGGGATGGATCCCTGCATATGGCAATCACAAGATGGTCCATCCTTTCGTCACAGCTCCAAATTTTGTCTCTGTAACTCCTTCCATGGGTGTTTTGTTCCCATTTCTAAGAAGGGGCAAAGTGTCCACACTTTGGTCTTCCTTCTTGAATTTCATGTGTTTAGCAAATTGTATCCTATATCTTGGGTATCCTAAGTTTCTGGGCTAATATCCACTTATCAGTGACTATATATTGTGCGAGTTCCTTTGTGATTGGGTTACCTCACTCAGGATGATGCCCTCCAGGTCCATCCATTTGCCTAGGAATTTCATAAATTCATTTTTTTAATGGGGCCAATTTATATTTCATACTCTCTGAGGACATATGGTCCCCACTTAGCTGATTCAGTGGCCCATGATGATATGCTCCATCCTCTCTGACTCCTACAATCATTATTCCCCCTCTTTTATGAGTTTCCCCAATATCCAAAGAGAGGAAATGAATGGAGAACTCCAATTATTGAAAAAACTGATCGAAGCAATTACTCTGGAATTGTTTCACTTCTTTGCCTATAATTCAAAGATTTGGACTGTTCATTGTGTCCTAAAGTTCCTCAGTGTTCTTTTTCTGTGTTTTATGGTTAATTTTTCATATTTTCACTCTTGTTTTCTAATGTCTATATTTTCTCTTCAAGTCTTACACTCTATATTCTACTCTGTTTTACTACTAATGCTTTCCTCTGGGTTTTCTAATCACATATTTACAATTTTGAATTCTATGTTCATTTATCTCTGAATTATTTTCCACACTTCTATCCCTTTATTGAATTTGCTTTTCAAATCCTCATTTACGTCTATCACATCATTCCTCCTCATAGTCATGTTTTCCTGGGTTTCAATCAGGAATTTGTTCTTTCCTTTTCATGTTCATTCAGGTATTTGCTCATGTACTCTTAGAACCCTTTGAAATTTTTTATCATGTTTATGATTTTTAAAAATAATGTGCCCTAGATTTTTCAGGTGATTCCTACTGAAAAACATTTTTATAATATTATTAGTATTTCCAGGGGAAATGCTATCTTGGTGTTTCACATTATCTGTTCCTTTGAAATGTGGCCTAGACATGTGAACTTATTTCACTCGTTATGTGTTAGATCAGAGATTCTAGACTGCATAGGAGACAGGAAGTTTGAATTTTTGCTATTTTACAAGCTAACTTTATTTCAGGTCAGGCAGATGGAATAAAAATGTCAGTACTTCATATATTTGGTACTGGGGAGACAGGAGTAATTCTAATCCAGGGGTAATTGGTATATAGAAAAGGCTGTGAGAGTGACATGAGATTTCTTGAGTGAACCTCATGAACACACCCTAGTGTTGCATTCCTCTTGGCCTGGGCCTGTGGGAGTTAGAAAGCCAGGATCCTGGTCAAACTCCAAAAGAAAGCATTCATTGTTCTTCCTGGACAGGTCTGGGCATGAGGTGGGAGTACTAGGAGGAAAATGAGTCAGATTAACCAAGAGAGCATGAGAGTAGAGCTTAACTCCTGGGTCTAGACTGGGAAGGTCAATGTGGACAGAACAGAACAAGGTCAGGATCCTTGGTGGGACTCAGCAAGAGGGTTCATGGCTACAGCCTCTGCCTGGGTTTGTGGGAGACAATGAAGGAGGAGGTAACTCATACTCCTGTAAAATCCACAAAGGAAATGGAAAACAAGGAACAAAACACCCACCCAATGAAGAGAAAATCAGCATCTAGACATATAATTATCCCAACCCCAAATTTCCAGACAACAGTGTAAAAATATAGTCAATTTAATTCAAGACTGTCTCCACTAGAGTTCAGCAGCCCTACCACAACAAGCCCTGAATATTCCAACATAGCTGAAACACAAGAAAATAGCCTAAAACCTCATATATGGACATGATAGAGGTCCTGAAAGAAGAAAGTAATAACCCCCCCTAAAGATATAAAGGAAAACACAAACTGAAAGCAGAAGAGGTGAATAAATTCTTTAAGAAATCCTGGATACACAAACAGTGGAAGAAAAAGAATAAAATTACCCAAGACATAAATAAGTCAATAAATAGAATCAATAAAGTAAATCTAAACTGATAGAGTCTGAGAAAAGAAAACTTTAGAAATGTAAACAGTAACTAGAGTGACAATCTCCATCAATAGAACACAAGAGATGTAAGAGAGAATCTCAGGTGGTGAAGATATGATAGAAGAAATGAATACATCCGTCAACGAAAAGTTGATGGATGACACAAAAACGTCTGACACAAAACATCCAGGAAATCTGTGACACTATGAAAAGACCAAACCTTAGAATAATAGGAAAAAAAAAGATTTTCACCTCAAAGGAACAGAAACTATTTTCAAGAAAATTGTAGAAGAAAAATTATACTAAACTAACAAGGAATCTGCCTATAAATTACAAGAAGTATACAAAATACCAAATAGAGTGGGCAAGAAAATAAAGTCCCAATACATAAATATCAAAAATCTAAACATGCAAAACAAGGAAAAATCCTAACGGCTTCAAGGGGGAAAAAAACAAGTATCAGAAAGACAGTCATATTAGAATTACACCTGACTTTACAGTGGGAATTCTAAAAGCTGGAAGGGCCTGGACAACTGTGCTTCCGACTCTAAGAAACCACAGATGGTAGTCCAGACTGTTATACCCAGCAGAACCTTAATTGCCATAAATGGAAAAAACCCAAAATAGTCCATTATAAAGTTAAATTCAAGCAATGTTTATCTAAAAAAAAAAAAAGTCAACCATAAGAAGCTATTAGAAGAAAACTTTCACCTAAGGAGGTTAAATAGAACCCTGAAAACATGAGAAAACACCATTTTTAAAAGAAAACTATTACAGTCAGAGGTGCCTTGACAGTAGGAACATTTTACTGACAGGTTTTCAACCCTTTATTTTAGAATTATTAATATTCTGATGGTCTAGAAAAGCCTATGCAAACAAATGCACAAATGTTCCTTCAGCTTCAAAGAGGTGACATACCATCTAAACTGAAGCTTATCCAGGGAGCCCTCATAATTCCTCTAACTTCTGGTCCACACTTTGTATAAATTGTTCTAGTGTTTTGCTAGACAACTCTGGGAAAGAAGTCACTGTATGCAATTACTTTTCAGTTATAATTCATTATCACTGGATAAGGATATCTTATGACCTCAAAATTAATTTATTAATGATCATTTCAAAAAAGGTAAAGTGATAATAAATACTTTGGTGTTTTGACCTGTAGTTTTAAAGTATTTAAGTATTCTTAGATATAAAATCCAGAAAACATTAAACAGAGAGGAAGGTATTGAAATTGTTCAACTATATGTGTGATTTCTAAAATTTTGTCTTTGTTTACCTGCAAGGTAATTTTGCCAAAACAGAACACAAGGCATTGGGTTCTTTCAGGAAAATTGCCTGCATTTACAGAGATTTCACAATGAGTGATAATTCGCAATGCTGAATTTTAACAAAGCCAACATAAATAAATTAATGAAAACAACTAGGTTTTAATCATAATAGAACTATGTGCTTGATAATTTCCCCAATTCACACAACTTTGCTACTTAATCCCTTAGAGGAAGGGAAGAACTTCTGGGTCAGCTTCACTATTTTCTTGATATCAATGCTATCTTTCCCCTCCCAGCCATGGGCAATTGCTCCCTGCATCTTCTACAGGGGCATCTTGTCCATCTGAGTCATTGCTAGGACTCCTTGTGCTCTCACTCAGTTTAACATAGTAGTCATGTCTTTGAGGATTTTTTTCCCTTTAAATCAGCTCTCAGATCCTTTGTATGTAGATTGTATCCAGAAATGTACATGTGGCATGATCCATTTAAACTCCAAATCCTTTTATTTTATTAAAATGTGCACAGTAAGAGAGTGAAGATGTTCATTGTAGAGAGAAATACAGATCACATGCCCATTGAAAGTAACTCACGTTATGAATTATAGAAGATATGACAGGGCAGAAAGAAACCTGCTGTTGGAATAATCATAAAAATTTGAACAACAACATTTTTTTGGTTTTGAAGATAATTTTCATATCAATTCCCATTTCCTTTCATAAACATTTTCACCCATCCATGATGAGGGAAATGATATCAAGTAAAATAACTGATACAGATTTACAGTTACTATGAAAAATGAGTGATTTTTTTTCAATCTTGGGAAAAATGTGTAAGAAATTTAAAATTTCCACTTTTCCAAGGACATAAACACAGTACATGCTCAAATTCTGGTTTGAATTCAAGTATTTAGCTCCAAAATACATAATTTTAATTTCTGCCCTCTGTGATACCCTGATGGGAAAGGTAATCCATCAGTTCTGGGAGCATGCTTGTCCCTTTCCATTGCCCCAAGCACTGTGTCATCTTGGCTAACCACACACAGTCTTCTGGGTTGGAATTTTATCTGCATTTTGCTAATACCATGGTGACTTTTTCAAACTGGATTCCTCCCTCTTTCAACTTCAAACTCCCTTTAGTCTTAGACTGCTAATGTGAAAATTCACATTAATTTTGAATAAGCCTTCCATATTGATCATATATAAACCCAACAACCTCCTGTTTGTTCCTTTGAACCCAACCATGCATCTTCCTCTGTCTGTATGATGTGAGCCCTATCCATTTATTTAAAGGAGAAAATATAGGCTCATCCATGGCCTAGTTTTTTATTCCCAAACCCAACATCATCAGAACACATCTTAAATGGCCTAGTCTTTTATTCCCAAACCCAACATCATCAGAACACATCTTAAAATCGTACCAGTTCTTCACCTCCATTCTTGCACTGCTGGTCTCTGTTCCTACTGCTCTAGTGTGATAATCTCCTAGTACATTTCTCTGTTCTCCACAGTGAACAACTTTACAAAGTCAAAGAGAACCCTGTAAAGTTAGTGTAACCATGTCTCTTTAAAATCACTTTGAAGTATGGACATACTGGCTTCCTTAGATCTGGACCTTGGCGTCAAATTTTCCCTTTCTCTGCTCTACTCAGTGTGTATTCCAGACCAATGCCTTCTCTCTTAAATGCTATTTCTCTAAAGAGCTACATGTCTAGGCTCCCATATCCTTCGCATCTCTGCCAAAATATCAGGAATTGCCTAACATACCATCATTAGCACACTTTCTCTCAAAATTCTAATACTACTCACCTCCCTCAGTTTGCTTCATTTTCTCCAGCAGCTGACACCTTCTGCTTTATGTATTGACTTGTATCTCCTTAATAAAGAAAACTATCCAATGCACATTGCTATTCCCATTTCCTTGAACCATCTTGGTAGCTGTTTGTTGAACTAATTATTGGAATTTATAGTTTCAATGATAGTGTGAATGTCCTTATCACAAAATTATCTCTAGTAATGTATTTTTACATTACTTCTTTTAACATAAAAAACAACTCACTGTAGAAAGCAGTTTTCAATCTGAAAATACAACCCGGTAACTATTTAAAATTACTTGGTTTTATTTTCTACCAAATAATGAATAGATATTCACTCTTAGCTCTCATAATTATCATATTTAAAATATGATACACACATTGAAGCATACAATACTTTTGTCTAAATTTAACTGTGTCTTATTAATCACTAGGGACTTTACCTGCTGCTGTTCACAGATCCCTGCTCTGTGTTGCCCAGACCTCTAATTATGCTAAAATTACACCAGGACAGATGTTTCCAGTATGGATACATCAGCATGATCTGATTTGTGAAGGAGTTTCTCTCCTCCTGGAGTCTTCTGCTTAATATAATAGGAGCCGTGCTCATAATGTCACAGAAATTTAAAGAGTCAAGCACAAATGATGCATGGAACTTGATGCTCAGTGCTAGTCATCAGCAACTCTGTGACTCAGAAAGATCAGAGATGTTTCCCTTGTTTCAATTGGAAGTTACTCAGTTTCTCAGTTGTAAAGCAAAATGGATCAAAAGAAAAAGGAATTTAACATCCTAAGAGTAAGAATGCAGTGGAAGACATTTATAGCAATGATGAGATGCTAATATCTATGGTAATGTTAGGATTCACTTTAGAAACTTCTTTTGGCTCATTCATTAAAATAAATGCCTTAGGTATGAAGCCTTACCTAAGAAGCCCTGCTCCAGACACTGGAGATATATGGAATTAGATGGCTTCTTTCTTCACAGAGCTGACAATCTACCGGGAGAGATAAGCAAAGCAGAAATGGATGCCTTTAAGTAACGGGATAAAATGAATCACACTAAGACATGTAGAGATGAAATTTTCTTCACAACAAATCACAAAACTGTGAACTGAAAGCTCTTGGGATTAGGCAATCTCTGACTTATAGTTGACAAATTGGTAAACAGATATTCAAATAGAATGCATATTAAAATGCCGTCAAATCATTCTCTTAATCTATAGTACAGTAATGATAGATCAAAACAAGGATCTAGAAAGGTGATATTCAGAGACATTGTCCTAAAAAAGTAACATTATGATAATCATTACTCCCTCAGAGAGACCTTTTCTCATCATGTACCTTCTATTACTCTCTATCATAGCTATCTTTTGTTTCATACATATATGTTCATTCCAATACACACATATGCACAAACACACACACACACGCACATACACACTGCCATCTATGAAGTGTTTGTGCTACTGATGAAGATTATCTACCATGTATTGGATTATCCTTTCTCTCGAGAACAAGACCACTAGTCATCTTGTATCACTAGTGCAAAATCAAAAGTTGGCATGTAGCTTGATGGTTAAGAGAAATTATAGGTGAACTATAATAAAATCATCAAGTAAGCTTATAAGATTCTCTCATTTATCCGTTTGATGGAATGTGTGCCAAATATTATGTACTCAGTGCCTTCAGACTATTCTCTTATAAACCATAATATACAAGAAAATGTATAAATGTCTTCAAGAGCTCATCTCCTCCTGCTTAAACAGTCCTGTTTGTCAATCCATACAATAACATTTTCTGGCTAAACACAATTCTTTCTGTTTTAAATAGGACAGAAAGCAAACATCTACCTTTAAGATATCAACCACAGTTTAAAAATATTTTGTTTTATTTTACATCTATGACTGTTTGCATCTATGTCTGAGTACCATATGCATGCTGCACACCTAATGTCCAGAAGAGAGTGTCACATCTCCTAGAACGAATTAGAAATGGTTGTGAGCCAGCATGTGATGCTGGGAATTGAACTCAGGTTCTTTTTTTAAATATTTATTTATTTATTATATGTAAGTACACTGTAGCTGTCTTCAGACATTCTAGAAGAGGGAGTCAGATCTCCTTACGGATGGTTGTGAGCCACCATGTGGTTGCTGGGATTTGAACTCCAGACCTTGGGAAGAGCAGTCGGGTGCTCTTACCCACTGAGCCATCTCGCCAGCCCCTGAACTCAGGTTCTTTAGATGAGCAGCTGATGTTCTTATCTGCTAAAGTATCTCTCCAGCCCCTCTCAGCTACTGCTTTTAAAACAGATTCTATGATCATAATATATTTTTACTTATAGTCATCTTAACCATATGTTTTTGATTATTATGCCCTATTTGTATGAAAACAACAGAGTAAGAGAGAAATGAATAAGAACTCTGATATCCTACTTCTCATAGAGAATATGAAAAAAATTTGAAATAACCATGCTAATTCATATAAGCATCTCTTGAAAGCACTGTGGCAAAAGGCTGGAAAGCACTGACTCCTTTTTCTGTATATTCAGATTTAAAAAGTGTGTGGACGCCTCTGACCTTGAGTGCTTGAATAAATGGCAAGACATGCCTTGATGAAGCGTTTTCAAGCTGCATGCGGACACACACAGCTGTTAGAGAGCTAGGCTTCCAAAAATTTAATAGCATACATGTCTCAGGGATACTGGGACAGAGTCTCAGCAGGGGAGGTGGCAGGTAGAGGAGTCAAAAGATTTCCATGATTTATCCACAAAAAAGTAACCTCTCTTCTTTTATGACCTTTCACAGGGCTTCAAATATTGCTTCTAAAGCTGGATTGTTCTTTTTATAAATAATGATTCTTCAGAAACCTAGAACTAAAGACATGAAGACATTTTAGCTTACATTTAAAGAGACACACAGGCACATTTTAGAAAGATATGTTCATGTCAGTTTCCAAGCATAACATAATGAAAAGCTACTTCTAAGAGGGAAGTAGAATTGTACTAGTTTTGGATGTCACACAGCTAATTATGTTCCAAACATTAAATCATTTTGTGAACATTTTTAAATAAATAACACTGTGTTTGAAAAACAAAATTTACAAACATAGCCATGTATCATGAGAGCCAAATGCTTGAATACTTTAAAATGTTATAGTAATGGCAATCAAATCACTGTTATATATCTGAATGTGGTATTAGCAAGACTATAGAGAAAAAGGTAATTACTTTAAGACTGTGATGCTATGGGGGTTTGTGCCGCTTGTGTTTACTGATTTCTTAAGCTAGATGGTAGGTATAAGAGTGTTTACTCCATTGCCATCCTTGACACTGTGTGTCTCTCTTCCTTATGTGATAAAGTCCTCTTTGATAGATAAAGGGCTTTGGGCACATGATGTGTTTATAAATTGATAAGGTATCTTGGGAATAGATACTTAGGGGGTATAATTTGGTTGAGAGGGCTGAGATCTTGGGGAAATGCCCTTGAGATCTACATCTTGTCCTTTTCCCTAACTCTTTCCATTCCTCCCTCCATTCATCCATCCTTCTTTCCCTCCCTGTCTCCTGGCTGCCATGATATAAGCAGCTCTGCTCTAGGAGACCAAGCTGCAGGACTGTTACATATGTGCAGAGGGCCTAGGTTTATTACTTGCACACTCTCTGATTAGTGATTCAGTCTCTGTGAGACTGTATGACCCATGTTGGTTGATTCTTTATGTTTTCTTGTGTCCTTGACTCCTCTGGCTTCTTCAATCTTTCCCTACTCCACCACCAACTCTTCTGAAGGATTTCCCAAACTCTGCCTAATGTTTGTCTATGGTCTCTGCATCAGTTTCCATCAGTTGCTGGATGGAATCTCCCTGATGACAGTTATGCTAGGCGCCCGTCAGCAGGTATAGCAGAACATTATTAATAATATCAGCATTAGTCTCTCATGGCATGGGTCTCAAGCTGAACCAGTAATTGGATAGCCATTCTCTCATTTCTGCTCCATCTTAACCCTGAATATCCTGTAGTCAGTACAAATTGTGAGTCTTAGGTTCTGTGGCAGGGTTGGTGTCCCAATCCATCCATTGGAATTATTCAAATGGAATTGACTGATTTCAGGAGATTGCTGGTTCAGACTACATATCTCCCATTGCTAGGAAACTTAACTAGGGTCATCCTCATAGATTCCTGGGAGTTTCTATTGTCCTAGGTTTCTAGCTCATCTCAGAGATGTCTCCCATTCCAGTTGTGTCTCCCAGTACTTTCTTCCTTCATCTACTCAAAACTTCACCCCTCTGTTCAGATCCCCATCCTTTCCCAACTCAGTACCCTCTCTCCCTCTATCCACCCACCCATGTCTATTCTATTTCCTCTTCTCAGTGAGAATCAAGCATCTGTCTCTTGGGTCCTCCTTATTGGTTAGCTTCTTTGAGTCTGTGGACTGTAACATGGTTATCCTGTACTTTACATTGCAAATATCCACTTACAAGTGAGTATATACCATGGACTTTTTCTTTCTTTCTTTTTTTAGTCTGGGTTACCTCATATAGCATGACCTTTTCTAGTTCCATCCATTTGTCTATAAATTTCAAGTTTACAAAAGCAAACAAACAAACAAACACCATGTTTTATATAGAATTTTATGGAAAAAACATCAGAAATGACTGGGCTTTTTCCCCCTTGGAAGATTTCACTCCTTTTGCCAATCTCAAGACCTCAGTATTATAAAAATATTGAAGGCTACTATTAATCAGTGATATCAAATATGAAAACTATAGAGAATAGCAACAATATAAAACTAACAGCAAGGTTAATCAATTTATGGAGGCTCTGGAGAAAAATGTCTAGGTTTCATATTATATCTATGATCTTGTTCTTCCATTTGTGACAAGAGAGTGTTTCAAAGCCATATTTTTCACTTTAATTAGAGACGGCAAAGAGTAACAGATTATTTCAAAGTGGCTTTGAAGCAAGGTGTCCTTTTCACCATTAGACCAATGATGCAACAAATAAACTCCAGGGTGACAGGCAATTAAGAGGGCTTTTTTCCTTTTGAACAAGCTGTCCTTTTTGCTTCATCATTTATTAAATATATCTTCTACAATAAATGATACTTTTTATCTTTCATGAAAAACTATGTTATATATGATAAAAATTGAGTTATGAATATATATATGTGGGTTTTTTAATGTGTAAAATCTGGGGACCCACTTAAGGTAGAGCCATAAATGAATACTGTCGAAGTACATTATCCCCTAACATGAATTGTGGAACTAGCTGAGTGCACAAACCTTGTATATCAGACAAGAGGCAAATATTGCCCACAAACTGTAATGAGAATGCTGCACTCAATATGCCTGATTCCTTGTGAAGCTTTGAAGTTTTTTATTTGACATTACCTTATCTTCTTTTCTTATTCTTATGGCAAAAGTTAATAAGCTCACTTGGTGTTCTGATGCTTCTTTATAATGACATTGTTGCCTATTTGTTTACAACAAAAGAGGCCTTTCCTAAAGTTGATGAATGCTAATGAACACTAGTAGAGCTTTAGTTAGTCGGGTGCTGTGTCTACTGAAATGTCTCAGTGCTAAACTTCTTCTCCTGGCAAGATCCAAATGAATGAGCTACATCATCTGGACATATATATCAGGTGTTTGTGAGGTTTGTTGAATTTATAACTAATTTTGGCTTAGTTCCCATAATGATATTAGTTTTGTTTGTCAGTTTTACTAAGCCATTTCCATTATTGGCTAAACATGTGTCTAAGATATTTTTGGATGAGGTTAGCATTTGAACTGTGGATTCAAGGAAGCAGATTGCTCTCCCTAACATGGGTGGACCCATCCAATCAGTTAAAGTCCTTAATAGAAAAGAAGACTGAGTAAGTGGGAGCACGGCTCCCCCATTGCTTGATAAGGGACACCAAACCTTGACTCTCAGATGGGATCTGCATGCTTGTTCTCTGATTCTAAGACTGGAAGAAGTAGAGTGCCCTATACCACAAGCCCTTCCTGGTATCCCACTGCAGGAAATAGGCTACACTCAGACTTCTCATCCTCCATTATCTTGTAATCCAATTCCTTGATTCCAATTTTTGATTATCCCAGAACACCCAATGGAATTCAACTCATAAACATCAAATTCTAGAGAAAGTTTTCTTTCCTGCTCTGTGCCTGGTGGCTCAGTATTGAGATATTGAAAGAACTCAACTTCAAAAAGTTGCCACATCTTTCATATGATAATCCTTGCCCCCTTTTCTCATAGAGCACTTCAAATCAATATACTGTTTCTGTTAGGCCAGGGAGGAGCCCAGTTGTATATTGATGGTAGAGACAATAAACTGGTGTCATAAACAGTTCCAGGAGAACCATTCTCAAACAGGCTGTGGCTTCTTCATCCCTTTCTCTGTCTCCATCTCTGACCACCTACCTCTGTTCTTCAGATACACTTGACTTCTTTGATTTTATTATTCAGTCAGGTAGACCTTGCTCTCTGTGGTCATGTGAAGTTGCTGCCTCAATGCATAGCTAACTCAATTCTTTTTTTTTTATTCTTCATGTATACATGTTATCACTATCATCATCATCATCATCATCATCATCAGGGGTCTTTCAGTAAACTAAAAACAACTGTGTGTGTGTGTGTGTGTTTATAAACTTGCTTATATAGTCATCCAATATTTGACCTCAAAGATCCTTAGGAGCAAAAGGAAACACATTATGACTCTCATTATGGTTCTAGTTCAAGTCTGTAGTCTGTGAACCAAAAAAGCTACTAGAGAAAGTGCTTTTGAGAGAAATAAGGTGCTTTGTTTCAAAAAAGAGCCAGTGTTCAGGTTGAGTGCAAAGTCAAGAAAGCAGGTGTCCATGGTTGGTTCTCTAAGCAAGAGGAGGATGTGCTTTTTTCTATTCTCGCCTGCAGTTGATTGTATGAGGTTATACATATTAAAGATAACAAGTTGCTTCACTCATTGTCTAGATTCAAACGTTGGAATCCAGAAACATCTTCATCAATACACACAAATGTCCTTCCAAATTCTGTATTCTCAAAACCCAACCTCAGTGTTAACTATCAGATTTCTGTCTAAACACATACTCAGAGAACTCTTTCTTCTGTAATTTTCTATACCCATGTTCTTCCCTTACATCACTCGGAAGCACACTTTCAGGTTGTCATTTTCTAGATCTCTTATCACCTACTCAAATGGAAAAGGCAATTGACAAATTTTCAATGTGAAAAGCCTGATGCCAAAGGCCACACAAAATGTGATTCTGATTAACCAATGACAGCTAATTTCTGTATGTACAGAAATAGAAGCAGTTGTGAAAGAAAACATAATATAATCTGCATGTCATCTCTATTGTGATGTTTCAGGCAATTATGTTTTTCTTATACTCATATCTTGTAGGAAAGTATTGTTATTCACAAAGCATCTAAAATGTTTTATTAAGATTTGTTTTTTCTCGTGGAGCCTCTAAAATGACCTTTCTCACAGGCTTATTTATATGGAACAACACTTAGCAAACTCATAAAACGCCATGGATTTGAATAAATGTAAAAGTGCGAAGAAAAATAAAATCTGACTCAAATAAAATTGTTATTTTTTTAACAAATAAGAGGTGTAAAGAGCACAATTATAGTACTAAAATCAGTAATCAGTTTTGAGTACATTATGAAAAATAACAGTGTGATTGCATGAATCATTAAAACATTCAGACTTATCTAATACCTCATTTGGTCTTTGGTTTCAGACACATATGCTAACTAAAGTGTAGCTATTTAACACATTTAAGGAAAAGTACTACAGTTGTAAAATCTTTTAAAAATTGGTTAGCCAAGTCAGTGTGACAACCTGCCTTCACTCCTAGCACTCACAAGACAGAGGCAGGTGGATCTCTGTAAGTTAACAATTCGCAGACCATATGAAGCTTAAGAAGAAGGAAAACCAAATTGTGGATACTTCAGTGCTTCTTAGAAGGGGGAACAAAATACTCATAGAAGTAAATATGGAGACAAAATGTGGAACAGAGATTAAAAGAACGGCCATCCAGAGACTGCCCCAACCTGGGGATTCATCCCATATACAATCGCCAAATCCATACCTATTGGCAGATACCAAGAAGTGCTTGCTGACAGGAGCCTGATATAGTTATCTCCTGAGAGTCTCTGCCAGAGCCTGAGAAGTACAGAAGCGTATGCTTGCAGCCAACCATTGAATGGAGAGTCAGGGGGCCCTGATGGGGGAGTTGGAGAAGGTACTGAAGGAGCTGAGGGGGTTTGCAGCCCCAATGGGGGGAGTAACAGTATCAACTGGCCAGACCCCCTGGAGCTCCCAGGGACTGGACCACCAACCAAAGAGTACACATGGAAGGGACCCAGGGCTCTGACCACATATATGGCAAGATGGCCTTGTTGGACATCAGTGAGAAGAGCAGCTCTTGGACCTGAGGGGGATCCATGTCCCAGTGTAAGGGAATGCCAAGGTGGGAAGGCTGGAGTGGGTGGGTGGGTAAGGGAGCACCCTCATAGAGGCAGGGGGAGGGGGAATAGGATAGGGAGTTTCCAAAGGGGAAACCTGGAAAGGGGATAACATTTGAAATGTACATTAAGAAAATATCCAATAAAGGAAAAAAATATAGCCAGCTTGGTCTCTATAGAGTAAGTCCCAGACCGGTTAGGACTACATAGCAAGACTGTGTATCAAAATAAATAAATGAAATACTAATTCCATTGTATAATAACAACTATTTTATGATGGGTAATTAAATTTTTTAAATAGAGTAAAACAAGACTTAAGATGATAAAAATCTCTAAATAAAACCATCAGGAAATGAAGACATAAGACACAGAGAGTTAGATTAATGGGCCTGCTAGAATGATAATCCTGTGATCAGCTGAAAACTCAAAAATTTTCATATCTAAGTATTGTTTTGTACAGTTAATGCCATAAACATATTAACTTTATTTTCAAGATATTTTGTCATGTGTAAAAATATTTATGATAAGATGTTACTGAAGATGCCATCCTTCCAGTATACTTATTATTCAGTTTCATTTAAGTAAATGTGGTTGATATTCTCATACTTTTTTGGTTCTTGATCAAAAAGGAGTGTTGAAAAAGGAACAGCTATTAATGTATGAATCCCTGGCCTTCCTCTCAATCACTGACCTTTAAGGCAACAGTGGCCTCACTTCTGTAGTGAGACTGCTATTGTGGGGAGCAGCTGGTAGGGAGAGAAAAAAAATGAAAGGTAACTAAAAGGGATCTTGAGCCACCTTCTAAGAATCCCAAGAGTGAGTGTCTCAAGGCATTAAGACAGAGATGGGAGTGGCACTGAGTTTTCAAGAGAAAAAAAGAGATGAGCTGGTGTAGGCCAGATTGGCAGGGTACCTGATGACTCACACCAAGAGAAATGAGAATGTGGAAGTAAAACCTGAGTCAGAAAACTGCTTCCATAAAATGTTTAATACTGTGCTTCCTTGTAAGAGAATTCAAGAGAAATCTTAATGGGTTTGAATGCCTTACAATACATTTTTAGAACATTTTATTTATTTGTTTGTTTGTTGTATTGCTGTATGCAAACCAAATCAAGCATTGTACATGTGAAATATAACTCTCATCAAGGTCTGAAATAATGTTTCCTGTTTATGTTTTCTGTTCATAACTGGCTCTAGAATGTAAACTTTACAGTGGTGAAGTACCACCTAATACACTCTGCCAGACTGGGCTCGCTGCCAGACTGCTGCCTTGATTTATAGGACACTGAATGGATAAGTATTTAATGCATACCCGAGAAAACATTCTGTCTGCACATATCCACAAGCATGAAAAATCCAACGAGGGAGAGTTTGACTGGCCAGAAATAAAACATGTCACACATCAATCACAAATAAACAATCAGGTGTGTCGGAAGGGCTGGCAAATATCAGGAAAAATAAACCCAAACAAAACTCTCCCTTTAAATATCAAGGATGTAATAAAGCAGAGTTGGGGTTCCTGACATTTGGCTTTTTGTTTCGTTAGCATGCCATTTAATCAAAGAAAGCAGCCAATATGAAGTAGGATGTCACAGAAGAATGGCACATCCTGCAATGTGAAGGAAAGCAAGAAAGGTTTCTACAAAGAGACAAAAGCTGAGAGAAACAAAGCCTGTGTGTGGTGGGCTGTCCTCATCTCGCCATTCTCCACAGGCTCTGGAGAATACACCCTTTAGGACCTTAACTTATGCAGCTCCCACCATAACCTTAAATATGGTCATCATATGTGTGCTAATGAGTGGCTTCAAAACAGTAAATTAATAATATCTTTGATCATTTTTAGAAGACATAGAAGATTTGACTTGATTATGATAGAGGTGGATAAACTCAGGTAAGTCATAAGATGTCAAAAACTGAAATGTTAGGTATAATTTTCCAACTGCTGTTAGTAGGTGTTTTTTCTGTTTTAATCACCCTTCTTTTCCTCACCATTTATTATGAATCAGATAGTCTTTCTCCACGACTTTGCCTATTATCTAATGATTCATTACACACACACACACACACACACACACACACACACACACACACACACGCGCGCGCGCGAGCGCGCACACGCACCGTATTGTTTGAGTGGAACTTTTAATAAAGACAAATGTGTATATAAGAGTACTTGTGAGCCGGGCAGTGGTGGCGCATGCCTTTAATCCCAGGACTTTGGAGGCAGAGGCAGGCAAATTTCTGTGTTTGAAGCCAGCCTGGTCTACAGAGTGAGTTCCAGGATAGTCAGGTATACACAGAGAAACCCTGTCTCAAAAGACCAAACCAAAAAAAAAAAAAAAAGAATACTTGTGTATTATAATTAAACAATAGTAATTAATTATTGAAATACCAAGTCAGATTTAACTTTAATCTCTAAGTCTTCACAAATTCCAGCAGCTCAGCATTTCTGTGAGAGTATAGTCCAACTCTGGAACTGTTTCTGTTTCTGCAGAGGGAAGAGTGTAGTAGAAGGCTGTCGTTCACTCTTCCTCCTTGGCTTTTCCTGGGGCTTTCCTCCCTTCCCTGGATTAGCATACAAGTATGCTTTCCTTTTCCTCTCTAAGCTGTCTGGCCTCTACATTTCCTCTTGGAAGCTGGCCATAGTCTGGGGCTGAAGGTTTTCTGTTTATGCTCAAGGCCCCTGCACTTGGCTCACTCCACCATAATTTCTTTCCTTGTGCTCTCTGAAGGACCTTTCCTTCCTGTTAATTCTCTTTACCTGGATGAACCTGCTTCTGCCCAGCCTTCTAAGTATGCCCCAGAGTGGTGGGTTTGCTTCCTAAGCCAGCAAGCTTTTTGTGTCTTTCTGATAGTGAATTTTCTTAGTTAAATTTCACCATAGTCCTCTTAAATAAGAATTTTATCAGTATGTGTAAATAATTTATTTCTGTCTAGACTCTGTTTGAATTGAAAGTAATACTAATATTCCAATGATTTGAATAACTAATGTTAAAAACCCTGTGAAAATACTCACCACTTCTTACACTCTCTTTTGTTTAGATTTAGATTTTTTTCTTTTAAAGTTCTAAATTTCCAGATAGGGATCTGAAGAGCTCTAAAACTCCAAACTAGAACTAATTTTTAACAGTTAAATAAATATTTGCAGGTATCTTTTGACATTTTATTCTACTGAATAGTTGAATCAGTTCATTTTAGTTTAGAAGGATACATAGCCAGACTTAACATATTAAAGTCGTTGCATAATAAAATTTAAATATATATGTAACACTAGGCATCTGCACAACCTGAGTTACTGTCATACTAATTACAAATACTGTTCCTTTTTTATATCCAAGAAATATAAGATGAAACAACTTGGTCACATACAGGAAATCTGTTGTCAGTACTGTGTAGTTATGCCTGCAGGTAAGAGAAGTTTATTTTAAAATATACTACGTTAATGCCTTTCAAAGACTAAAAGAATTGGCTTTAATTAACCAGAATTATTTTCTCTGCAGCATTGATTAAGTCAGATTAAAACTATAATAGAATCAACCAAAATGATGCTGCTTACATTGCAAAGCTCACGTTACAGAGTAACTACTATTAGCTTTCTGTGCTTTTACTCACCTCGATCCATCAAGCAGTAAGAAGCACCAAGATACACAGTACTCTGTGTTCCACTGGAAATGGTTGGATGATGCAGGAGAAATAATATCTGGTGAAGGGAAGTCTTGACTTCTGATTCTAAAAAGCCAAAGACACAGAGAGGATACATAAGGGAAGGTAAAAGAAATGTATGACTTATTCAAGCATTTTAGTTTTTCTATCCTATGAGGTGGTGTTTTTGTTTATATTTATGTTTTTGTTTTTGTTTTTGCTTTTGCTTTTGGTTTTGGTTTTGGTTTTGGTTTTGGTTTTGGTTTTGGTTTTTTGAGAAAAAGTTTCTCTTGTAGCTCTGGCTATCCTGGAACTCACTCTGTAGACCAGGCTGGCCTCGAACTCAGAAATCCGCCTGCCTCTGCCTCCCGAGTGCTAGGATTAAAGGTGTGCACCACCACTGCCCGGCTCCACAAGTATTCTTATATACGCCTGGCATTTTAGTTTTTCTAATCATGAGACCATGGGGAACTTGCTAAGTGAAGGTAAAGGAAGGGGTCCAGGAGCTACGTAGTAAGTGAGTTTCTGTTCATGTCCATTGTGTCTGGGCAGCTTGAAGGTCTAGTGATGTCAAGGTGACAGAAACTGAGATGGGTTGGGCCCTATGTCTCACATCCAGGGAAGGGTCATGATCACAATGTCCCTTAAGTATGGCCACCTAGGGAAATCAAAGGATAACTGATTTCCTCCAATCAGTAAACCTCTGAAGTAACTTCAAGTCAACTACTGTAGAGATAAAGGTCCAGTGTGTGCTCATAGTGATAGCAATCACTAAGGACAAGAGGTGACAGTAGAGAGTCACATTTATGGACAGTGTCTAGTTGAACCAGGCACTCAATGGTGAAGGCTTAGCTACTATATGTCTTTTTGAAAATTATATTTTAACAGACAGACCAGAAAAAATGGCTCTGTGTACTATTAAATCTCACTAACATGTATTTTACACAATTGCCCCCAAATTTTAATTCTAGTATGATTTAGTTAAAGAAACCCTGAGTTTACAGAATAGCTCAGGGGTGTAGAGGATTTGGTTAAAATATTCATAACAGTAAAAAAAATAATCCCATAGAGAGTTTACTTGATTTGTCTGTTCTAAAGAATATGGGACACTAACACAGTGTCATGTAACATCAAAATTGCATTATATTAAAATTTAGGAGAAAACATGGTAGGACTCATGGCTCTAGCCGCATATGCAGCAGAGGATGGCCTTGTCGATCATCAATGGGAGTAGAGGCCCTTGGTCCTGTGAAGGTTCTAGGCCCCAGTACAGGGGAAGGCCAGGGCCAGGAAGCGGGAGTAGGTGGGTTGGGGAGCAGGGGAATGGGGAAGGGATAGGGAATTTTCGGAGGGGAAACCAGGAAAGGGGACAACATTTGAAATGTCAATAAAGAAAATATCTGATTTTTTAAAATAAATTAGGTTTTACAATACAGGTCACAATATGTAGTCATGCTTAAGACAATTTGAAACAAATGAGATATAAGTACATGGCAAACATAGTAGTGAGTATATACATGCATAGACAGACAGATACTCCATATATGTGCTAACCATTTACATGTAGAATTTTTTAAGTTATTGGTTTCAATTTGCCTAATCTATATCTTGAAATGTTATTGTTTTATCACCTCAAATTAATTAACAATAATGACAGATTAGGTCATAAGAATATACTTAAGACCCTATAGGTGGCACAACATTATGAACTAACCAGTACCCCAGAGCTCTTGACTCTAGCTGCATATGTATCAAAAGATGGCCTAGTCGGCCATCACTGGAAAGAGAGGCCCATTGGACTTGCAAACTTTATATGCCCCAGTACAGGGGAACGCCAGGGCCAAAAAGTGGGAGTGGGTGGGTAGGGGAGTGGGGGGGGGTATGGGGGACTTTTTGGATAGTATTGGAAATGTAAATGAGGAAAATACCTAATTAAAAAAAAAGATGTCAAAAAAAAAAAAAAAGAATATACTTAAGGGATGTAGTAAGACCCTAAATAAAGCCTAACAACCTGAGTTTAATTTCTGAAACCTATCTGGAAGAAGGAGAGAACTAACTCTGACCTCCACATGCAAATATACACACAAAATAAAGAAATGTAATAAAATTATGCTTAAATATTGGGTTATATAAATTGGTCACTCAAAAATTGTCCTTATGGTCATAGAACATTGATCTGCTCAACCAAAAATAAGAACTTTGGCTAATTACAGTCCCTGGGTGGAGTACTTAGTACTCAGAGTACCTTTTGTCTAAGTAATGCACATGAAAATGACCTGGAACAGTCTTAGAGTAGAAAATTCAGAGGCAAGTAAGTTGGGTAATTCATATAAAAAATCACTTAAATATCTCATTTACATAAATAAATACTAAATTTAAACACATGTAACATATAATTGTATTATATTAATGAGTCTAAATAAATTTAAAAGGTTCTGCACAGCAAAGGAGACAAGAGAAAAGGAGAAAAATCTTTCCACCTACTCATTCTGTTGATAAATCACTAGATTCTACAACTAAAGCAAAAATTAAACACTACGAAATGTCATCAGACAAGTAAATGGACTAATGACTGAATATATAGACAGTTCAAAAAAGAAAAATACAGATTAAATTTGAATATCTGAAAAATGATCAGCACCATTAGCCATCAGGGAAATGATAATTAAAATGACATTAAGATAACTCTCTGCAGTCAGAATATGTATTGTCAAGAAAAGAAATGTAAACAAATGCAGGCAAGAATCAGAGAAAAGAGAATTCTTATATCGTACATATATAAATGGTGCAACCACTGAGGAAATCAGCATAATTTCTTTAAAAGCTAAAACTTGAATTATATAATCTAGACATACTGCTTTTGGGTATCATGCCCAAAAGAAGTTAAGTTAACAAGTCACAGAGACATTGGAAAACCCCTATTTTGCTGCCCAATTTATAATAGCCAAATATCTGCAAACTAAATATTATCCATCCACTGATGCATGGATAAAGAAAAGGCAGTGTTTCTATCCAGTGGAGTTTGTTTTGCTCAACAATAAGGAAGGAAATTACATAATTTGTAGGAATATTGGAGGAAGAAAGCCAGTCTCAGAAAGGTATATTTCACATTTTCTCTCATATGTAGAATATAGATCCAATATCCTGTGTGTGTGATATGAAATCAAAAGGGAGAATGTGGAGGAAGAATGTTCCAGGAAAGATGTTGGTAGGAACTAGTATATGCATTGTACAATGATACATCTATATAATCATAATAATGAACATATTATTTCATATGCTCATGTCTTTAAAAAAAATAAAAGTCTAACCAATGTACTAGATTTGTGGCCTGAAGAACATCTCAAAGCTTTTATCTTTGTCTAATTTTTGGTCATCTATAAAATGAGAAGAATTTCTGTAATATCCTAGAGAATCCTTAGCTTTGCAGATTAAAAAAATGAATATGTACAAACCTGTAAGTACCTGAAAACTATTAGCTAATAGAATTAGATTAAATAGTATGGAATTACCATTTGGAGAGTTAAATGATCAATTATTCAGTTTAGTATTCAATTATCAATTAATTATCAATGAAGTCAAGTGGCTTTTCCTATTTCCTAAATCAGACTCACCCATTCGAAATTTATTTCTTCATCCCTGGATGATTAAATCAGGTGCCCAATAATCTGAGGACTGGTAAGTTGACCATACTCCAGTGGAAGACCACATATCTCAGAATATATGGGCAGCACTAATGGGACTTGTTGGACCAAAAGTAAAGCACACAAGTTAGGTAGGTAGGAAAGGGAGGGAGTGTATCTGGGAGGAGCTGTAGTGTGGGTAAAGATGAACAAAACACAATATATGAAACTCTCAAATAATGAATAAATACAATTACTGGAAAGCCACTTAAAATTGTATGTTCAGCCGGGCGTGGTGGCACATGCCTTTAATCCCAGCACTCGGGAGGCAGAGGCAGGCAGATTTCTGAGTTTGAGGCCAGCCTGGTCTATAAAGTGAGTTCCAGGACAGCCAGGGCTACACAGAGAAACCCTGTCTCGAAAAACCAAAAAAAAAAAAAAAAAATTGTATGTTCATTTCCCTGTAAACTAATTTTTTCAGAGATGGAAGGATGCTTATTTTATTTGTATTTGGCTATCACAACTGGGGTTTTCATTCACCCATTTGCCATCTGGTTCCTTGAAGCTACAGAAAAAGAAATTGCATCATGAGATGCAAAGTTTGAACCCAACACAGAAAGATTAATCTGACTTGAAACAGCCTACATCGTGGTGTTATTTACATTCAAAGGCAAATGCAAATATCCGTATCTATCAAGCCAGATGTTTCAGCATGATTACTTCTAAAAGTCTTCTAAGTAATAAAACACAGGAGTTTAAGTTTCCACTGATCTATTCTATGACCAAATAATTTCAAATCCGAATTGAGTAGCTCCAACTTGTTCCTTACATCAGATGAATGGGCAGTTGGAATTGCAGCACATATGTTCACAGATTCAGATGTGTTTAACTTATTACAAAAGACTTGTTCTCTCAGCAGCTTTCTTAATTTTACAAGAGATCAGATTGTTTTTGTGCATAACATAAAAAGTTAGGATTCATATAAAACTCTTAATGGGTATTTGGCTTTGGAAATAGAATCAAGCATAGTTCTTTCTATGACTATAACAAGCTAATACTTTTTAAACATGAAATAAAATATTTTCCTGTTAATTCATCTTTTTAGGATTTTTATATTGTTTCTCCTGATTTGACTTATGCATTTGTGGTGTGTGTGTGTGTGTGTGTGTGTGTGTGTGTGTGTGTGTGAAAGAGAGAGAGAGAGAGGAGGGAGAAAGGGAGAGAGGGGGAGAGAAAGAGTGTATTTTTATTTGTGTGGTTTATGTCTATGAAGTATGGTTATTTCTCTTACTTAACTAAAATTGAAGAGTAAAGGATATTTTTTCCTTAATAAAAATAAGTAGCTACAATATCTCTGGAGAAAATACCATACTTGGCAAAGGTTTGACAATCTTCAGCATACTTAAGAACAAGAGAAGGAGGACAGCTGTGAACATTATTGACCCATAATATCCTGGAAGATAAAGTACTGTAGCCTGAGGAAAGTGGGTGAGCAAGCCATAGAAAGAAAGACCATTGAGATTAATGTGAGTTGAAAAAAAAAAAGACCTAACAAGATATAACTTAAGACACAAATGGTTTTCATTAGCAGAGAAAAAGAATAAATATCTAAAGGCAGGGAAGTAAGTAGGAACATGTGGCCATTCCATGGCAACCAGGTATGTACACCCTCTTGCTGTGCACTGAATCTGCATATGGCCTTATGTCATCCCTTGACCTGATGTCCCAGCTGTTATATGTTCACCTTAGGCAAGAGTAAGGAAGACGTGAGGAGGAAGAGTTTGCCTCTTCCCATTCAAAGATGTTTTCCCTATTATTAGCAAGACTGATAAACCATGATCATACTGACTGTCAACATCACCAAGGAATGTAGGATTTTTGAAATAGTAGGGTATCAATACAAGTTGATATTTTAGTTATATAACCAGAAGTTACCGTGCAAGGAAAAAATATCCCCACTTCCACATATTAATGCTAATGTTTTGGTAATATAAAAAAGATGACCATACTAAAGTTATCATTAGAAAAGGAGATGTTATCACCTACTCACAGTTTATGATACCAGGTACAAAAAAATAATTAAAATGATTGAAATGGGCAATTAGAGGTAGCATGATTAAGTTTCAAAATCTTTTTTATAGTGTTATTTCTGAAAAATGAGAAAAAAGAAATGAAAAATATTAACATATTCAATCTAAAAAGTAGATATTTTCTGTAATTTTTCCATATATAAAAATATTTAATTGAAAGTGTGTTAGGAGAAAGGGACACACACACTGGAAGGATGCTAAATTTAACATGATATAGCCATAGCTTTGAATTCCTTCCTTCTACAGATATGCATAGGAAATCTGGGGCAAGTTCTTCTACCTCTATTATGCATGATTTATATATATTCATGAACATTCCTAAATAGGATGAAAATGTTAAACACACTTAGCTGGTTCTTTACCAAACCTAGACACAGTGCTATTCTCATCATGCCTCTGCCACAAATATTTAATGTCATTGTAGCACTCTTGCCATTGAAAGCAGCTCAGATGCCCATGCACTATTTAATAGATAATGAAAATATTGAATATATATATATGAATATTCTTCAAATGTAAAGAAAAATTAAACTATGAAGTTTTCAGGGAAATAGATGGGTCTGGAAAATGTTATGTTGAATGATGTCACCCAGACACAGAAGAATAAATACTTCATGTTCTCCCTCACACGTGTATCTTTCCTACCTTTGACTCTTCAGTTCAGTTTGTTTAACATGTACAACCGTGGAAGCCAGGAAACTAGGGAGAGAAAACAAAGAAGATCAACTTAGGGAGGGGCTAACAGAACAAAAGTGAAAGTAAAGTAGAGAGAGGGGAAATAGGAGGCTTTCAGTAAGTTGTAATCATTTGAGCATGCAAACATGAGGAAATAATTAACTGAATGATACATTTAAAAATAACAGATGACAACATTGTAGAGTTCCTCCCTGAGAAAGCATATATTTTGGAGTTGCTTTAGTCAATTTGATCTGAGTTTATCAAGAAGAGCAGAGAAAGCTGTTCTAACTCCTAGTGTAGTTGCCTTTATGTCTAGATGTAGTTACTTTGGATCATGGGACTTCAGCATAAACTGGAAAGATTGACACAATTCAGTCCAGAGCAGAAAACAGATTGTTGGTCAGCATGTAGAAGAATGCAAATTGATCCATTCTTATTTCCTTTAAAAAGCTCAGATCCAAGTGGATCAAGAACATCCACATAAAACCAGATCCACTAAATCTAATAGAAGAGAAAGTGGGGAAAAGCCTCGAACACATGGGCACAGGGGAAATTTTCCTGGACAGAGCACCAATAGCTTATGCTCTACGATCAATAATTGACAAATGGGACCTCATAAAATTGTAAAGCTTCTGTAAGGCAAAGGACACTGTCAATAGGAGAAAAGGACAACCAACAGACTGGGAAAAGATTTTTACCAATCATGTATCTGATAAAGGGCTACTATCCAATATATACAAAGAACTCAGGTAGTTAGACTCCAAAGAATGAAATAACTCTATTAAAAAATGCGATACAGAGCTTAACAAAGAATTTTCAACTGAGGAATATCGAATGACTGAGAAGCACCTAAAGAAATGTTCAACATCCTGAGTCATCAGGGAAATGAAAATCAAAACAACCCTGTGATTCCACCACAAACCAATCAGAATGGCTAATATCAAAAACTCAGGTGACAGCAGATGCTGGCAAGGATGTGGAGAAAGAGGAACACTCCTCCATTGTTGGTGGGATTGCAAGCTGGTACAATCACTCTGGGAATCAGTCTGGTGGTTCCTCAGAATATTGGACATAGTACTACCTGAGGCCCCAGCTATACCACACCTGGGCATATACCCAGAAGATGCTTCAACATGTAATAAGGACATATGCTCCACTATGTTCATAGCAGCCTTATTTATAATAGCCATTATTCCTTCTTTTAATGTCCCTTTAAAATAGAAGAGAGAAAACATCTATGGCTCAGAATTACAAACTTTTACCTTAAAAAAAAAAGTTCACTGCTTGAAGAAATTTCTGACTGTATTAAAGCTTTAAAACCTTTTTAGAAGCTGAATTTGTAGTTCAGTGTACAAAACTTGCTTTCTATGTACAGTGCCTAGAGCCCTGTCAAATACATACATACATACATACATACATACATACATACATACATACATGGAAGAATACATACATACATGCTAAACATGTATGATGCCCTGCTTTTTATTTGTAGTACTTTAATGAAATGCAAACTTAAGATGTCCTTCTGAGTAGTATCTCAAACATCAGACTGAAACTGAACCCTTAATCTCTGCCACTCTTAGTCTTGGTACCTATATCAATTCAGAGTACACAGAATCTACTATTTTCCCAGAATAACTTCATTGACATTACCCTGGTTTCTGTCTTCTGACCTTCTGCTATCAGTAAACACTGACTATATTAAAATGTATTCAAAGCTGAGCAGTTGTGATGGTTTGAAAGAAAATAGCCCTCATAGGCCAGTAGGAAGTGGCACTGGGAGGTGTGGCCTTGTTGGAGTGGGTGTGGCTTTGTTGGAGGAAGTGGTAACTAGGGGCAGGCTTTGAGTTGGCAGATGCTCAAGTCACAAGCTAGTGTGGCAGTCTTTTCTTGCTGCCTCCTGATCAAGATGTAGAACTTTCAGCTCCTTCTCTAGGACATGTCTGCCTGCAAGCCACAGTGCTTCCTGCCATGCTGATAATGGACTAAACCTTTGAGCTGTAAGCCAGCGCCAATGAAATGTTTTTCTTTTTAAGAGATGCCACCGTCATGGTGTCTTTACACACCAGTAAAATCCTAACTAAGACAGTTATCTAACAAAATACAAGTCTCCTCATGTCATTCTGTAACTTCGTCTATTAGCAAATTCTAAAATCTGTATCTTACTTCGTACTGTGTGTGGTGAGTTTCTCAGATGCCAGTTGTCCTATCTCCATTCCAACTCACCCTGTACTTGTTTGACCTACAAACTGTGCCCAGTGGCCACAGGTGATACAAGCTTCAGAGCTGGTGTTCTTTTCCCTACCATAGTCCCCATGAGGCTTTAATAATTTAGTGAAAATGCGGCAAGGTCCTACCTGTCAGCCACATGTTCAAGCTGGCTCCTGTATGCCTGCAACATCCCAATCCTGGATCCAGCTCAAAGTCTTCCACCCACAGCTTTGAATATTTATTATTACAGATCACATCATCAGGAATATTTGTGTGCTGTAATCAGGTACGAAAGCCGTACCTGAAAACTGCTAAAGACATCTTCTTTTGATGAAAGTCTTTAATCAGGTAGTCTGTGAAAATCAATTTTCATAATTTTAAGGTCGCAATGGTTCTGAGGTCCATTTTCATGAGTGCTATGGGATTTGAATGCTCACGATTACTGTTCCTGATAGGCTTCTTAAGTAAGGCTTGCTTTGATATGTGACTTTCTTGATTACTATTTTGCTGTATCATGTACAAGGATGTAAAACAACACAGGAAAGCATTCTGAGGTAATCATTTCTCATAGTTTAGAAGCAAGTCTGACTTGTAATGAAACCAAGCAACAGCGTGTTTGTTCTCTTGAGACATATTTTCAGGATTGCATTGAAATAGAAACCCAAGACATAGTACACATGTATTTAAAAGTAAAAATGTCAAATATCACAGGGTCTCTGCATGTTTCTTTTTGCCAGTACTAGTTCTGAGTGAAATGCTTTTTTATAAGGATTTCATAATTTTTCATTAGATTCTAGAGCCTGGGAAGATGATGGCATCAGAACACACTAGCATGTGCACATCACCATTGCCCATGAGGCGACAATGCTCTACGTTAACCATCTCAGCATTATCCCCTGTTCCTTGATTTTACAACAATTTTAAACACCCAAGAAATAGCAAAACTTCACACCCCTCATTCATGTCCTCCTATTTTGTCATGTATAGTATTAGTACTCACTGAGTTTTGTACATGGTTCATTAATTCTCAGTCCTGTGGTATTTTTTTTTCCGTTTTCAAGGTAAACATACATAATGTATTTCTAAATAAAGCCCTTCCTTAGTTATTCTCTGTGCCCTTTCCCTGAGGTGTATAATTGGATTCTTCAGTCATGTATCTCAAAATAAGCACAGCCTACTGGGTTGGAAAAATTGTAACATTAATAAGTTTAAATGTAACAATTCTATGCATTCAAATAAAATACACAAGAGATGATATTTTATCTCCCTTTGCCAGAAACCCACTTTAGTGTTTCAGACAAATTGCTCAGAGAACATTTCGTGCTCCAGCATATTCCAGAACTGAAGGAAAATAGAAGGTACAATTTTGATTGTTATCACTAACAATTTACTTTTTGTGGGCCATTTAAAGCTTTCTTAAGAGGTGACTTAGTTTCATAAGTACATTTTATCTTATTTTTGAATATACCTTGCCCATGTGAAGTGATCAGATACAAAGTATAGAGCCTCATGTGAAGGAAGCCATGAATTATAGTGAATAATGACTGACACTTCTTCAAAGCAGCATTGCAGTGGTATAAGCAGATACTTTGAAATTAGATTGCTCAAATTCTCATTTCAACTCTATCTCTGGCCAGGCTTAGGTAGGTTGTACAACTACACATGTGTCCTTTTCTTCATTGGTAACACTGAGAAATATAGGGCCATACTGATGGTTATATGAGCAATATGGATAAAACTGTGAGATTACAGTCTTAATGAAATATGTACTGTGTATCTACTGAAACAATCAACTTGAAAATGTGACTGCTTTAAATAAAGACATGATCAGGTTACTTTGACGGGTGATTGAAATTAAATTTGCACAAAGGTGGAGCCTCTTAACCACCATTGTCATCAACTGTCTCTCTGTTCCATCACCTCTTGCCTCCAGACCTGCTCCTTCATTTATGGTCAGTGCAGCAGTCAGAACTGCATAAAAGATGAATGATCATTCTTCACCTCTGTGCACAGCACAGCAATTGTGCCTACAAACACAGGGTGGGAACTGATTTCATAGATGGTTCATGATCCCTGCATGGGCAGCCCTTTCCTCTCTGGTTTTTTATAGGGTTTTCTATATCTTACTCACTCTGTTTCAGCTACACTGGCCTCCATGTTACACCTCAACTCATTAGCTTTGATACAGCTATCTTTTTCTTCCTGAGAACATTGTCTTCCTGATATCCCCAGAGACCATCTTATAATCACCTTCAAATATTGAAATTTCATGAAGCATATCCTAGCCACTTCCCAGATGAGCCTGTCCTCTCTTCTCTTTGCACGTAACGTTACCTTCCTGCATCATCTTTGCACTTACTCTCCCCCTGCTTCACCCTCCTACAAGAGTGGAAGTGTCACAGGGCAGATTTTTGTTTTATTGAATATACTCAAAAAGTTCAGAACAGAGGCAATAAATTTGAGAAGGAGCAAGTTTGGGAGGTGGTGGAAAAGGTTGACACAGGGAAAAGGGGAAATTAGGAAAATGTGTACTTAATCTTAATTTTAAAATAAGATAAAATTTTAAACAGCTGTTGGTCAAATACATGGTGTCAAAATGAGAACCAAGTACAGGAGGAAGAACAAGTCAGAGTGGAGGAGGCAACAGTACAGAACTTAGAACCCAGATGACAGGAAGCTGTTTGCTATTGTGACATTTATTTTTGCATGTGTTTATGGTGTGCATCCTTAGTGAGACAATAAATATATTTTTAGAAAGAGGCATTCAATAAGAATTTGTTGAAATAAATTACATTTTCAATAAATACACTGAATTAGAGCTTTCAAATACAACAACATGCTTTTGTTGGTGTTCAAGACCAGTAGAGGCAGAAAAGGAAAAAAGAAAACGGGAATTTTAAATTATTGAACATATTCACCTAGATATGCTTTCAAGATTACCTTTTTTAAAGTGTCATTAGGGTAAGTTAGTAATGACCTTCTTTGGAGGTGATTCAATTTTTTTAAAATAGCCAGAAGTTAATGTGGTAAATGACAATTAAAAAAAAATATTACAAAGAAAGAAGACTTGTGACTAAATGAAACCACATGACTTCGGTCACAAGACAAGTGGAATGGTAATGAATAAAGACTGTAGTGGAAGGGGGGTCACACAGGGAATCACTCTGAAATCTGATAGTCATTCTACCACATTAGGAATGGTACCAAACTGAACTCTGAAGATTTTTAAAAACTTTATAAAATGTAGTTAGTTTTCTATACATAAAAATCAATAATAGGATTGATTCCACGCTGTAAATTTCTGAACTCAGAGTAATAAACTTTAATAATTCAATATGTCTGCATTCATATTTGAGCCCATGAAGACATAGCATAATAGAGATATAGTAGAAAAAGTTCCAAGCTTAAGTCCTTAAAGACCTGATGTCTGTATCTATCTTAATCACACTGTGTTGGTGATGTTATTGACAGTAGCTCAACTTCTGTAGTTCTCAATATTTTCCTACTCATGAGATAAGCATAGGAATTCTTGCTCCACAGTGTTCAAATTATCACCAGTAAATGTATATTCAGAACTATAGCAATTAATTATCACTATCAGCTAGTGATATGAACCAGCCATTCTACATAGTTTACACCAGATAGAAGACTGTCTCCAACTGCTCCCTTTAGTCCTTATCACAACCTTATGAAGAAGGCAACAGCATTATTTTTATCTTACAGTAAATGAATTGGAACTTGGAAAAAAATTAAACTGTTCATTTACATTTCCTTTTCACAAAGACATATTTTGTTTTCATGGTGGCCATTAGCAGCTCTTTTAGAGCATATTTTCAAAAACATCCATTATTTTCTCAAAAACAAACAAACTAGACAAATAAACAAAACCTAGAGAGAACTTCTAAGGGAATTAGAACAGAATCTGATCCACAGAATGTTCTATCATGTCCTGAATTTGGTTAGTGTGCATTCATTCCACATTTGTCATTATTTTACCTTTCAATCTATGCAGCACAGCTTGTAATAGCATTCTGTACATATTAACAAGTATAAAAGTTACTCTACACAAGACATCCATTAGACAGAAAGCAATGGAAAGTACAGAAAAATTATTTTGGAATAAACATGATGAAATGACTTTAATCATAGGAAAAAAAGTCAGGAGAAATACAGAATCAAGTGAAAATGTGTTTGTTTAGGTAGAAAAAAAACCAGTAATGTAAAGTCTTTTTTAAGTAATAAAGAACTTTCTCCCTGAACCTGCTATAAACAGTATAAAGTGAGAACATATTTTCTCATTTTTAGTTTCTATGAATAATTATTGAATGACTAGACTTTAATGTACCTTTAAACCGATCCAGCCTGTACTTTTAACTAAGAACTCTGGATTATAGAGATGTGCAGTGTTCTTTCAAAGACCACACAGTCAGGAAACAAAAGAGTGGAACTACAGCCACATGGTCTGCTTCCGTATTCTGCATGGCTTTCCCTGCACCAATTCTCCACCAAGTGGAAACTTAGCATCTTCAGCTCTATCTTTGAAAGTCTCTAACTTGCCAGAACTGGAGAATATAGGGATGGTGTTGCTTCAGTTTCAAAGTGTCAAATAATACCATGCTTTATCTCAGAGAAAACAAATGACAGAGAACTTTAATATAGTCCTTCCAAACTTCCCCCAGAATTTGAGCTGTGAGTCTTCTCCCTCTTCTACCCCATTTATTTTTAGTTGTTCTTTTTTTTTTTCATAGTATCCCAGATTTCCAATACCCCCAGAAATTCCTACTGATATTTAGAAGGTCAGTTAGGTGTTCAAGCTTCCAAGATTGAAATATCAGGCATTGCTATTTCACAATTTACCCAGAGGTGAATTCTTCCAGTGTTGTTACCAAAGAAGGAGGAGATGGCCCAGACCAAATAGTTAATTTGATGCCATTTAAATGTAGTCCAAACAGATTCAAACTTTTTTTTTCTTTTATACTGGTAGTCTTGGAAGAAAAGAACTATAAGATTTCTTTTTGTCAGATAATTACATACTGGAATTGGGTGAAGTTTTCCCCACTGCTCTGGCTTTCTTGAAGAACTTCAGCAAACAAGCCCCTTTACGCAGAAGTTATCTAACAAATCAAAGTACACATTCATCTGGTGGGCATCCTAAGGGTTGCAGCACAGCAAATTCTTGGTTGCAAATTTTGAAAAGGTTTTCATGGATATTTTGATGTAGGTGATACATCTTTGGAAAAAGTGACAACGTTCTTTCCAAATAATGGTGAACAAGATACCTCTTTGGGAGGTTTGTTTTGATTATTTTGTTTCATTGTTTGTTTGCTTGTTTGCTATGAGCTGCTGAGGAGAGGGAACTACAAGGTAGAGAGAATATTAAAGCCAAAATGCATCAACCCTTTATTTTATACATATGTCAGAATGAGTCCTGGCACTCTAGTCTTTATTTTAAGGGAGCAATCTATGTATAGCCTCTGGCACACGTAACAACAAAGGGCTTTTGACCATCAGGAATCACAGTCAGTTGTTCCCTCTGACAAGCCAACAGGTGTGGACTATGTTGGAGTTCATCTCTCAAATGGCACTGTCACAACTTTAGATGGGGACCATTGTGTACATTTAGCTGTCATATCACTTCATGTTAACCCATCTGCTAAGAGAATAAAGTGCATCTAGTTACTGGGCTGTTTCTGAGCTGGCCTCATTTTTCCACCAACCAATATTCTGTTATTAGAAGAAAAAAAAAGTGAGGATCTTTCCAATTTAAACCACTTATAGTTTTCTATAACAATATAACTCTAGCATATCAAGTGCTTAAGTTGAAAATAATAAGTTGTGGGTGTCTGTAAGCGCTATTTATTTTTCATATGATTCATTGGAAAATAAATGCATCTAATGTGATGCATTTATTGTCGTTATGAGTCAAAATTTCTCCTCTCCAAGTCAGTTCCAGGAGAACTCCAGGTCTGCCCTATAGCTAGACATCCTAGGTTGGAGAGTTGTCTTTTCTCAATGTGTTAGCCATGAGAGCCAGCACACTCAGTGTGTAGCAGTGCCTTCTGTAGAAAGCATGTAGTGTTTCCACCTTACCATTCTGGACCAGGGAGCCTTCCTCTCTCACTCCAAGTTCTCCTCTTTAACAATATACCCAGGAATCATTAAAAATGCATTCTTAGCTGTTTGGTTATAGGACATAAAATGTGATCATTTAGTATAATTTTAGAGATTTAAAAGAAATTCATCTATTGATGTTTCTACTAAATGGTTGTCAAGAGATACATGTGATGGCAGAGTCCTGTTATCATAACTTTAAAGAACTGAAAGTAGGAGGGACAGGAATTCACATTCACCTTTGTCTGTACTCAGTTCCTGGTGATCTGGAGCTATGCCAAACACCAAAATATAAAACTTAAGTAAAATAAAATGGTTATCAAAGACAGAAATCTAAATGTCACAGCTGTAGGCTGACAGATCGTCCCCCGAAAAAACAAGAATAACAGAGTTTAAAAACAAACAAACAAACAAACAAACAAACAAACAAACCTTGGGCCTAGGAAGTTGCAGAGTCAATGTAAACCTTGACTAATGTAAAAGCCATGAAATGGGAAGTAGAATGTTTACTGTAAGAAGATAATTAGAGATCAGCCTGTATACAGCATGGTTAAGTAATTTTCTTTGACCATTAAGTTCTTAAGGACCAATCTATGTGTTAGTAATGTCAGGAACAAACGCTACAGGATGGTCTTCCTCCAAGGTTTTCATGGTGTGTGCTATCTGTGTTGAGAATGAAAGAAATGCACGCTGAGCACTGCAGTCCCTGGAAGCTGTTGCTGATACTCTGGCACTGCTGGTGATTTCTCATATGCTGCAAAAGCTCCTTTTTATACTAGTCTTGGCCACTAATGAAAACTTGGGGGATTTTTATAACTCAAGAGTAAATAAAGCATTACTATGACTAATCCCCTGCCTCTCATGAATATGAAGTATTACCCTCAAGAAAAATGCAAAACGTAAAATAATACATTTGAATTCTGCATTCTTGACAGGCAAAATACAGACAATGGAGTTAGTTTCATTGTTACTAAGCAACAATTATAAACAAATATTTCATGAAAAATGAGATGAGGCAGTTGACATCAATCCTAAGCAAAAATCTACAATAGCTTTTTTAAAACATGGCTTTCTGCATATTACCTAAAGAAAACATGTTTTTTTTTTATTACATCTTTTCCTCAATTACATTTCCAATGCTATCCCAAAAGTCCCCCATACCCTCCCCCCTACTTTCCTACCCACCCATTCCCATTTTTTTGGTCCTGGCATTCCCCTGTACTGGGGCATATAAAGTTTGCATGTCCAATGGGCCTCTCTTTCCAGTGATGGCCGACTAGGCCATCTTTTGATACATATGCAGCTAGAGTCAAGAGCTCCAGGGTACTGGTTAGTTCATAATGTTGTTCCACCCATAGGGTTGCGGATCCCTTCAGCTCCTTCGGTACTTTCTCCACTTCCTCCATTGGGGGCCCTGTGATCCATTCACTAGCTGACTGTGAGCATCCACAACATGTTTTAGTAGGAGGCAGAAGTAAACTCATATATGTGACTGATATTTTAAATATTTGTTTTGGATATTAATAACAGAGTTGAAATAAGAGGAAGACAATTACTGAAGAGTACCTTCATTTCAACTTGAAAATGTTATCTATTTATCTGAACCCAAAAAGGGACCAGTAAATCACAAAATTATGATTCATTAAGATTCATAACTAAGGCGCACGCCTTTAATCGCAGCACTCGGGAGGCAGAGGCAGGTGGATTTCTGAGTTCGAGGCCAGCCTGGTCTACAAAGTGAGTTCCAGGACAGCCAGGGCTACACAGAGAAACCCTGTCTCAAAAAAACAAAACAAAACAAAAAGATTCATAACTAAATGCACAACAGAAATTACATGTTTAGCAAATATCAACTCACAAAAAAAATGTGTGACTCACATTTGTAAGTCTCCACTTAAAAGACCAATGACAGACTAAGAAAGTATGTGTTGGGAAAAATAAAATGTTTATTTGGAAAGCTATTGAACCAAAGGAGATAGATATAGAAAAAAATGTCATGTTTATCATTTGAAGGAGAAAGCCTTATTAAGTTAGAAATTTAGTAGAAGCCAGGTGAGATATATAGCTGCCAGGGTAGTTAGAAATTTGAGGCTCTCTGTCTTTAAAAGATGGGATTGATGTTAGCTCTTGACTATCTGATATCTTAAGTTCTAAATCGAATAAGAAATGCCATTGATTAGGAAGGTCCTTTTCCTAGGAATAATTAACTTTGTGAATAATGATTAATATTCAAAGAGCATCTTTTGAACAGGGATTATAGCTCAGAGGCAGAATATTTGTTTAGTGTACAGAAAATGCTGGCTCCATTGCTAATGTTTAAAGGTGGCATCTTTCATCACAGAACAAGGATGACAGTGAACACAGATTCAGCAGAAACAGCAGAGATTCCGTGTTTGGCAGGTTCAGTTCAAGATATCATCTACAGCAAAAATAATGGCAGACTAATAATATATTACTCATTACGTACCTTATAAAGTCTGTGGCTTTTAAAATCAACTAAAATAGGTAAAGCTAGAATGTTTTAGTTTTTTTTTTTTTTTAATCATCTATAGGAAGTTTCTTTAAGCAGACCTTTTATCTCTGACTTGGACTTTTCCCCAAAATTGTTTAATTGGCAAACCAGTAAGTGGCTATGTCATCTACTCACTGACAGAAACCCAGAACAAGTCATAACAGTCTGAAAATAGCCCTATAGGGTAACTAGAGACGCATCGAAGAGTACATAGAAGCCACCTGAAGAACAAGTGAGGTTAGCATTTACCAGACCAAATCAATGTGTATAAGGGGCAGAAATGCTTGGTCACAGAATTTCACAAAAGACACTGTTGCTATATGGTAGATTCATAAAAGTACAAGGAAGCACAAATCTCCAGGGAGCAGCATGCAAATAGAAGTGGTCAGGAAAGTCAGAAAACTCAGGGGATGTTATACTATGAGTGCCTGAAGGAGTAAGGATGCTAAGAATACTGCAGTCCTGGGGAGTGACAGTCTTTCAGTTCATTCCAGCGGTAGACAGAAGTAGGGCTCACAGAGGAATTCCAACTCAGTACAGAGTTGACATTTTTAAGAATTTGATATGTAAAAGTAACTTTTATTCACCAGATATAATTGTTGTCTCAGAGGCTTACTGCTGAATAAACTCAGCTTGTCTATCTCTTTAGGACCTCTGGATGGCTGGCCTAACTCAGCAGTTCTGGCCCCAAGTCCTCTCTCCAAGGTGAGTGATTCTAATTGGCTTCCCTTGGTTTCTGAATGCATTGCTCTGCTTGGCCTGAAGCAAACTCTGGTTACCTGTTTTAATAATAAATCTTCTTGCTCCTTCTCATTCTCTGGCTCGTTTTATCTTCACCTGTAACTGCTCTCTGTAGAACTGTCTTCCTCCTTCCCCGCCTCCACCCCTTCTGGGCTGCTCTCTTAAGTTGCCTCTCCTGTCGATTCTCAAGAGAGTTGGGTGTATCCTGTCCCTGACTTATTCTGATTGTCACTCCACCCAACAATGAGACATCATTTTCAGACATGGCTATTTCCTTCTACAAACTAATTTTACCTCTATTGTTAGGGACTAACAAAGCACTTGGGTATGTACTAAGGGGATGTCTATATTCCAGCCAGATCATACTGTAATCCAGGGCATGTCTGTATTCCAGCCAGATCATGTAAACTTATGAGGTCTTTGTACGTAATCCTTTGTCAGAGCATCCATGTTGTTAAATTGAAGTTCCTCTATATTGATAAGTATAAAGTAAAATAAAATAAAAATGAAGACAACTATGAACTGATATATCTCATCAAATGTTGTGTCGATTTGGTCCTGCAGCTTTACAGCATCTCTGTGGGACGTTGAGTTCATAGCATGCATTTGTGGATGAAAAAGGACAGAATACTATATGGGTGTATGTCTGAGATCATGTTCTACTTGTATTTGTTTGGTTTTGCAAACTCTATGAATTTTTTCTCCACAGCTAAAATGTCTATGCCAAAAATTAATCACATATAAAAGATGTCTACCAAAGAGACTTCCTTTTAAGATCATTTCAGGAAATCACATTCTTCAGTTTGTATATATAGCCATGTACCCATTTATATTTGTATGTGTGTGTGTATATATATATATCTATATATCTATATATATATATATACATACACATATATGTGTGTGTGTGTGTGTGTATCACAATCACGAACAAAATACTATACTTAGATACTTTGTAATAACGTTTATACAGTAAACATTATTAAAAATTGAATCTGAGCCTATCACCACTAAAAGCACAATGGTCATCTTCTCTACAAATGTATCCTTGGTGTCAGTCATGGCTCTAAGCACAAGGGACACAAGAGTTGACCTTCACCTTGCAGAGATAAAGTGAGGAGATTTCAACAATGGGTGAATAAATACATGTCAAGTAGTGATCAATGCTATTGTGAAAGATAAAACAGAGTCATGGGAAAGAGCAGAGTGAAGCTCTTTGGAAAATATATCACCTTGTGCATAAAACACAAAGTTTAGAAAAATAAGAGTCCTGTTTCCATAGTGCCCAGTATTGGAAAGGTTTGCTGAACCAAAGAGAGTCAAATGCCTGCATTTCTCCTCTCTCGCCTTATCATAGATCTGTTCTTCTCCAGCTTGCCTGGATTCCTTTTGTCTCAATCAAGATAAGTTCTCTGCAATGTTGTGGTATTTGCCACTTTACCCTATTTAAGATGTTTCTGCTAAAAATAGAATTCTCAAACAGTTTCACTTCTATTCTTTGTGCCCACAAACATAGTTTTTTTCACACTTCTTTTTCACTTTATATACATTTTTTTTTCATTTAAGAAGTATCCATTTCTGTCTCTCTACTTCTTAAGCACATTAATCAGGTCACTGCTCATATGACCTTATTTATCTTTTCTCTGCATAAAACCATGTTAATAGTGATCAGATAAGGATACATTTGTGTCTAATGCAGCAATAGAGAGATAAAAGCTGCTTTGGCTTCCTCTGCATTGACTGGAGGCCTATTTATTTGGCTCTTCAATAATAATATAAACAAATTGTTTGTTTTGCTTGGACAGATAAATGAATTAATATAGATTTTTCAATCAATGTTATCAAATATTTTGCTTAATTGATTAAGACATTATACCAAAAATTATTGTGCATTGGAAGGCAGTTATATAAACATAAAACTAAGCTAGCAATGAAATTATGTAACCTACAGAATAATATCATAGCAAGATTTTTCCTATATATGAGAGGGAGAGGGAAGAGAGGAGAAACACAGGCAGTTGACTCTAGTTTGGCAAACCTTTCAAACACTAGGGACTATGGAAACAGGCTACTTATGTTTCTAAACTTTACATTTTATGCACAAGGTGATGTATTTTCCTAAGAGCAAAACTATGATCTTTCCAAATGTGTTTTTAAATGAAATTGTAATTCAGTCTCTTCCTCCTCTCACTTTCCCTTTCTCAGTGTTCCTATTTCTCATTCAAGCATGAACCTACACGTTCTCTAATTTTCACTAACTGTCTCCCCCCAACAAGCATAAGTTGTGTAGATTATTGAGCATCTATAGAGGAAGAGACAAAAATATAGCTTAGAAACCTTTTATTAGGTTTTGTCAAGTGAATCCTAATGTTTCAAAGCATGACTAGGGTATGTTTCACACTGAATTAAAGATCATACTTGATAATGATGCTTTTAATTTTCAAACAAAATGCTTTTTGCTGACCTTTTAATAAGCTCATTATTACTGTTATATAAATATTCCAGAATTTCATATGTATTCCTGTATTCTCACAAAAATTCTTTTGGGGGCTTAATGTGCCATATTACATGTATTTGACCTACCATAAACAATATGATGATGTGGACAATATATGTGGATCAAGGGTTTCACAAATAGCGATTTGATATCTCTGGTCTTGTACCAGGTGACGGGAGAAAGCTCCTAGATGAAAAGAGCTCATAAAAATAAGTCTTCCAGATTAGGATAGTAGCAGTGACGCATTTCCCTACTATCCCAGGCTCTGCCTGAAGTCCTCTGGAACATGTGCCTCAAGGTCTCTAGTTTCATAGCTACAAAGGTAGTAAACACTAAGGAGTGATATGAGTAGCCCTGTCTACAAAAACTGAAGGAGTTGGTTAAATAGGAGATACTATACCCTTTTTTACCTCAGAACAAACAACAGAATAATTAACTACATGGTCTCTTTCACCTTTCACATTCTATGTATTTGAGCTCTCAAAACCAATATTATTTAGTAGCTTCATGAATTATTTAGTATCTACAACATAAAACCCTGTAACAACATGAAAGGGACAAAATAACTGCTTGAGAAATGACTTCTGCCCTTAAAGCATATAATTTAGCTAAGGATAGAAGAGTTTTAAAAGGCAACATGTAAAGAGCTGGTTTTAAAGGCAACATGTAAATGACATGGAAACAATATACGAATTACCCCTCACAAGTTGTTTGCATCCTTTTATAAAGCTCTTTTATAAATAACTGGGTTATCAAGTGCTGGCCTAGTTTGGAGAATGCCAGAGATCACCAGCATGAGGGACTAAATAATATTTTGCCAGCAAGGTAAATCTAAAGTTTACAATTCAAGTCTAGGATCTGGACTTCAACAGAACTGAGTTACAAGGCCCTTTGTTAGAGATTAACTCTAATTCAATCAGGAATCTGCATGTCCAGGTACTGAAGGTCTTTGTCTCCAGTTGTTTTTTGATTGATCAATAAAGATGCCAATGGCAAATGGTTGAGCATTACTGCAGTAGAAAGATGCAACACTGGAGTGGCAGGAAATAAAATCAATCAACCATTTGAGACTTTGGGTGGGTGGTCACTGGCCACTTCCCCTGTTGGACAGGGTAAGGTTTAGGAGTACCATACCTTTGAAGTAGCCAAGGCATTCCAAAAATAAGTAAGTGTGTGTATGTGTGTGTGTGTATGTTTCATATACGGATCCAAAGATAGCTCCTGAGCGTGTATGTGCATGTGTTCTGCGGGAAGCACAAAGCAGTGTACTCACCACAATAGCCCTTTACAACTGGGAGAAAGAAGCGAGGGTGTCTGTCATCTATTTGCTAGCTGTTCTTAGTGAAGGATGCTGTTAGTAGAGCTGGCACTTAAAATCATCTAAATGTTTTCAACACCTTCTCATGCCAGCCCACCCTTTGTTTGCGGTACATACATTTCAGTGTTGAAGTTGGAAACACTTGAACAGATTTTCTGAGTGAACAAATGCTTTCATCTGATCACAGCAGAGTACATTTGTCACCATTGAATTTACATTTTAGCCCTCCAAGCATCTGCTGCTCCAAACTATCATCTCTAGTTATTTTCCTTTAGCAAAATCTCTTTCATCTATGTCCCTAAGTGGTAGAAACTATAGAATGATCGAACAGTATAGGTCACAATTGTATGCCCTAATATTAACAAACTAATCAATGTTGTGCTTTTTAACTTAATACACATTTTAATGTACATTACTAGCTGTTACTCCTAAAATTCTATAGGATATCTTTTGCTATTCATTAGTGGATATAACTTTTTTTAAAATGAAGGTTCCAATGGAAAAGTCATTTCACTGTCTATTAAGTATGATTTACAACATCATACCCACAGTTGGACCACACAAAGCATTGACCATTAAAATTAGATTGAGTCATTCACTCAATAGTTCATTCAGAAATTAGTTAGCATTTGTAATGTGCTAAGCACTGTTGCAAGGTATAACTAACACTGAAACAAGAGAAGCAGAGTGCTATTTTTGTTTATTTGTTTGTTTGTCTTTTCAAGGCATGTAGCCCTAGTTATCCTGGAACTAGCTCAGTAAACAAAGCTGTCATCAAACTCACAGAGACCCACCTGCCTCTGTCTCCTGAGTGTTAGGTAGGATTACAGGCATGGGCCGCCATCACCGGACCACACAGGCAGAGAACTTTCTGTCTACTGCAAAGGAGAATTGACGATGGTTCATGGATCTAAATCTAAATCTTAAGTTTCCAGCCTGTTCCCTTCAGTATGTTGACAGGATCTGCACGTGTATGATGCTGAATATTGTTAACTCTCTAACCACTTTAATCTAGAACAGAAGAAAACACAATTTCAGAATAAAGCACTGTCTGGGAATTATGTTGTTAATGTGAGTAAAAGAATCAGCAGACTGTGACAGCAACTGTTCAAAGGATAACTCTAGGTCCCAAGAATTATTTTCCTCCATGGTTCTGTGACCAAAACCAAACTAAATCATAATAAATAAACAAAGCCATACATATTTGTATCCTTTTCTTAAGCTTTTAGTTGTTTTTGTTTTTGTTTTGTTTGTTAATTGGTTTGTTTTTATAAAAATTGGTAGACTGCAAGAATGAAAGTCTTTAAACAACATATGCTGTAGGCAGTGATTGTCTACAGTTGCAGTTGATTCTGGAAATGTCTTTGCTATCATTTCACTGCAATAACAAACTGGAGGTACACATTTTTCAAGACTAAATGATGACACTGTCTTAAATAAAACTAAAGCCCACTTAGATTATTCGTGCTGAATAAACTCATTGGATTGAAAACATTTTATTGCTTCAATTATTATGCAAATGACACCTGGTGCTAGAAGCATGGTTCAGGGACCTGAGGGCACCAGCAGTGGAGCTGCTGAGTTATTAATCACGGGTGTCAAGTCTTTTCTGCTAATTAAGCTTAATTGAGCTCTATGTTATAGAAGCACCATTTACAATGACAAAACTTACCCATGATATTAAAATATCAGAGCCCACTAAAGTCTAAGATTAACTTCATCTGCTGCATGTGAACACCAATGCCTAGCACACTGTGTATAAGAAATCTCTTTCCTACTGTTAAGTTGTAAAAATTACATACAAATTAGTAGAATATGTGTAAGATTTACATAATAAAATGATTTAGGAAAGTACTTTTGACACAACATATATGCCTAGATTTCATATTTATCTAAAACAACCAGAATATGCCATTTTTTAATAAAAATATGAAGGGCTTTTAAAGACTCAAAACTAAAATCTATTATGCATTGGTTAACATGATCAGAAACTAGTCATGCTTGAAACTAAATCTCTATTTCATTTACGTTCAATATTATTTCCAGCAATGTTACAAAACATCCATTAGAAGCACATTCTTCTGAAAGAAGTGGCTTTGTTAGTCTGCCTGGAGAAACATAGTGCAATTATTTCTGAATCTGATAGCCAGCAAGCATTTCAAAGGTTCTGTTGCCTATTTACTTAAAAACAAATCAAGAAGGAGTAAGTTTTACTGCCAAGGAAGAGATAGATTTTAAAATGGCCAGCAGGCTTCTGGTATTAGCAAGCTTTGTCAAATTCATTTCAGACATGCATGAGGAGTTTGCACTATTTTTTTTTCTGGTTATGCCACAGTTTTTGTCAAGAAGAGAGCTTGGATACCTAGGGGAAAGCTTCCTGAGTCACAGACATGTGAAAATTTAAAAAGGAAAAGACAGACACTTTGAAACTCCACAAGGGAAAGCAAATCCCTAAAGAATATTGAGATAAATTAAAGGAAAGACAATGAGGATATTAGAAGAAAATTTATGCTTTGATAAATTTTAAGAACAAATTGGCAAGAAAAGTACTGGAACCTCTGGTTAATGTAAGTGCAGGTAAGGATTTGCATGACATGAACAAGGCAACTGGGACTTTAAAAGTAACTGTTTTTCTATGAAAGGATCTGCTCTGCAGCAAAGGGCTTTATCTTGGTGGGAAAAAAGTGAATCACTATGGTCTGGGGACACAGATTTTGGTCTCTCCAAATACTGTGCTCCATCGAGGTACCAATTTTATGAACTTTTAATAGTAACGGAACACTTGAGCAGAAATGTATAAGATGGCACATTTGCAAATACACTGGTGGAAACATCAGGTGAGGCTGGCCTCAACAAAGTGGGGCAAACAGCTGTGGGCCTTAGATGCTGACAGTTCTTAGCCATTTTGTTCATTTGAATCTAGGGAGTTCATTTGTACAATGTTTTACCTAATGTCAAAAGGTGTAGAGAGGAGGGCAATAAATAGCTATTAAGGAAGATAAAGGTGTCCCAGGATAATTTCTTTGTGGCCTTTGCGACATTCTAAAAGCTTCTCAAAACTGAAGTTCTGATCAATCGGCCTTTGGAGTGATAGCTTCTTTCCAAAAATTCTTCTTCACTTGTCTTAAGAACCATTCATTTATAATGCATCAGAATAGTCCAAATATGAACTTGAAGCCAATGGCTCCACAATATTAGATAATAAGCTAGCAGGTGCTTCCCTCATAGTGTCTCGTGTGCATGGACTTCATGCATACAAGAGCATTTCTCTAGGCATTTTATTTTATTTTATTTTATTTTTTTATTTTTTTTGTGGCCCTAGAACTTTTTTTTTAATTTTTAATATTTTTATTACATATTTTCCTCAGTTACATTTCCAATGCTATCCCAAAAGTCTCCATAGCGCCCCCCACTTCCCTACCCACCCATTCCCATTCTTTTGGCCCTGGCGTTCCCCTATATTGGGGCATATAAAGTTTGCAAGTCCCATGGGCCTCTCTTTCCAGTGATGGCCGACTAGGCCATCTTTCTATACATATGCAGCTAGAGACAAGAGCTCCGGGGTACTGGTTAGATCATCATGTTGTTCCAACGATAGGGTTGCAGATCCCTTTAGCTCCTTGGGTACTTTCTCTAGCTTCTCCATTGGGAGCCCTGTGATACATCCAATAGCTGACTGTGAGCATCCACTCCTGTGTTTGCTAGGCCCCTGCATAGTCTCACAAGAGACAGCTATATTTGGGTCCTTTCAGCAAAATCTTGCTAGTGTATTCAATGGTGTCCGCGTTTAGAAGCTGATTATGGGATGGATCCCTGGATCTCTAGGCATTTTAAACGGGGGTTTGAATAATAGTTCTGCCAATTCACTATGACTATGGGGAATTACTGACAATCTCTTCTCAATAGTTGTTCTACAATTTTAATCTACATTTTGTCCTTATGCTGATTTCTCCAATGGGTATATTTTGACTGTTAGAAGCATATATCAGGCATTATCTGCCACTCATTTACATTTAACAGGATAGTAAGAGAAAGAGAGCAACTATTGTTTTAGGAATTGATTAAGACCCATTGAAAGAAAGCTACTTCCTCTTGGTTAGGATAGCATAGAATAGACTAGAGTAGGAATCTCAGTCCAGCCCAGGTGGATAGAAGACATTCTGATCTGTTCTTAAGATTAGAACATTACATGTCTCTTATATTAGGAATCAATACAACTAGGTTTGTCAATCACCTGGTGGAGGCTGCCTCTCAAAAAAAGAAAAAAAAAATCAACTGACCTGAAAACATACTAAGGAAATGGGAGGAATAATTATTCCTTTAATAAGAAAACTTATACCACAGGAGGCAGTTGCTTATAGACCTCCATTGCTGAATGTACCCATTTTATGGGTTCTAATTCTAAAGTGTAACTTTTCATTTTCCTCTTTCTATCTCTTTTTTAGATACTGACAAAAAAATTATAGCCATGCTTATCCTGACATGCTGAACATCCTCATTTATTTCTGTGAAGACTCCCAAACAGCCTCCTTCCTAGAGCTACTTTCAGACTCACATTCCTAACCATATCAAAAGGATTGGTAATTGTCCTTTTCTCCATCTCCCACCTTGTACATGTGGGCTTTCCCTTAAATCCTAATGAAATATCCTTGAGTTTTCTTCTGAGTATGTTTTTTTTTATTTTGTTTTTTTTATTAGGTATTTATTTCATTTACTTTTCCAATGTTATCACAAAAGTCCCCCACCTGCTCCCCCACCCACCCACTCCCACTTCTTGGCCCTGGCGTTCCCCTGTACTGAGGCAGATAAAGTTTGCAAGACCAATAGTCTGATGGCTGACTAGGCCATCTTCTGATACATATGCAGCTCTGGGGGTGGGGGTGGGGGGGTACTGGGTAGGTCATATTGTTGTTCCACCTATAGGGTTGCAGATCCCTTTAGCTCCTTGGTTACTTTCTCTAGCTCCTCCATTGGGGGCCCTGCAATTTGCTAAACACATGAAACTCAAGAAGAACGAAGATGAAAGTGTGGACAGTTTGCCCCTTCTTAGAATTGGGAACAAAACACCCATGGAAGGAATTACAGAGACACAGTTTGGAGCTGAGACGAAAAGATGGACCATCTAGAGACTGCCATATCCGGGGATCCATTCCATAATCAGCCTCCAAACGCTGTCACCATTGCATACACTAGCAAGATTTTACTGAAAGGACCCAGATATAGCTGTCTCTTGTGAGACTATGCCGGGGCCTAGCAAACACAGAAGTAGATGCTCACAGTCAGCTATTGGATGGATCTGAGTATGTTTTTATTTTTATTGATTTTTTTTACAAGTGAGGCTTAAAAAAGCAGAAAGGAGACCTCTTTATTTCCTATTGTGTTTCTGTCTCAATTTGTTCTTTGAAACACAAAGATCCTGGACATCTAGTCACAGGATAACATATGGCACTCTCTAGTAACACAATCACCTAATAAAAGGCTTGATCTTTCCTCTGGTGAGATCAATCTGAAGCAGTCAGTAGTGCCAGGAGAAGGCTGTGGCTATCTTCTTGTGTCTTCTTTCTTGCTTATTCCCAAACTAATTGCTTTATTGGAAAAAGAATTTTGATGATTGTTGAAATTTTCACATTGAGCTATAGCAGGAATGTTTCTTCAAAGGAAAATTTGTATGTTGTTGGGAAATAAAAAAATGAAGAGTAAATGCTGATAATTTAGATAAAATATTAGAATGTTACTTATTGTAATAATCAAAGGTTTACTACAACAATGTCATTGATGTTTGTGTATAAAGCATCCAACTGTGCCCCATACACTATATCCTTTCTTACTCTAAGACCCTGTCCGCTTTGTATCTATTGGAAGCAACTTGCTTGTACCAGAATCACATGGGGACATATGACATGTCTCTTAAAGCTATCTCTAGTCCTAAAAATCTATTAATTAGTAACAGTATGTAACCTCAGTGCACAGAAATAGCTGAGTCAAAGAAGAGGTAGCTGTGCTTGAATACAGTGAGTGCCTAAAGCTCAGATATACTGTTGTGGTTCTCTGTGGGGAGTGAGTATGGAGGTGGCTTTTCAATGAATGCAGATGAAAAGGCATTCTGTACTGATTTCTCAGCTTCAGCTTGGTCTGGTCCTAGCTTCCCTTAACTGATTTATATAGCAATCAGCCAGATGAGAACACACACACACAAAAAAAAACAAAAACCAAAAAACCAAAAAACAAAAAACAAGGGCATCAAATCTTTTTAACCTGAAAGCAGCAAGCTGCACACTATCATTCAATCATTTTTGTCTTTTCAAAACACAGTTTAATGTGTACCATTTGTTGGAAAATAGTGTTCTAATGGCTTTTAGTAAAACAGAAATTAAGATGAAAAGAATATATGATGTTGTTGAAAGTCAAATTGCAGGTTATAATGAGATGATGCCAAATAGGAAGGCCAACATTAAAACAATGAAACAAACAAACAAAAACATAATGTAGATTTAAAGCACAAAGACATACTTTTTATATGGAGACACAATATTTTCTTAACTGCTTGATCTCCTTAAGAAGATCTTAAAGTACCATGTATTCTATGAGAAAGTTTCAACAATATTGATTCAGCAGAGAATATGAAATCCTAGGAGAAAGCCATGTGTTAGATCTACCAATTAGAAAATTGAATTAATAAGATTCAATTAGTATGGTGCTGAGAATTAAAGAGAACTGAGTATGTGTGAGGCAAACACCCAGCTCCAGGAAGTGACACAAAATATTGGAGACACAGGATGGAGCACACTTGTAGTCCCAGCACACAGATGACTAACTAACAAAGTGGCAGAAAGGAATTAATGCCAGGGCCAAGAAGTGGGAGTGGGTGGGTAGGCGAGCAGGGCAGGGGAGGGTATAGGGGACTTTCATGATAGCATTTGAAATATAAATGAAGAAAATATCTAATAAAAATTTTGATTTTTTTCCTATTCATATAGTTTGTAAAGCAAGGTTCAAAGAGGAATACTGTAGGACCAAACAGCTCTCAAAGAATGTTGAACATTGCTATAGTGGTAGAAACATATCACACAGTCAACCTGAGCAAGACAGTTGACAGAGTCAGTGCTACAGAACTGTACTGGTGCCCTTGGGCAAAAATGTATCTGCATTTTCTGTATTGCAAATTAATTATTGATCAAGATGGCAATCCTGGATTGACTTTAATGGTTCTAGAAGTAGACAGAGATTAGCATGAACACATTTTAATAATGTAATGTCAGTCACCCATTCTCTATTATCATCTGAAATAAACTATATCTTTTTATATATTTTCCCTTTCCTTTCCTCTTTTCAAATTTATAACTTAATTTCCTGCCCATCAAACACATTAAGTAAGCCCTTGTCCCCATATTCTTTTTTTTTTAAATTTTTTTAGTAGATACTTTCTTTATTTACACTTCAAATGTTATTCCCTTTCCTAGTTTCTTCTCTGAAAACTCCCTATCCCCTACCCTCTCACCCTGCTCACCAACCCACCCACTCCCACTTCCTGGCCCTGGCCTTCCCCTATACTGGGACATAGACCTTCATAGGAACATGGGCCTCTCTTCCTATTGATAACCAACTAGGCCATCCTCTGCTACATATGCAGCTACAGCCATGTGTTTTCTTTGATATGATAGTATACATAAGTAACCCAAAAAATTCCATCAGAGAACTCCTAAACCTGATAAACAACTTATGCTAAGTAGCTGGATATAAAATTAACTCAAATCACTGGCCTTTCTCTACACAAAGGATAAATAGGCTGAAAGAAAAATTAGGGAAACAGCACCCTTCACAATAGTCACAAATAATATAAAATACCTTGGTATGACTCTAACTAAACTAGTGAAATTTCTGTAGGATAAGAACTTCAAATCTCTGAAGAAAAAGATCTCAGAAGATGGAAAGATCTCCCATACTCATGGATTGGCAGGATTAATATAGTAAAAATGGCCATGTTGCTGAAAGCAATCTACAAATTCAATGCAATCCCCATCAAAACTCCAACTAAATTCTTCACAGAGTTAGAAAGGGCAATTTGCAAATTCATCTGGAATAACAAAAAACTTAGGATAGCAAAAAATATTCTCAACAATAAAAGAACTTCTGGTAGAATCACCATCCCTAACCTCAAGCTGTAATACAGAGCAATTGTGATAAAAAGTTGATGGTACTGGTTCAGTTACAGACAGGTAGATCAATGAAATAGAATTGAAGACCCAGAAATAAACCCACACATCTCTGGTCACGTGATCTTTGACAAAGGAGCTAAAACCATCCAGTGGACCAAAGAGCATTTTCTTTTTTTTTTTTTTTTTTTTTGGTTTTTCGAGACAGGGTTTCTCTGTGTAGCCCTGGCTGTCCTGGAACTCACTTTGTAGACCAGGCTGGCCTCGAACTCGGAAATCCGCCTGCCTCTGCCTCCCGAGTGCTGGGATTAAAGGCGTGCGCCACCACGCCCGGCGAGCATTTTCAACAAATGGTGTTGGCTCAACTGGAGGTCAGCATGTAGAAGAATGCAAATTGATATATTCTTATCTTCTTATACAAAGCTCAAGTCCAAGTGGATCAAGGATCTCCACATAAAACCAGAGACACTAACTTATAGAGGAGAAAGTGGGGAAAAGCCTTGAAGATATGGGCACAGGGGAAAAATTTCTGAATAGAACAGCAATGGTTTGTGCTGTAAGATCGAGAATTGACAAATGGGACCTCATAATATTGCAAAGCTTCTGTAAGGCAAAAGACACTGTCAATAAGACAAAATGGCAACCAACAGATTGGGAAAAGATCTTTACCAATTCTAAATCCAATAGAGGGGTAATATCTAATATATACAAAGAACTCAAGAAGTTAGACTTCAGAAAACCAAATAACCCCATTTAAAAAATGGGATACAGAGTTAAACAAAGAATTCTCACCTGAGGAATACCAAATGGCTAAGAAGCACCTAAAAAAATGTTCAACATCTGTAGTCACCGGGTAAAATGCAAATCAAAACAACCCTGAAATTCCACCTCACAACCAGTCAGAATGGCTAAGATCAAAAACTCAAGTGACAACAGATGCTGGTGAGGATATTAAGAAAGAGCAACACTCCTTCATTGCTGGTGGGATTGTAAGCTTGTACAACCACTCTGGAAATCAGTTTGGCAGATTCTCAGAAAATTAGACATAGTACTACCGGGGGATCCAGCAATACCACTTCTGGGTATATACCCAGAAGATGCTCCAACTTGTAATAAGGACACCAGCTTCACTATGTTCATAATAGCCTTATTTATAATAGCCAGAAGTTGGAAAGAACCCAGATGTTCTTCAACAGAGGAATGTATATAAAAATGTGATACATTTACAAAATGGAGTACTACTCATCTATTAAAAACAACGAATTTATGAAATTCTTAGACAAATGGATGGATCTGGAGGATATCATCCTGAGTGAGGTAACCCAATCACAAAAAACACACATGGTTTGCACTCACTGATATTAGTCCAGAAGCTTGGAATACCCAAGATATAATTCACAAAACACATGAATCTCAAGAAGAAGGAAGACCAAAGTGTGGATACTTCGTTTCTTCTTAGAAGGGGGAACAAAATACCCATTGAAGGAGTTACAGAGACAAAGTGTAAAGCAGAGACTAAAGGAAAGGCCATCCAGAGACTGCCCCACCTTAGGATCCATCCCATATACAACCACCAAAACCAGACACTGTTGTGGATGTCAACAAGAGCTTGCTGATAGGAGCCTGATATAGCTGTCTCCTGAGAGGCTCTGACATTGGCTGACAAATAGAGAGGTGGATGCTCACAGCCATCCATTGGATGGAGCACAGGGTCCCTAGTGAAGGAGCTAGAGAAAGTACCCAAGGAGCTGAAGGGGTTTGCAGCCCCTTCAGAAGGAACAACAATATGAACTAACCAGTATCTCCAGAGTTCCCTGAGACTAAACCACCAACCAAAGAAAAAACATGGTGGGACTCATGGCTCTAGCTGAATATGTAGCAGAGGATGGCCTAGTCGATCATCAATGGGAGGAGAGGCCCTTGGTCCTGGGAAGGCTCTATGCCCCAGTATACCTAACTGCTAGGTCCAGGAAGAAAGAGTGGGTGGGTTGGTGAGCAGGGGGAAGGGAGAAAGGATAGAGGATTTTCAGAAGGGAAACTAGGAAAGAGGAAAACATTTGAAATATAAATAAAGAAAATATATAATAAAAAAGATAAAAATAATATTTAAAAATAGAACAAAACAACAATAAAAGAAGTTAGACTCCAGAGAACCAAATAACCATATTAAAAATGGAGTTCAGCTGGGCGGTGGTGGCACACACCTTTAATCCCAGCACTTGGGAGGCAGAGGCAGGTGGATTTCTGAGTTTGAGGCCAGCCTGGTCTACAAAGTGAGTTCCAGGACAGCCAGGGCTACCCAGAGAAACCCTGTCTCCAAAAAAATCAATCAAACAAACAAACAAACAAACAAAGGAGTACAGAGCTAAACAAAGAATTCTCAACTGAGGAATACCAAATGGTGGAGAAGCACTAAAAAATGTTCAACATCTTTAGTCATCAGGGAAATACAAATCACATTCTTTATCTAAAGTCCAGCAGTTAGCAGCATCCAGTTTTGGAAAATAGATAACCAGTTAACTTTTTCATGTGTATGGAGTTGTGTCAGGAGGTTAAAAGTTTACCTTATAACAAGAACATTTTTGCAACTTGCTTTCTCACTCAACAATGGAACTGAAACTTCATTAAGTCCACACCTTGTGGCTGGGCAATGAGGGTATTGGTTTTCTCTCCAGCAAATAAGTGTCATAAAAAAGACCTTTACCTATAGGGTTGCAGACTCCTTTAGCTCCTTGGGTACTTTCTCTAGCTTCTCCATTGGGGGCCCTGTGATCCATCCAATAGCTGACTGTGAACATTCACTTCTGTGTTTGCTAGGCCCCAGCATAGCCTCACAATCAATTCCTGATTAATTGTCTTCACTACAAAGTAAAAATTTATTCACAGGAGTTCACATAACACATTCTGTCCTGTACCATTGGTTTATCCTGGCTGATTCTTCATAGATGAGAATGCATTTAATATTTCTTAAGGGAGGACTCACCCCTTCTATTTACTACAATTACTTCCTTGAGACTTTCTCTGCTATCCTTAAGGCTGTTTTCTTTCTTATTCACTCACATTCACTCTGATTTTTGAAAGAATGCATAATCTATATAATTTGGAGAGAACTATATAGTCTAACATTAGATCTCCCTCATCAAACTATGATACTATAAAATTCCTCCTTTAAATATGTTATATGCCCTTTAAATTCATGTTGTTTTTCACTTTTCTTGTTAGTTTTATTATCTAATTATCCATTTCATTTAATTGTATCATACCAATGAGTTCATTCCTATTTGTTACCATAATAGGCTACTCATTACCTCAATTTAATTTCAAAGTCTCTGTGGCTGGTGTGAGGGCAGCTTTTTGTTGTTGTTGTTTATCTTATTAGTACTAATAGTACTTTATTGTTATCCTCTTGGACTTTCATATGAATTATTATTATTAGAAAATACCAACAACCAACAACATTGTCTTCTTTCACATATTCCAACGCATCATTGCTTTGCCCTGGTTCTCCTGTAGTCTACTGTAGTCCTGAGAAGCACCAGGAGCACAAGCATCCTCCTCGCATCCTCATCACATGGCTCTTGTTGATGAGCATCCTTCTAAGGTGTCAATATATTGAAAGCAAAATTCAGCTTTATATTCTAGTATACAAATGTTTATACATCAAATTGAGCATGTTCTTTTGTTTTGTTTTGTTTTGTTTTGTTTTGTTTTGTTTTGTTTTGTTTTTTGAGAAAGGGTTTTTCTTTACAGCCCTGGCTGTCTTGGAACTCACTCTGTAGACCAGTTTGGCCTTGAACTCAGAAATCCACCTGCTTTTGCCTTCCAAGAGCTGGGATTAAGGGCATGTACCACCATTGCTTGAGCATGTTCTTCCTTATAATTTCATTTTAGAAAATACCACTATCAAATGAAGATATATA